>NC_132940.1:56793659-57099227 GCF_034638445.1 Ciconia boyciana | reverse complement strand
TCTGCTTGTTTTCCAAACACACCTGCAGGGCAGGGAAGCAGCCCTGTCCGGGTCCTGTAGAGTGAGATCTGAGAAGCACTCAGAGATTTGCCTATTTTGCAAGCAGCAAGAATCGCTTGGGACTTTACTGCTCCCCCTTGTTTGAGGGCAGTCACCAGTGCCACGGCAGAGCTGATGGGCTGTGTGGCTCTTCATCCTTCAGCACAACACTGAGTATCTTACACCACCGGTGAGGGTGGCCCAAGCTATTCTGACTTGCATGCAAAGTGGACAGGGAACAGAAGTGTTTTCTGCCCTGCGGCCGGGGCTAGAGAGGTAACAGCCTCCAACCAGCAAGTGCTGGTGGCCACTGTGGGGTGAAGCACTGTCCTGAAATACCAGATACAGGGGGATTCACTCTAGGAGTTTGTGGTGGAGCAGAATGTTGATGTTAATACATGTCATCCTCAATCACTAAGTGTCCTCTCTCCCTCAAGAAAATTAGCCTTCCCTCTGAAATCTTTGTCAATGTTGTAATTATGAAAGTACAGATATTTTAAATTCAGTTGAGTAAATGTGTGAGTAGCGGTGGTTTTGTACTTTAAAAGCTCTGCCTGTATTTATGTAATTGGGTTATAATCATAGATGAGGAACTGAAAAACTCACCCTGCAGTGATGGAAATGTCAGAGGTCCCCTCATCCCCACCTCTGCCAGAAGTTGCCTTGGATGAGTTGTGGGGGCCATGGAGCACACACTAAAAAGCTCTGAGAAGTCTGCTTTTAAAACATTGTGTGGTTTTGGGTTTTTTTTTAAATCAAGTTACTTTGCAGATCCAATTCAGAGTTTGCTGCATACATTATATTGCCAGCCTCTGCTTTGGGCATGTAGTGAGATGAGCAGCTGGAAAATTGGCGACCTCTTAAATGAGGTTTGTACCTATCTACATGGCTGTAGTAATATAAGGTTTAATCTTTATCAAGTCCCTTGAATTTGAGGGAAGAAGAAATGCCACTTTTTGTTAACTGTGAGATAGAAGTCAATGTTTAAATTTTAGGAGATTCAGCTCTGAGATACACTGAAGTGATCTTTTTTTTCAGGAGCTGCTGTGCACTTGTCCTTGACTGGAAGGACAAATTGAGCAAGTAGGGGTGGAGGCACCAGAATCCCAGGCAGAGCGTGAGCATCTGGGGTGGCCACAGAGAGGGCAGCAGGAGGGGCAGAGCTGCTACGGCTGGTCGAGAGTCTGCAGCAACTGGGCAGGGGCTGAAAGTACAGAGGCAAGATTATATAGCAGGGATGTTTCCTCACAGGGGAGTCTGGGGTATCTCTGTTGCATTATTGCTTCCTTCCCCCTTGTATTGCTGTGCTATAGAAAGATTAACCTCATGAAGTTTCTTATGGCCTGGAGAAACTTCAAACTTCCTGAAGCATGGGCTGAAGAGTAGCCATGCTCCATTGTCTGTAGTTGCGTTCAGGTTGGAGTTCGCCTGCTGTGAATGTACCTTTTTTAAAGTGTTTTTACTTTGTTGCAATTTAACGGCAGTCCTTTCAATGTATTTATTGACAAGTATGTGCTGAGACGTACAGATATTTCTGCCAGTATAGTCTTTGCATCACAACTTGAAGATATGTGAAGGAATGTGCAAGCTCTTTGGAGCAGTCCTTAATTTTATTCCTATTCAGAAGTGGAAAAATAGGCAGGGACAACAAAGAACAAATTTAATTTTCCTTCTTAAACCCTGCCAGCTTGAATAATCTTTTGCTGAGTTTCCTGATGTGGCTATTCGCATTCTTGTGTGAATTCAGACTGGCTGCTAGCAGCCTCCAAATAAAACATGGCTATATGGACATTTACCTTGGCCCTGTTCTTGCTTGGCGACATGAGACACAGAGCAGCCAACTGGTTCGGCTCATGCTACATGTCCGCTTCCAGCAACTGCTTCCTGTACAAGCTCACTGCTGTCCAAATTAATGGGATTGTTGCTTTAGCTCAAGATGTAGGAGATTTAGTTCTGGTGTTTGTGTCAGTGATCAATGAAGTCAGGAAACTGCCTTTACAGAACATTCAAAAGCCCTTTTATTCTGAAAGAATCAAATCCAGGCTTCTGTTAAATGCAGTAAAGGCTGCCATCATTAAAACATTGAGGCTGCAAGTTTGGCCACAAAAATGTTACAGTAATGCAGTTGGTATTCAGTCCTTTCTGTCAGCGTTGCCAAGTCTGGCTTTTATTTATTTATTTATTTATTAATTTTCACAAGTCTCATGTCTTTCACGCATTCCATAAAGCCTCAGTGTTTACAGGCATCTTACTCATCTGAGAATCTCAGCTTCCAGTTTTTAAAGATCTGCTAGTAGCCCTCATGGACAGAGAGGAAGCACGAACATGTGATAAGGCTGATCCTCACAGCTGAAACCAGAAGGCTCATAAAACCCCACATTTAAAAAGTCAAATCATGATTTTTTAAGAGGACCTCATGAACTTGGGCTCCCATTTATGTGTCTCAAGTGCCTGGCGTAGACTGTACTAATGATCGCCTGGGTCAGGCCATGATTTGAGTGCAGAGGTGCTGTTACATACCGAGAGCCAGAGAGCACTGCAGCACTGATGGACTGGGGGAGGAATCCTCTTTCCATTTATTACATTCTTGTTTTAACTTCACGGCCTGAGCATTGCCTTGTGCACCCTGTTTACTGTGTGTTTCAAAAAGGCCAGAGGACGCATCCTGTTGCTCTGAAACTGCTTAGCCCATTTTGGCTGGAGTTACTGTGCAGGAAGAACAAACGGTTGCTTAGGAAAGCACTGCATTTAATGAGAGAGCTGGGCTGGACTTTTTTCAAACAAACAAATAAAAGCCAGCACCTCTCAGTTTGGCACTGACTTTGCCATTTTGTTTGTTGCATCACCCCATTGTCTTCTCTATCCCCTTTTTTTTTATGATTTCTTTGTTATAGCATTTCACAACCCATGGCCTGGATACTGTAATTCCTGGAGGAACGCACAGCATAATGGATACTGCATGATCACAAAATAGCTCACCTCGTGCAAAGCTGTTAACAAAAATGATGCATCATGGCTGTTTCCCAATCTTCCCTGCTTTGCTGACTCTTTTTTATTTGGAGAAATTCCTTTAGCTTCTCCTCACAGGGGCTACCCAGTGAGAGGAAGTGTAACCTTTCTCCACCCAGCAACAAAAATGCAATGGTCTTGGAGCACTTCCCATTTTCATGATGTCCCTGTACAACACAGCACAGCAGTTAAACTGGCCCCCATCTTCCCCACGCTTCAGGCAGAGGAACTGTGGTACAGAGATGTTAAACGACCCACAAAAGGCAGCGCACGGAGAAGCAAACCCTGCTGCCTCCACCGCAGCCTGGGAAAGCCCTGCCTGCAGCCCTCCTTGGAGGAGCAGCAGTGCTGCCAGACTGCTGAGGCCGGAGTAAGGACAGTGTTTTTCAGTTTGGGTTTTTTAGAAACACATCCATATACCGAGATATTAATTAATGGTTTACTTTAAAAAGTCGGGTTGTTTTTTTAAATTCCTCATTTCTGCGGCCATCGCTGGCGTGCAGCGCAGGAGGGGGAAGCCGCGGCCTGCAGGTTCCGCGGGCCCCGCGCCGAGCAGGGCCGTCCTCAGCCGGGGAGGGGACGGGAGCTGCTGCCGAGTGACAACGGCACCAGGAAAGGCCCGCGTCGCCTTTTAGCATCCCCGGCTCACAAGTCCCACCGCTGTGCAGGGATGCCCCGGGGCTGGGGCTGGGGCTGGGGCTGGTCAGTCCCCCCTGGGCCTTGCCCGGGCTTCCCGGAGGAGAAGGGCAGGAGGGGGAACCCGGAAGGCCGGGCAGAGCAGGCCCTGCCCCGCCGGCCGCCGACACGGCCCCGCTCCCCGGGCGGGCGCAGGCGCGCTGCCCCGCCGGCCGCTGCCCCCCGCCCCGTCGCAGGGCTGACGCGGCGGCGCCGGCGCAGCGCGCTCCGGCCCGGCGTGCGGCGGGGGGCGGAGCGCGGCCCTGGCGGCGGCCGGGATGAGCCGGGCGGCGCCGGCGGGCAGAGGTGAGGCGGGGGGCGGCGGGCCCGCGCGGGCCGTTACGGCGGTTGGCGGCGGCCGCGGCCCCGGCCCCGGCCCGCCCTGCCCTGCGCTCAGCCCTGCGAGTGCGGGGCAGCGCGGCCTGGCCAGCGGCCGCCGGGCGGCTCCGGCCGGTCCCGCCGTGCGGGCCGGGGGAGCGGGAGGCAGTGCCCGCCCGGAGCTCCCTGCGGCAGCGCTCAGGCTTCTCTCGCCCGGGTTCGCCCCGGCCCCGGTGGCTGGAGAGCGGCGGGGCCGGGAGCGCGGGCGCCCGGGCGCTGTCACAGCAGAGCCGCGGGCGGGCGGGCGGAGGCCGCGGGGCGCCGCTTGCCGCTGTGCTGCCGGCCCGCTCTGCCTTCCCGCTTCCTCTCCTGCCCGCTCTGTGGGCGCCGGGGGGCAGGCGCTGCGTCTCGGTGCCTGGCGTTGTCACAGGGGTTTGAGTGGGCTAGCGGGAACAGGGAGTCTGGGGAGAATCCTGGGCTGGTGTGGAGGCGTTCAGTGCCAGTCTCTCCTGGGGAGCACGGGTAGACGCTCCATAACGACAAGTCTGGGAGAGTCAGGGCGCTGATGGAGCTGGGCAGCTGTAGAAAGGGATTTTCAGTTGTTGCAAGAGATTTTTTTCCATCGTTGGGCTCTCGACCCCACTTCTCTGCCCCCGAGGTGTCTCTTGCTCACGGAGACTCCCAGCCTTTTTGTTGTGTAAGCAGAGAGCTTACCTGCTCCAGTGCTGTTTCCTCTCCCTTCCCTGAGCCCTTCCAAACTGGGCTGTGCTGGTGAGGCAGTGACTGGGAGCTCAGCAGGGGTGGCTGGCACAGGTGGGGTGCTGAACTGCGGGGCAGGAACAGCAGAGCTGTGTTCCTCAGCTGAGGACTGGGTTTAACTAACACGTGCTCCCTACAGCCATCTCCAAACTAAACTTGTTCTAGCCCAGACTTCTAGCTCTGAAGAGAAGTGGATTGCCTTTGGTAGTAGCCTCACCTTTACTTGTCTCTGTGTGTGTCACTAACACAAGTAGAGAAGTCATCTTTTTTCAAAGCCACAGGAATAAGTGTTTAATACTTGTGAAAATATACTGTGTCTTAAGGAAAGCCTTTAGAAAACATCAGGGAGACCCTTGGTCCCAGAGATGTGCAAGGACCTAGACTGAAATTTCAGTTTCTGTTCCTTTCACAGGGCTTGGACAGCAAAATTTGATAGACTTTGTTTCAGCTACTTCCATGCTTCTGCCCTGCAGAGGTATCAGGAAGGAAGGGACAAAGCTTGAGTGATATTTCATTAAAATAAATCTAAAGCCTGAAGATTAAAAATTATTTATGTCCTTATGCCTTACTTGTACCAAAGTAACTTTGGGCTCTTTAATCTAGAATTTTTTCTCTTTCATCGCTCTGATTTGTGACAGTATTTATCTTAAATGCTATTTTATCTGCTATACATATCTCCACTAATCTAAAGGAGGATGTTTCCGTAAGTAAATTATAACCGTCTTGCCAGAAATAAATTTAGCAGATGTGTAGTCAACCGGCTGAGACTGTGGGTTAGTTCCCAAAAACACTAGCTGAGAGAAGGGAAGAGACCAAAGTAACTGTACGAGTTTAAACGTTGCAGTGTGATAACTGCAAGGTCATCAGCTCCATGCCCTGCTGTGTTCCCATGAGCTGGTAACTTTGGACTTTGGCAGTTTCTGTGTGGGCTTGTGTTAATATGTTATGTTTTGTCAAAGTGCTTTTCCCTAGGGCTTGTTTCACCTCTGAGACAGAATATGTGGTTAACAGTTCACAGAACTGTGCTGGGCAGGTCAGAAAAGAAAGCGAAGAGGAGAGTTCCCAGTGCTGTGAACCTGCGTTACTTCTGCATGTGCTAATTGAATCATTTCAGACTTCCTCACCTTACCAGCTTAGTTCTGGCCGCGCAGTGGTTTGAAGAGAGACACCCTTCCCCGGCTTCCTCTTGTTCTTTACAATTTTGGATTCCGGTTGGGGGAGGGAGGGCATCTTCTTGCACAGCATATCCCAGCTCTCTATCTAACCTCAGGCCCGCTTTTTCTTTCCTGCTTATCTTCTGTCCTTGAGAGCCTGCCCAGATCTCCACTGGGAAAGGCTAGACTTGATGGGTGTTGCAAGAACCGCTGCCTCCCATGGGAGCAGGTGATGCGTAAATTACTCATGCCCGCACAAGGCCATGCTCCCAAGGCTGTTTGCTTTATTTACATTACTGATGCTCTTCAAAACAAGCTTCTTTTGTATTTTGAATAGCAATATTAAAATCTGGGCAGTCTGGGGAAAAAAAAATAACAACCTAGGAATTAGCAAGTGAGCTGTATTTGAATTACTCACTGGCTGCATGTGTCTCCTGATCTGCTGGCCACCCAGATGCAGCCCTAGGTAGCCTGTGGTGATCTAAGTATGAAGTAGCTGCAATGCTGCAGTGCTATGGGTTTGTTCTGTATGTGTGTGGACAAAAGGTTTCTGTGGTCTGATGCTTCAGGTGTCAGCTGGAAACCTTTGGTTAGAGCCCTGTCAGCAGCACTGGCTGGGTCTGCCTTTCCTGTTTCTGTGCTTTTCAGTTAAAACCTGGGCTCTCTAAACCTGCCAAAAATAAATAGGAATGCCAAGGATTAATTAGTGGTTAAACTGTAACAGGCTTAAAATTGGTGAAAGATGTGAATGGGTAGTGTCTTTTCCAGTTCTTAATTTCACTGAAGGTGACATAAGCTGCAACCATGTAAGTTGCAAACAGAGTGAGCTGCTAATTGCTCTAATGAAAATATAACAAAAATAATGAAATTGTTACTCAGTAGGGGATGAAGGGCCTCGCGTTCCTCCATTCCTCTTGTGTAGGTGTTCAATGAATTTTAGACCAGCTTTACGTCAAGTTGATACAAAGTCATGTTTGCTTGTAACTTACCAGAGCTCTTGGGATAGGTCTCCATTCTGAAAACTGAGTGGCTCCCAAATATGTTTTTAAAAGCTTAGAGTACAAAGCAGATTTATAACCAGAATCTGCCATTAGTACAGAGCTGTAACAGTTCGCGGTTGTCTTTGTTCAGTGCAAAAGAGATTGTGCCTTTTAATATTTAATCATTTGCCGATGGTATGTCAAACACAGCTGAAGGGGTGAAGACTAATGACAGTAAATTTCTTTCACTTATGGTCTTTGAGGAGGTGTACATCTTGGGCTTTGCTGGGCTTAAGAGTTTGCTGGTATAGTCTTGGCAGCATCCCTGTGCAGTGGAGGTATGGCTTATACTAGCCCAATGACTCTCTTCATGGTGCAAGTTCCTCGACTTCAGAGGTTTTTCATCTGTGTCAATGTATGAGGCAAAAATGTGACTTTCTCTTCAGGTTCTTAAACTTGGGGTGGTTCTTGCTTTATTTTTGGTCTTATGCTGCTCACTTCAGTTCCTTTTCTAGCAATGCACTTCTAAGCTGTCCTTTTGCCTTGCTGATTTATGTTGCCAAGTAAAACCAGTAATACTCTTGTAGCACTGATGGAAAATAAGTTCTTCAAGCAGTACCTTTAATTAAATATTTGCGTATGGATTATCTTTTGTCACTCTAAGTAATGCTGCTATTAGAAAAGTGAACTGTTTCAGCTCCTAGGACTGGGATTAATTGCTCCTTGGAGGCCTTTGCTTTAAAGGGATCCAGACTCAAAATTGATTATGTTTGAAAAGGGAGAGGGGAAGGCAGGAAAGGTTTGCTTGGATTAAATGGCCTAGTCAGACTTTCTTCCCATTTTAAGGAGAAACTTTTTTGTACAGAAAAAGCTTTCAAAATTGGTGTGTACATCACAGACAAACATGAAGTATCTTTTAATCCTGTAAGTTATAATGTGAAGCATTTTTTAATGATCTAAGTTAAAAACGAAGCAGAAGAACAGGTGGGTAGAATAGCTTTCCTAAGATCTTCCTTTGTTGCACTTTAAGAAGCTGGATTTCATGTCCCTAATGAGCAAATGAGCTATTTCGATTGCTGTTGCAATTGATTGTGTTGAAACCGTGGCACCACTCTTGGCTCCCAATTCAAGTTTGCCTCGGGTTCTTTTTGTTGTCAGGACTTATCTTTGCTAGAATCTAGTTCAGTATTTTTCCCACTGTGATCATTAGTTCAGCCTGCTATGGGTGAAACAATGGCAGATGTAGGCGTTTCAGCTCCTGTGTAATCCACGGCTGTTCAGAAAACCAGCGGTCGCTCAGCCTTCTTCCACATCTAAGGCAGTGCCCATGGAGCAGATGCTTCTTGTTGGACTTTGCTATGAGAGAGCAAGGAGAAAAGCAATGACTCCAAATCGTTCAGGAGTGTTCTGAAAAACCAGCAGGTATATCGCACAGTTACTGGACACATATTGCTGAGACTCTGAGAAGCAGTGAAACCATTGCCTTCATGTGCTGTGTTCTTCCTAGAGTACTCAAGACTTGCTGTGTTGGCAGAAACCCCTTGTATACGTGGCTCTGTTGAGAACGCTGCGATTTTGCTGGCTTGGTTTGTTTTACCTGGATGGAAGTGTGGCTGGAATAAGCTGTCCTAGCAAGACTGTGGTTTGACTGGTGTTTACTAGGGCCACTCAAGGAATGTTTTGTAGGTACTGTACACAATAGACAGACATGTAGAGTTTGTAGCGTAAAAGCAGGCATAAACTGGATCTAGTGTAGAGAAGTATGTAAGAGCTAGAAGAGCAAGTCTGAGAAAATTGGCATGAGGAGATGTTATGTCCCGATTTTTATGATAACTAAGTTGCGTGGTGACTGGTAGAGGGTTACAAAAGAGCTACACTCTATTGCAGTGCTTATACTGTTAAGCCGTACTGTCTTGCACATCTCTGTCAGTGGAGGTAGCCAGGTTCCTTTCTAGGTTGTAGGTAGTGAACTCTGGACTGTTTTCTGTATGGTGGGAATACCTTACCCGAGTGCTAAATGATATTCTTCATCTTCTCTGCATTTCTACTCCCCTCCCACTCCTCCACCAAAAAAAAAAAATTAAAAGAATGCCACCTGCTGTTTACGTCCAAGATGAGTAGAGTGAAAAATGCAGAAGAGCTTCTTAAGTCAGATTTTAAATACCTGTTTTTTGCAGGTGTCTAGCATTCATATTTGTCTTTAAAGTCCAATTGTTAATGTTTTATTTCTATTTGTAGGCCCCTTTATTTTCAGCTAGGTGATGCCTACGTGTAATGCTTGGGACAGATGTGGCTAAGGGAAAATTTGTTATAACAGTTTGTAAGTCAGGATCAGTTGGATAGAGGAGGAGGGCAAAGTCCATTTCTGAATTTGAGAAAAATACAAACTGTTATAAAATACAGGATGTGATGTACTTGGTGAGGCTGGGACAATTTGCATGAAACATCTTATGTTGTGTGTGTGGCTGATGCCTTCCCCTTGTGTTTCTGATTCTTCTACCTTTGAATTAATGTTTTTAGTTATGTAGTGAAGGTGAGTAGATATTACTATGCAGGATTTACACTCTTGTCTAGCCTCAGATATATCTTCATTGCAGACTTTGAGATGCAGGTTTTTAGTGGGGAAGGGGATTTTTAAGGTGGTTAACTGGTGTCCTGTATTGATATTGCTTTGTTAATGCAAGGTAAACACTGATTATAGAAGCTGGTGGTGGTGTTGTCATATGGAGTGAGCTGTTACTGTAAATATAGAGGAACCACTTCACAGAGTAACTGTGTCATTCTTTATCTAGTCGGAGAATGACAATTTCTGTGGCAGTATGTGCATTGCTGTTCCTTTAAGGGAAAAATTTGTGTGAGCGTGTGAAGTGTCTTCAGAGTGCCTGCTAACATTTATTGCACAAGAATAAGTGTTTGCTTTGTACAGTGCTGATGGAATAGGGTACCTGCACACACTTGCTGACTAACTTGGACTTCAAAGTTTTGTTTTTCAAAAGCCTTTTGAGGCAAGCTAGTTAACCGTGCTTGCTCTACAACATGGGTATTGAGAGAGATTTAACCTCGGGCTAGAGAGCCAGAAATTACATATAGGGAGCGTGGGCTGGGTGAGGATTACCTGTTTATTGCTTTACCTCAAGGGAAGGTAAATGAGAAGAGTCTGTTTACGCACCCAGCCATTGCAACTATTGCTTCTTTTTCCTTTTAGTGGAAGTGAGAATGTCCTAGGGAACGTGGGATTGTGTTTGGAGGACGGGTGGAATTTTGGATAGGCATTTTGCCTGAGGAGTGTGCGTTAGTGTTTTGCTATTAAGTTACAGTCCAGATAACTCTGAATTCATTTCCTTTATTCTTTCAGCTGTTTTTCAAGATCATAATGCAGCAGAAAAATGAAAAACCATAGAAGACATTTGCTTTGGAAAAGAAGTCAGTTGCTGGCCCAGTCTAGAAGATGGACCACTGGATTTGGGGAGCTTGGGAAATACTGCTTCCAAAAGCAATTTTTCCTAGCTAAGAAGAAAAGACAGAGTGCTCAGCTAATTGTGAGCTTAAATCATAACAAACTGTACAGAAGACTGCAGTACAGAAGGAAGGCACTTGAGCTCCAAAGCAGGTGGGCTCCTGATGTGCCTCTAAATGCAGAAACCTATCAAAAACCTACTGTTGAACAATACAGCTTTCCTTACAAAACTACTGAGAGCAAAAAGATCCTGTCCCTATTGCAAAGCCAAAAGCCCGTCTGGAGAAGCAGTAAGAAAACTCAACAATGAATCCTTTCAGAGTGCAGGTCTCTTGAACGAAGAATTTGAAACTGTCACTATTCTTAATAGCATCTCTGGCAATATCCACTATGTCTCATGTGGTACGCTGGATGGTGCTGCCTTACCTGTAAAGAAAGGTGGTTTTGTATACAGCGGGGAGGAGAGCAATAATGGTGAGGGCAACACAGTCCCAATAGTTTTAAACAACTATAAAAGGAAATGCTGTTGCAAAGGGAGTGGAATGGAACTTGTGGCCCCTTGACAGCTATAAAGAGGTCCAAATTTAACCATCATACTGTAAAAAAGAGATCTTTATTTATGATGCATAAGAAACTTTCTATGGTTAGGTTTCGGTATAGAATTATAAAATCCCCGGAACTTCGAGCAAGAGGCAAAACCTGCAAACTGAGAAAAATCAAGCCAAGGTGGGTGGAGAAAATTACGAGGGACCATCAAGAGACGCTCCAGCAGGATTTTGAAAGTGGATTGTGTAATTGGCTTTCCTACTGGAAATCTAAAAGTAACCGTCTTTGGAACCGGTACAGCTTACCAGATATGAACAATAATACACCCAAATCTTTAGGTGAGGAGAATGAAATATGTGCACCTGCAATCTGCCATACGCAGGATGCGTTACTGTCTGCTGAGGAGCCAGAATCCGGAGGGCAGGATGGCAGTGCGGATGCTGTCCCGCCAGAACTGCGTGCTAGAGCGTCTCTGGAGGCAGAGACCTTGCACCAAGTGGAGACCAACGGGGCTCTGGCAGAGGATCATTGCTCTGACATTTTCGTCTCCATGACAGGAAAAGAAATTGCTGTTTCAGGTCAAGATGATGCAGAATCTAATGAGGTTATGGGTGTAGATGGAATGATACTGTTGCAATCCTCCTTGCAGGATTCTGATGTCAATGATAATTTTGCAAATGGACCTTTATCCATGGAGCTGGCGCAAAATGAGGACAGCTCTAGCCAAATGGAAGTAGAGGGCTCCTTAAACCTGGACATTTTTAGTGCGAAGTTACTAGATCACCCTTACTGTAAAAGTCCTCTTGAGGAGCCTTCACCAGAAAGCACAGGACTAAAATCAGGAACTCGGAGGGGAGGCAAAAGGAACAGTCAGAAAGCTTCCCGGGTGGCTGATGAGCAGTTGGCAACGTGGCTTTGTGGTATACCTTTTACATATCTTAGGGCTTCCAGGAATTCCTGAAAACTGCTGGATGTATCGTGGAGTTTACATGTTATATTAATTCCTTTATTAAAATGGTTTCTTATTGTGAATTGTACAGGGTGCTTAGCATAACACTTAATGAAATGAGGCTGCAAAGAGGAGAGCTGCATGAAGGAAGGACAAATCAATGCTTATCTGACAAGCTGTTTTGAGGGATAGTTGAATGGTGCCTCTGCTGCTTATGTTTTAGAGAATACAATGTAATTTCATTGGAATCTTTGTGGAAAATTGTTGATAGACATTTTAAATGTCTTTTATCATGTGGTTTCAGAAGATGATATGGGGTTAAAACTTCCAATTTTTTAAATGGTGGACAATTATTACTCTTAACTTGGTTTTTGAAAATCCTTAGTGTTCTAATACTTCTTTCCAGCCTTATCCTCTCTTCTCTTTCTCTCTTAGACTGAAACTAAATCACTTAATGAATCTCAGGTTTTAATAGCCAAATATTGTTCATTGTCACTTAGTTTTCTCTTCGATTTTTCATGAAGTAGGCTTAATGAATCTTATTAGACAATATTTTTTAAAAAGGCAAGACTAGTCTTAGCAAAGGTTCAGTGAAAAGGCTTTGGGATCTTTTTACTCAATGCTGAGCATGCAGTACTTGATAGTCTCTCTAAAGAGGAACGTGGTAAAAATAGTAATCAGTGTCTTATGTATAGCAGCATACTGTACACGTAGTAAGGAGCAGTAAGCTAACACGCTGTGCCACCTAGTACCATTAATATAATGTTCAAGTTCAGTGGTGTTCTGATAACTGAAGTCTTCCTTTGGAGAAATTGGCTTCATAGATTCCCATAAATCTGAAGCTGGTGTCAACTGGTGTTAAAGGGATTGTTTGAAGTTTGACATGCTCTGATTTTTCTGCCCACCTTTTTGTCCTTCAATTTTGCAATTGATTCTCTAAAGCAAAACGTGAAGAAGGAGGCATTGAACCTCAAAAGATGATTTAGCTTTCCATATCCACAAGTTAGTGTGGGATGTATTTCTCTATGACTGGCTTTATGTGATCCAGCAAGGACCAGGCGCTATTTGAGAAATTGAGAGAAACTGTGGTACCAGAGTGAACAGACCACTTCTGCAATGGAGTTTTAAAGCTTGTCCAGCAGAAAAAGGACGTAATCCTTCTGTAACAGTCAAGAACCAAGATTGTATCAGGGTGGCAAACATTAAAGTTTTGTGGTCTGATAGGCAGTCATGTTCTTGTTCATGAGAGGCCTGAATAACTTAAAAAAATAAAATTAAAAAGACAGACATCAAACTCACTAAATTTTCCCATGCTTGACAATTTTAAGGGAATTCTTACCTAGCTTCTGAATGAAAGTAGGCGAGACCAGTTTCCATTTTCTTCAGAGTTGAGGGTTTCTCTTTGAGGATTGAAGCCAAGTCTACACTACAAACACACTCGTACTGACAGTATAGCACTTCTGAGTTTTCTCAGCTGAGAAGCTGTAAAAAAGAATTTTAATTTTGGTATAACTATGTACATAAGTTCTTGTCTGTTTAGGACTGTTGTTAGTAATTAACTGCACCCTAAAAGATACTGCTAACCTGGCAAGAGTTGCTAGGGTAGATGCATGAAGGAGATGTAAGTGTTATGGATACTCTCGGGTTTTGAGTTTCTCTGCAGCAGCTGAACTCGGATGTTGATGGGCTGCAATAGTTAGTGCGTTCTGATGTGCTATTAGGTGTCAAACAGAGCTCCATGGTAGATCCTGTTTGTGATGGGTGTCTGATCTTGCACCAGGTCTGAACTTTGTATTTTCCTCCTTGAGTTATGCAGTTACACCAGCCCAAGTGAGGTCAGTCTAGCTAGAGGTCTCTTGGAGCTCTGCTAGTGTTAGTTGTAACTACAAGAACAATCCTTCCTCTGCGTGTATGAATAAAAAGTATTTAAAAATTTCATATATTAAAAGACAATAAGGTACACTTACATCCCCATACATCTTCTATCTAGACTTCTAGCCAGAGTGAGAAATATCCTCCCTGTCACAGTCTACTAAGATGTAAGGGATAAAAGTTGTTAGGCAAGTGTGTGGCAGAGTTGCGAGGAAGGATATCCTTCTGTGAAGAATTCTTCCTTGTTGCTTGATCTTGCTTTTCAATCCCCCCTCCCTTCTGTCGCACATCCAGGTGTACTTCTTGCTGTATCTTCACTGCTTTTCTCGTCTCTTTGTGTTTTGTTCTTGGTCTCTCTCCTTTTTTTATTATTTTCTTACTGCTGTTCTTCTGGCACTTTTTTCTGTCAGATGTATCTCTCATCTTGCTTCTTCCCATCCTGATCTTTGAAAGTTTCCAGGAAATATTATTAAAGCCTTAGTAAACAGAGAGCTAAACATACACTGCACTGTCCAGTGATACTGTCTGCCATCACACCCAGGCCTGAGAAGAGTCCTGAAGTTTGGGTTAGTTCAATTTCCCTGGACTCTGATCTCAGATCCAGCTTTCTGTACACAGAACACGTGTTTTCTGCTGCATTTGAAAACTCATTTTCAGAAAGCTGGACAACATGGTCTTTTTTCTCTTATTCATTAGCAAGTGTTGAAATCCTGTTTTCCATTCTCTTTCATTCTCAAAGTGGTTTTTGATGCTTGAGTGTGATTTATGTCTCCACTGTTCCAGTCTTGTGTCTGAGGAAAAAAAAAAAAAATCTATTTCCTAGGTTTTTTAATTCCTCCAGCATTCATCTCTTCATTATTTCCTAGTTAATATCTTTTGTTTCTGGTGTTATGGTTGCCCAGGCAATGGCAGGCTGACATGGCTGTCTGTGGCACCTTAAATGCCATCCCTAGGATACTAGCGTAAATGAGTTAAACTTGCTGAGAGTCTGTCTGGTGTCTCTTCTGTTTGCTATGGTGGCAGCAGAGGAGCTGAACAGACTGCAAACACTCTGCCAAGCAGGGCTGCTTACATTTCAGGAGAGTAATTCTGCATACCGTAAGGACAAGATACTGGGTTTTCAGTGAAAACTGTTGCAGAAACTGATGGCTTTTCATGTTGCAGTAAAATTATTTAAGATGCCAACTGAAATAAGCAGTGGGATGGATTCTCCTCGTAGCACTGGTATAATTAGTTTGATGTAGATATATGTGTATATGGGAAGAATGGGGTCTGATCTTTCCCTGTAAAGCTGAGTGATCAGATTCCTGCTTTTTTATTTTTGTCCTCCTTCCCCTGCTTTTATTTAATGTTGCAAATTTGAGCTCAGTTTTCTTAAATATATATCTTGCCATGTGTGGTGCTGTGTGTTGGTTAGGTGCAGAATGATTGCTGCTCGTACTTGGAAGAAATGACTGTTTTATTGGACTAGTGAACTCTGAGGGTTTTTTACATGTTTGCACTTTCATTTTTCTGGTATATTTAAAGGATTCCTAGATGAAGTTATGAAGAAATATGGCAGTTTAGTTCCACTCTGTGAAAAAGATGTCATGGGAAGATTAAAAGAAGTCTTTAATGAAGATTTCTCCCATAGGTGTGTAGCAGTATCAAATTCTAGACTTTGTAAAGGACAAATTGCTTGCATTGCTACTGCACGCTCCACGTCTAACACCTAACAGAACAGAAGTCCATTTGATATGAACTTGACTTATTTTTTTTTCTACCTTTTCAATCCTGTTTTAGAAAACCTTTTATCACCAGGGAAATCATGAAGTATCGGGAAAAACATCCAAAACCCTCCACTTGCAATTTCCGGGTCTTCTATAATAAGCACATGCTAGATATGGATGATTTAGCTACACTGGAAGGCCAGAACTGGCTGAATGACCAGGTCAGAGATGCTTGGTGTTTATGTGCTTCCTTACCCCTTTTTAGCCCATTTATATTAGGATATCAGTTGTTCACCTTCTGCTGTGTTATAGGTGGTCTATCCTTACTTTACACTTGAGAAGTAAAAGAAATGTTGAGCAGCTTTTACAATGGCAGGTGCAATAATAGTGGTTACAAGTCTGGAAGGCGGGAGGTGTCACAACTGAACTGTTTCCTTTTGAAGAAATAATGCTGCACTATTTTGAGAAAATAGTGGCTACCCATATAGGTTTTAGCATCTCCGCCCATCCCCAAGCTTGAGCAGATTACAAGAACAGCAGAGTGAAGCAGCAGACTGTGGCCCACAGCCAAAAAACCAAGAAAGCTGCAGTGCCCAGGGCATGCACCGGTAGACTTAAATTGAATTAAACTGCGTTTCAGATTGAGGCAGACTTCAAGCAGCCAGTTACAGTCTCTCTCCGGGCCGACCGCTATTAGTTCCAGAGTGCTTGTCCTTCAGACTACAGCAAAATGTTACTATAATTGCTTACCTCCTTATTGCTGTTTCAAGTGTGAAGGGTCCTACGTTTTATGGGAACTTGTGAATTTGAGTTTTACAAAATTATTCTGTACATATTCAAATATTTACTAACTCTTACAGATAATTAACATGTATGGTGAACTCATAATGGATGCAGTCCCTGAAAAGGTGAGGGTTTTTGTTATTACGCAAATGTACCTAATGAGACATTGAGAGGGAAGGGTGAAACATTGAATATTTCAGATACAGAATTGACATGTAGCTCAATGATGATCTGAGTGGTTCTGTTATAATTTGTTGCTATCTGCTGCTCAAATTTTCTTCCTTTCCTGTGCTAAAATACAGTTTTCAGTGCTGTTGCTCTTGTTTCAGGAACTTATTGGATTAGCTGTGCAGGTGGTCTCTGTGGTGACCTGATGTTACTGGTGTACCTGTAGAACACAGGTGCCCTGCTTTCGCCCATCCCACTCCTTTCCCCCCTAGAGGTTTCTGTCTCCAGCTTATCTGCTTCTAAAGTGCTTTATCCATGCCCTTGCTCACCAGTCTGGTGTTTCAGCTGAAATTTCTAATGATGATGGATTTCTGCTGAGATGACAAACCATGAATGGTAGCATCTGAACCATGCACATGTGCTGCTTGCACTCACCCACCCGCCCACCTCGCAGCTGTGGGGGCCGTAACAGCTCAAACTGTGTCAGATGCCTGCCTGGTGAATGTGAATTGATGCAGAGCTGCTGGGTTTCTTGGCAGTATTGACTCTGCAAGACTCTTTGGTTTGTGCATCCTCAACAGAATGCTTACTGCTTTTCAACTGTAGTGTCTAACTGTTGGTGGCAGTTGAAAAAAAGAAAGGGAAAAAAAAAAATCAAGAAAACACACACACCACCCTCCCCAGCCCCCTTCTGTGACTACATTTGCAGCAGTGGCAATTATAAAAAGCCATCTGTTTACTAGTAGAGCTGAACAATTTTCAGGTGAGACCACAAAGGAAGACCCAAACAAAGCCATTTTTAGATGAGCTTTGCAGAACTCCTAAAGCTCAGAAGAAAGAGCGTTGTTGCTTTGATTGGTGGTGATGGTGATTCTTCATTAGTATTCTCTGTACTTCCTGAGTGTGTGCTAGGGTTGTGGTATTGGAGATTGTATCTGTTTGCTTGTGTCTGCTTTTTCTTCATAGTGTATAATTGAAATCCTCATGGGAGATTTTGTGCTGGTACCTCAGAATGTGGTTTTGAAGTCTGTTGGCATAGCTAATGGGTCTTAGACTGTGTTTTCAGATGCTGAATTTTCTAACTTTTTTTTCAAGTAATAACTCAAGCCTTCTACCACCTCTACACTAGCAGGATTATTAAAAACAGATGTTGCAGATTTCCATTTGTATTAATCTGTTCCTGTAATTGCAAGAAGCTAAGCACAGGGAATAATAGTATTAACCTGCAGCTAAGTAATTTTTTTTTTTAACATAAGCCTACATTTTTTGCCATAAATATAGGGTTTTAGTTACAAAATGGTTGTAGTATGACTTAAAAATGCTTTTAAATAAAAGAATATTGGTTTTGTCTGGAGCTGGTCATAGTAGTTGAATACAAATGACCATGTTGTTGGATTAAGTCTCATAACTTTTTTTTTTTTGAGTCTCAGCTTCCAGCAACTAAAACTTGAATTTACTCCCTTCTCCACCACCCCCACTTTGCCAGTCCAGTGTTCTCTTCCTTAATCCCTGTAAAAAACAACAAAAACTGTAACTCCTTGTCCTGGTGTTTTTCTCCTAAGTCCACCCGCAACAAAAAATTAAACATGATATGCCTGGAGATACAAAAGTGTAAATATAAATGCTGCAGTGGCTCACATCATATATTGTAGGGAAATAAGGCTTGCTTTATTTGCTAGCTGAAGAACGGCAATAGTTTAGGCTTGGCAAAGCCTCTGTTTGTCCCTACTGGGGTTCTATTTCTAAACCTGCATTAAATATTGCCTCATTACAAGTTGTTTTGTATAAATTATCCTGGGGGAAGGGGAATGACTGTGCATGAAGATTTCTGTGCTCATTCCTCCTCTCTCTCTTTTTTAGGTTCATTTCTTTAACAGCTTTTTTCATAGACAGCTCGTAACCAAAGGATATAATGGGGTAAAACGATGGACTAAAAAGGTATCCTTTAACTGTGTGTCATCAGTGCTCTGTTTTTTTTCGGGCTGGGTTGAATTGCTAACTTGAAACTGGGTTACAATGTGTTACCTGCAAAGGAGCTATACAAAGTGGGGAGAGGTTAAT
Organism: Ciconia boyciana; assembly: GCF_034638445.1. NCBI lineage: Eukaryota > Metazoa > Chordata > Aves > Ciconiiformes > Ciconiidae > Ciconia > Ciconia boyciana. The sequence goes on along the minus strand of NC_132940.1, from coordinate 57,080,748 downwards.
AAAAATAGTAGGGCAGCACTATTCAAGTTAGTACGGTTATGTTGTGAAAATGTACTTTGAATGGCTTCATCATTGGTGGTAGGTTATCTCTTTTGTGTATGTTCATGGAAGCTGTTAATTTAGCTGCAAGAAATGTCTCTTACTGCTCCTGACAGTGCCAGGTACACTAATCTACAGGAGAGCTTAATTCTGCTTCTTCCTTTTATTTCAAACTGGGATTGTTTGATAAAATCATTGTTACTCTTGAGTAACATGTACAGGTATTAGAAAGCAGAGATTAGAGACCCATAGTTAATAAGCCAAACTCTTGTTCACATGACAAGAACAGAATTCACCTTGCTTTCCAGAACCCATACCAGATCACAGGTTGTGGTATTTTCTGAGGCAGCTAATACAAAGACCAGTGCTCTCTTTTTTTTTTTTTTTTTTTTTTTCCCTGTGAACATTTGTCCTTTCTAATATGGGAGATGAGGCAAGACTAATCAAGGACCATGTTTGAATGTATGATCTTTCTGCCGAAGCACTTAAATAGCACACATCTGTGAAATGCTAGAGATGAACTCATTATCCAAATATAAAATCTATTCGTATAATTTATTAAAATCTCTTTAAAGAGAGACTGAATATTGGTGCCTAATATTCACAGATTTTTTTTTTTAAATGTTCTTTTTCTCCAGCAACCAAAGTTTTGCAAAAACCCAAAAGTGAAGGTAGATTCTGAAAGCAGAACCTGTATTCATGTTGCTGCTGAGGAGGGACCAGATGAGAGCAGGACAGTTGTTTAGACATTTACACTTAAATTCCTGAAGAATCTCTAAAGCAAGGATGAGAACTAAGCAGTTTCTGTTGGAAGGATTCAGTAGACTGCTTCATCCTGCAATATTCAGTTGAGGGGAATTTGTTTCTGCTTTTTAAACACACCAGGTTTTATAAATGTGCTCTCCTGGGATACAGGAGGCCAGAGCCTAGAAGGACATGCTCTGCAGTTAGACACAGAAGTGGTTTCAAAGCTCCTGTTCATGTCTGTCCCTTCTGGCCACTGATCACACTGGCATTCCTGCTCTGATCCGCTGTCACGTCAACTAGCTGACCCTGCATTGTCTCGGTGAAAAAAAATCTAGGTTGCCACCGTTCTTTCTGTACATCAGATCTTAACTAAAGACCCTTCCAGCTTTTGGCTGCCTCTTTCCACTCTTCTGCTATAGGTTTGCAGGCCTGCAGCAATCCCACAGCTAGGGTCACATGAGGACCCTTGAGTTTAGCATGGCTCTGCTGTTGCTGGACATCACAGAAGGTGTAGTTCATTTATCTTATTCCAGTTTTTCTTTGTGGGCTCAGCTTGCTGCTGGCTGACATCTCTTTGCTTCTCTCCAAGAATGATGGATCGTTGTGTAGCAAGTGTGCTGTAATCTGGTCAGAAAGCAGTTTCTGCAGGTGGGAGCAGGGATTGTCGATGCTTGTGACAATCAAAGCACTGTTGTGAGCAAGGCTCAGCTGATAACTGCTGTGAATGCTCAGACCTTTTTGTGCCTTCAGCTTCCCACTGTTACTCAAAAAATACACTTTTCTTTCCTGCAAACGACGTGCCTTTACCAGTAGTGCAGCAATTATGTACTGTTCAAATTGCACAGTGCTTAAAAAAAAAAAAAGGCAGCATAGAAATCTTCCCACAGGATGAGTTCATTTAGTTCAGTATTCAATTCTTGCTTATTTTCTGGACTGTACCACCAAAAACCCAGCAATTAGACAACCATTTCAAGAGGAGCTGGGAGAAGGAAGATTATGAAAGACCTTTCCGAAAGCATAAGGGCTCATCTGCCACACAGGCACTGGGGGTGTTGTATCTGATCTACTTGTTCTGTACTTTAAGACCTTCTCTCTTGTTTGCTTGCCTGTGACCACAGTACATCTGCTACAAAGTTAAGTTCAAGAAAGGATTAATCTGCTCCGTCTTCACCCCCTCCTTTCCTCTGCTCACCAAAGCATCGTGCACTCCTCCTCTGTCCTCCTCTGCCAAGTCGCAGAGCCTGTCTTACGGCAGAGGGAGTCAAGCTGCACCAGCTTGCTGGTTTTGTGGGGTGTTTGTAATCACAAGTGCTTCATCTGTCACCTAGCCATCATGCAGCTCTGACAGAAATCAGTGGTGTTCATACTGCAGGAGTGTCATGACTGAAGATACATAGCTAACCCAAATTGAGGCTCGACTGTATTACCATCATTACTTAAGAAATCCCACTTTGACGCAGATGTTGAAGTGCAACATGAGCAGGCTTTTGCCACAAATACAGTGGTGACTAACTCTGGTACTGTACAATGATCCTTAGCCACTTTCTGGGCTGTAACTGTATTTTTGTGCCTGCTAGTAAGTTGTGTATGAGATAAATGTGAGGAATGTGCTGAAAGAGTGGAGGGGGTAAAAGAAGACTTCAGTTATGGGGTGGCGGAGAGGAGACTTAGATAAAACTAATATCTTGCTTTGGTGTGTTGTGCCTGTGGAATTGTCTCTAATGTATATTGTTCTTCTTGCCAGGTGGACTTGTTCAAAAAGACTCTCTTGTTAATTCCTATTCACCTGGAAGTCCACTGGTCCCTCATTACTGTGAACATCCCCAATCAAATTATTTCATTTTATGATTCCCAAGGCATTCATTTTAAGTTTTGTGTAGAGGTGAGTGACAGCTGTGTCTGCAAAGTTTGAACTGTTTTCTTGACCAAACCACGCCCCCTCCTTTTTCTGTTCAGCCTTAAACTTTAAATGCAGTGTGTCTGTTGTCCTGCCGTGTGTGAAATGAGAATCAGCTTGTCCTGCTGAGGAGTCTGAAGCACAGACCTCCAGGGTCACACCAGAGCTGGGAGCTGAGGTCAGATTGCCTATTGCCTAATTAGCCTGACCGTGTAATCGGCACACCTTTTGTGGCTCTGGCTTGTCGCTCCCACAAAAAGCAGGGGCTCAAAGCCAAGTGCCATAGGGAAGCAGACTAGCCAGAAGGAGAGTAAAGGCAGTTCTTTCAACTGCTAAGGGACTTGTGTTTAGGAAAAGATAAATTGTGGTCCTTTTTGGGGGAGGTTGCCTGGGTGAGAGTACAGGACTGAAGACGCTGTAGTGCTGCCCAGTGGGGTTTACGTGTTACTGTGCTATTAACAGCGTGTTGCCTTTGTCCTCTGTCTGCATTGGTACGGAGTGCATACCTCTGATTATAACCCAGCAACCTTTCGAAGCTGCAACCTGAACGCTGGAGTTAAATTATCAGTCTTCCTGGTAAAAAGCAGCCAGAAAATTTTTGCTGGGACTAGCAAATTGTAATGACCCTCTTACAAAAGCTAATTTTGTCAACTTAATTGCTTGCTTGATGCAGCAAGCCCTCTACTTTTAACTGTGTGTAGTTGTTGGCTTACGGAAAAGTAGTAATTACTGTACCCAGGAGAGTTCCCAGCTAGGACTTCTGAATGAAGATACTAGTTTCCTGCTAGCATTTGCTGAGGATGAAGCTAATGTTTGTTCTGGGAGCGAGAGACCTCATGCTCTCCAGCTTCTGAACCCACAGCATAAACCAGGGGTCCCTCTCAGCAGCCCTGCACTCTTTCGTGCAGTCTTGCAATGTGGCCTTTCCCATCCTGCTCCAGGCAAGGCATTTGCACTTAAATGTCTCACAAACATGAGAGGCTTTTATTCCTGCCCTTTCTAGGGGAAGGGGGGCCAATACCCAAAACTACACTGTGATCCTAAAACCCACTGAGGTGAATGTTAGTGTGCTGGAGTGTGTTTAAATTATGCTATAAACCACCAGCCAGTTTACAGAGAAGTAGAAGGATTTGCTTAACCCAAGACCACAGGCTCATTTATCTTGCTTCCTTCTCTTCGCTTGTGTCAGGCTATTTTTCCCTGAATGTCACTAAAACTCTCCCTGGAGCTTTGTTGATTAGCTGCAGAACTCAAAGCATTTTGTATTGAGATTCAGGTAGGAAAATGCTATCGTATTGAATGTAAGGGCCTTAGTGTCAGCCAAGTAAGCCAGGAGAGAACACATGCCAGACTGCACCGTGTGTCTCTGCATGTCTGAGAGCACTCTGACTGTGTGCCCGAGTGCCACAGCTAGTCTAGTATTAAATATACCAGTGTACAGTGGGGCTGAGGGGTGTTAAAGCTCCCCTTGATAGACCAAGATGAGCCTTGATGGTAGAAGGCACAGTACCCACCACAGTTCATCTCTTTACCTCTAGATCTGAGCTCAGCTCCTAATGCTTAATGCTTACCTGAAATTTGTCCTCATTGTCAGAAGGATACCAGCAAAGATGTCAATGTGTCTCTCCTGTTCTTTAGCTGGTGAATTATATTGTTGCTTTTTTTCCTTTCCTTTTTAAAGAACATTCGAAAGTATTTGCTGACTGAAGCAAAAGAGAAGAATCGCCCCGAGTTTCTTCAGGGTTGGCAGACTGCTGTGACAAAGGTAAATGGCAGCACTTTGAGCTCTGGAGTCTGACTTTCTGGGAGATTTTAGGAGGCTGCTTCTAAACCCATATATTTGTACAAGTAGTAAATTTTTTTATGCTGACCACGTGGAGAGTGGTAGGAGCGACACGTGGTTACACATGGGAATTAGAGCTCTGTCGCTCATTCAGCTCCCACCAGGTCTTTAACACTTTCTGCAAGTGACTTGATGATCTGAGCCTAATCTCTGGACAATTAAATATCCGTGCAGCAAACCCTGTATCTGGTGCCCATGTTGGCACAAGGTCAAGGACTGAATGAGCTGGAGACTCAGCTTCCTGACTTCTGCCGAAAGGACTGTTCTGAACTATGCCAAATGGATGGGGTTTGGTGAGGGAGGGAACAGGCTAATGCTGCTACTGCCTATATTTTATGTTTGCTATGGATAGAGGGCTTTGGTCTCCAGGGCTGTTTGTGGCACATTGCATTTGATCACAAGTAAACAAAGTCTGGCAACAATAAAAGGGAATAACTTGTGTGTAGTGTAAATGAGGAAATATGTGATTTGCGTAGCCATCCCATAATGGCTCCAAACATATAAAACGGGTCATTGCACACTAGACATAATCCCAACAGCTCCCTCCTCGCACAGGTTTATTTTTAGATGCTGATACAATGATGAAATGATTCCTCTCTGCACTCACGCACACCCTGTGCAGTCAGAGTTTGTCCTCCTGCATTCTGTGAGGCAGAAGATCTGGGAGTTGAGGAAAAATAATTACTTTTCCTCTTCAAGTGTCAGAGACACAGCAGCACTAGTGAGTGGGACTTTTTAGCTACACATATCAAAATCAAGCATGTTTGAAGAAATAATGAAGGTTGAAAGTTATCATTTGAGACTGCCTTGCTCAGTGCTGTTGTCCGACGATGGACCACTCTTCATGTTCTTTGAGACCCTTTGGTGTGGCTGGGGGAGGAAAGCCACTGCTGGTAGCATGGATGCTGAGAGTAAGCTTCCTCTAGGCCTGTGTGACTTTGCTGATACAGTTTGGTCCTGTGTAAAGCCGATAATGCTGTACAAACATTTATTTAAACTAATTGGGAAGCTGTTCTGTGTAGGTCACTAAAAGAAAATAAACTCGAAAGAAAGATTCATAATTTGTTTTCTGTCCTACACTATATATTTTTCTAAATGTTAGGTGTTATTCTAACAAGGTGTTGAGTGTCACCTTGCAGAAGTTGGGATCAGAATAAGTAATTACAACTCCAGTTTCTAGTGCTGCAGAACAGCTAGCTCCGAGAACGAGATACCTGATTGTTTTGCCAAATCTCCTTTTGGACTTTAAGCAGGACTTAGAGAATAAAAGGATAAGTAAAGATCTAACATGTCTATTCTTGTTTCTTTTCCTTTTAGTGCATTCCACAACAGAAAAATGACAGTGACTGTGGGGTTTTTGTGCTCCAGGTAAGAGTACTGCTTTTTAAAAATCAGTGGCCTGTATTGTTCATATAGTAAATGTCCTTTTTTTTCAATCAAGCCTTTTCCTTTTCCTCAGTACTGCAAGTGCCTCGCCTTAGACCAGCCTTTTCAGTTCTCCCAGGAAGATATGCCTCGAGTGAGAAAAAGGATTTACAAGGAGCTGTGTGAACGCCAGTTAATAGACTAATAAAATGCAGCCAACCTAATTTCTCTGGCATTTCTGACAAGTTGCAGCTGGTGTTTGTGTACTTGAATTTCTGAAAACTTCCGTGAATTTTGAGCGATTCTCAGCTGAGTGGTGTGGCCACTGTTGTTACCTCAATTTTTTTGACAAGCTCTTTAACTGGCAGAACATAACAGAGCTGCCGTAAAATATTCCTTATGTCAGTTTGGTTCTCTTATGTTCTTTCCTGTATTTAATATTTATTATCTCAGCATGCATATAGGCAAAGCATGCAACTAAAACCATAAAACTGTAGATTTGGTGCACCTTTGAGATGTAGCTAGAAATGACAAATACAGGTGATTTTGTCTGGAAACATAAAGATGCATGATATGTTTTCTGATGCAATAATGCTTTGAATGTATCAAAAAAAAAAAAATCAATGCCATAAAAAGAACAGCTAGAACCTATTTGATAGTTCCATTGTCCCTGTTGTGGCTGTATAATACTGAATTACCACTTTTTAGGGTGGCTAAACTCATCTACAGATTTAATTTGTGGAGACCCCTTTTTTAAATAGTTCAAGTTGCTAATAAAGTTTGTTCTGTTAACATTTATCCAGCTGTCATTATCAGCCTGTCCCTATAGATAAAAAGCAGCCTTTGCACAAATAAAGCTTCAGCACTTGTCTGTATAATAAAAAGTACAAAGGTGTTCAGTCAGTCAGATTGATGGTATGTTCCTATATGCTGCAGAAGTCTCCATGATGTGTGTATTAAGGAGAATTATAAAGCTGGCCCTGAAGAGTCACAGCTTAGATACCAAGATAAACTCCTTGGCTGTAACTGTTTAAATCTCAGATGGCTTTGTTTCAGTTCCACAGTATGCAGTGAAATGTACCATTTCGGCATCTCTCCCTTCAGCTCTGTCTTCAAATGAACTCCCTTCAAGCTTGTCATGTTTAACCTCCCATTGGCTTTTGCCTTTGTTCAAATATAAATTAATTCATTTCTGCTGCATCTGCTGTTTGATTGTCTCAAACATCCCTAGTTTTGTTTGCGTTCGGTAGCACTGATGGGTCTGGTTGGGAATAATAGCGCTTGGGTGTGTGCTGTACAAACACAACAAGATTATGTCATTCTGCTCCCGAGGGGCAGGAGGCTGTGAGTCCAGCACTAAACTTTGCCATGTCGTTGCACTGGACAGGGATAAGTGAGAGCAGTGGATCTTGAGACTTTTGGGGTTTTTGCCTTGATCTGTAAACTATGATGTGCTCCTTGCTGAAGAGAGCTAGTTTTGTTTGAAGAGACTGTTGTATGGGATGGCTACACCAGCAAATGTCTTCGCTATGTTTTTCTGCCAGATAAAGGAGTGAGCCCAGAGGAAAACTATTTTTAATGCTAAACATCATCTGTTGCACAGCTTCACTTTGTGTCTGTCCATAGCCCTGACTTCTGATGGAGGAAAACCACTTTGAGTTCTCTGTCTTGCAAATTAATTCAGACTTGAGCTAAGCCAGGTGCAAATCCCTCCTAGATTACAGGAGGGAGCAGGAAGAAGTGAGGGAGTGCCAAGCGCAGTCAGGCTGGGAGATGGAAGCGTGTGCATGCTGTGTTGTGCTAGAGAAGGAGGTGCTGCAGTATCCTTGTGTGTTCCCACTTCCCCTTGTGGCAGCTGGCAAGGACTGGCTTAATTTAGCAAGATAAGGAAGGCCTTAAGCACTTGGTTACATAATTTAAACAAGAAACTTACTGAATCGGAAACAACCTTAACACCCAGACTGGCTAAGCATGCATTTGCCCATTGTATGGTGCCAGAGCATCCCACAGCACGTGGTTTCCAGCACATGGTGTTTCCCTGAAGTGTTACTGATACAAACAGCAGCACCTTCCTGGGGTGAGTGATTGCGAGCAGTGGAGGGTGACTTCCATGAAAATTGAAACTTGGGATGTAGTTTATCATGTGTTAGGGTAGAACATGTAAGGCAGAGCTGCCATTCTTGTCTTCTCCCTGCACTGCTATCACATGAATGGTACAAATACTTAATGCTGCCATGTGGTGGGACCAGCTGAACTGATCCAGGTTAAAACTAACCCAGCCAAAAGGCTGCTCTTAACCCAGAGGACAAAGGGGTTCTCACCTCAGTCTAACTTGTCACTGGACACGTATATCAGCATGAATGAAGAGGGAGAATTGGGTGGCCAGGAGGAGACATGAAAGCAGTGCCCACTTTGGATGCATGCAAGTGAAGCTATGTCCTCAAGCAAGACTCCCTGCAGAAAGGGAGTGAAATACAGAAAGGGAACCACATAAGCAAGCTGCCTTTATTTTCAGAACTTAAGCTATTTGGTAAGGAAGCTTGAAAGGTGTGCTGTGACAGTGTACCAGCCTGGGACACTCCGTGCCTCCAAGGAAGACCCTTATTTTCTGTGGAAGCTGTCTCGTTGATGGATATTTTTCATTGCATGGGAATGTGTTGGTGCACTGGACCACAGGTAGTCCTTTCCTGAAACTTGGTGCCTACTACTGGTTGATAGGAATCCATATTCCTCTATATGAGAGGCTGGGGTGAGTCTTTAATTGTGATCCCTTTACCAGTGGCATCAGTAAAAGGACAGTATTTCTGTGAACTTTGTGTTTAACGGGAACATGGGTGCTTTGAAGCAAGTGCGTATGTGTACCAGATCGTTGGAGGGGAGGGGGGCTCACATTTGAAGTTGCTGCCTTGTGAACTGGGGAACAGGGTGGGGAAAGATGCATGTTGGAAAGTACTTCATATGTGCTTTCTTGTCATCTAGAGGTTTGCTGACAAGTGTTCCAGTTGGTTATGGGGCAGTACAGAGGAGTTGCACTTGAGTCTCCAGCTGTGAACACACCAGTGAGAGGCCTCTGAAAAAAAAGGAGGGGAAATTGAAAACAGAGCTAATGTAAGCAAAGTATGTTGGTGCAGAGTTGAAATTAATCACAGGCAGTCAGAATCTCAGACTCTGTAATGGGGTATCCTGTGAAACTGGACTAATTAACTCCTCCTTGAGAATGTCTTTGATGCCTTAAAGGAGATGGACTCCATAATCTGTAGTCATTTTACCAGTTCTTAAAACATTCAGAACTATGTGGAGTGTTTTTATTATGAGAGGCACATTTATGTGGATGTAGTTATGGCTGTTAGCAATTCCATTAATGTGATCTTCAGAATTTCATAAATCACTCTGAACTGGTTTGGCTGATGCTTAAATTTCACGACTTGTTCCAAAGAGATTGTCTCGCTGTGCTGATTTGTACAAATAGTCCCAGAACTGGTGAAGCCTCCATCTCGTGTGTGACAAATTTAAGCTACCTGAGTCGTAATAAACCTTAAACACAATTGGAAATAAATTGTTAGTTTCCATTTTGTTTGCTTTAATCTATAGTTTAAAATGACTGTGCAGCTGACATAAATCAAAAAATGCAAAATGAAGCCTTGATTCTGCAAGGTAAGTAGAGAAATGCCTGTTGCCAAGCTGTTAGATACTTGCAGAATGGAGGCTGGACCTTTGTGCTATCTAATGTGCTGTTGCTCCGTTCTTGCCTGGCCTTCTGGAGTGTGAAGGTGAGATTTCGAATGTTTCACTTGCACTGATTACCGAGCCAGACAGGCTTGCAAGGAGTTGCTGGCTTGTGTTGAATCTCTAGCATAATGCCTAACCTATCTTTACTTTCTCAGAGTTTTGATTGGCATTATCTACTGTAGCATTTATTCAAGTCGATGTGAAAATTTAAACCTTGGGAAGTGATGTAGACTTAACTCCACCGAGCAACAACTGTGTTTTGTGGGTGTGTTCTTGCATCGAATGAAGCCCGTGTTCCTGTGAAGTAATAAAATTGAGTTTTACTATAAACCCTATTTTCTTTCAGCGGTTTGGTTTCATTTTAATTTCAAAAGCAACTGATGTGATGGTTGAGGGAATGTTTGTAGCAGCTTGTTTTGGGATCTATGTTATTAGGAGAAGCCTCTCCAGTTGATTAGTTCAATAACTCTGAACTGTACGCTAATGATGCTCTCCGTTCCATAGCACCGCAGTGGTATAACTTACTGTGGTTTGAGCTCTGACAACGTACAAGATTGTAGATGTCACATATTGCATAAATAAGGGTGGAAGTCTTGCGTTAGACACTTTCTACTAAGGTGGTATTTAAAAAACACAAATCTGTCAACAGCACAGGTAGATCTTCAATTGCTTTTCTAGGTCAAACTAAATTAATGCCCTTCTTGTATTGCTTGTTCATTTAGCTATGTAACTATAGAGTTAAATCTTGTCTTTGCTGAATTTTACAAAGCCATACAGCTTGTGAATTTGTGATAATGGGGGGAATGAAGGCTTAGCGAATGTCTCTTTAAGCTATTAATCATGAGACTGGCAACATCATTGTCTTTATTACATTCATAATTTAAAAATCCTATCATGGAGGAGGAAACAGCACATGCTTGTTAAATATATTCCTTCAGTGGAAAGTGCTAAGAAATCAGATCGTTAAAGTACAGAATCATAAGAGACACTAGGGCCTTGCCAGGAACAATAATTACTATTTGTATGTAATAGGCATTGGGAGGGAAAGAGATGAGTCTGGTTTGTTTGTGCCTGAACTTAAATGGATTTCATGAGTAACCAACTAGAAGGATTTGGGGATTGAATTTCATTTTCAGAGCATGTAATATTACAAACTATAGAGCTAAAAACTGTTGCAAACTGAGTTAAATATCTTGAGAAATCAACTGGTTCGTTGTCTCTCAACACAAGTAAGCACAACATGTGTGAAGCAGCTCCTGCTCCTGCCTGAAATTCGGATGAGTTCTTACTCTTAATTTTTGTGTTTGATTTTAGCTTTGCTGGTAACTCATCTCCCCTGACACAGCACTTTCTTGAGGTTGCAGACCCTACCTAATGCTTGGGTTACCTGGGGCTCTTTATGGGCAACTTTGGGAAGTGGCCAAGAGGAGAAGGGATCAAAAATACGTTGGGGTATCTGTTTGCACTGCCTTGTGATAAATGTGTCGGGGGAGGAAGGGCAGGGGAGAAACTGAGCTTTAAATAAGATGTATTTAACTGGATAACGTGGGTCAGGTCATGTTTATGGTACATGAGCTTGATATAGACAAGGAGCCATCTTGTTTATGAAAACCTTTGGAATGAGGGGGAGAGAAACATGGGGAAGAGATGCCTTCTGCAGGGACGATTGCTCTGCTGTGCCCATAGGGACACTATGTCTCGCTTCAAGCCTGTGCATTTTAGATCAACTTACTGCAGGCAGCAACTGCAGCAAAGGAAGAAACTCCCTCCGCAGCATTCAGCTGAACATCACGTTTGTTTAGGACAGTCGTGGCTTGGCAATTTATCCTCAGCATCTCTGACAGCTCCAGCCTATTGGAAAGCAGACAAGCGTGCGTCTGCCCCACTGCAAGCACCAGGGCTGCCCGAAGGCTCTTACAGATTAAGTTGATTCCAGCTCACCTTTCCGTTCCTGGCTTCTTCGGAGTTTCAGGGTTGAGGGTGTTTTGTTTTTAAAGAAGTCTGAGGTACAGAGAGGTTTTAAGGTGTATCTTCAATAAGTATATGCCCTTCTCATTCGGGAAACTTGTCTTTGGAGATCTGCTTTCAGTTTTGCATGCTGAAATGCTTCTGTTTCTCACGCAATTAGTACAAGGTGGCAATCTTTAAATGCTGCTATTAATGGGCAGAAAAGAGACTTCAGGGCTTAATTTTTGGCAGAGTTTTGTTTTGTCCTCTGGTGGATCACACTTCAAATGAATGGTTTTTTCCTTTAGGATATAAATATAGCTAAAAGATGCTGAAAAACTTTAGGCTAATGAAATGCAATGCCTTAAATTTATGTCCATTTAGGATTCTTGTAGACACTTGATTGTCCCCAGACAGGATGCCCAGTCTTGAGAAGGGACTGGGATGCATGTTGAGAGGATCAGTGCTGTTTAGAAAACAAGGAGCGTACAGGTTCAGTTCCCAAAATCACTATTTGACCATTTTACCACGGCGTACATTAGAAACAGAGGGTTTAGGTCCTGGTGAAGTTCTTGTTGGGGCTGTAACTCGTGGCCTTTCGTCTGGCTGTGGGGGTACCCCGGGTGCAGCCCGAGTCAGATGGTTCTTCCCGGGGTGCTTTTTGGCCACCAGATGTCACACAAGGACCATCAGAACAGCGAGTGCTGCTGCGCGCTCCGGCTCCCTGCTCATGGGTTGACCAAGCCATGATGTCTTCTGGTTGCGTGTCGCCTGCCACGTTGGTTCTTGTCTTCTCACACGTTTCTCAGCAAAGTCTGCACTGCACTTGCAAAAAGAATGTGTATGTTAAACCAAATGCACGCGCCCCCCCCTTCCATCCGGCATCAAATCCACTGAAAATCCCTCTGTATCAAACATGTAAGTGTTTGGCTCCGGCACGATTACTCCGGAGTCCCATCAATTTTACAAATTAGCCGAAACATTTTTTTGGTAGAGAAGTCTTGCATACCAGAAGTCTTGAGTCTGATCAAACTGCTGCCCTACTATAGATCATGACTGTTATTTTTATAACTCTCTATTACCATGGCAAATGCTGGGGGGGGGGGGGGGGCCGCGGGGGGAGAAACCACATCAGTAGCAACTTCTGTCTGACTTGCGGTCATATGCTTATAACTTGACATGGTTTTGCAAATAACTAAACAAAACCAGGAATTCGTTTAGGGGGGAAAAAAAACCCAAAACTCCAAAAAACTACTGCATCAAATATCTTGTGTGGAGAGTCTGACTTGCTTACAATTTGGATCTTTTAATGGAAAATGGTTCAGAGCAGGAATGGGAGCCGGTTGCCCTCTGTTAGGCAGTTGGGGCTGTGCTGTGGCTGTCAGTCGCTGTTGAACGCTGAGACAGTCTCTGGGCCATGAATTTTTTGGAATTTTTATTTAATTGCTAGTGTCTGCTCAGGCTTTATCCTAAATTTAGTAACATTCAGTGCTGCTTTTTCTCTGTAATACCTTTATAAATTCCCATATAATCTGATCTCTAATTTTAAAGCCATCTGTCATTTTTGAGCTGTATATTTTCCAGCTTTAAATGTCTTGTTGAAGGAAAATTTAAATTCAAGACCTACTGAAAATGCATTTTTCTTTAAATTATTCATTGGCTAAAATGTCTTTGAACTTGTGCTTGTGTAGCTGGTGAGACTAGGGGGGTAGATGGTGGGATGGGACACCTGGGTAGTCCTTGCACCTATGCCATATACGTGCACTGCTCGGCTGGGCTGCCGAGCCCCACGGCAGCAGTGGGAGCTTGCTGCATCGACGCCCCACCCTGGGACCAACCTTCAGAGGTGTCCCCTGTCTGTCTCATGCCGTCATGTTCACTAGGTGGCATTGCTTCCTAGCCTAAAAGCTTCTAAATACTTCATTAATTATGCTAATCCACACGGCGGACAGAGAAGTGAACTGCACTGCCGTAGCTTTGCCCTTGTATCCTTTTCATTCCGTCTACTTTGCTGATGGGATTTCTTGGGTTGACAGACCTGCAGCATCCTCATCCCACTTGGTGAAATTCTGGGTCTATGGAAGGCTTTGGCTTGGAAAACTTCAAAGAGCCTGTTGGGAAAATACTGCACAGACTGACCTTGCTGTTGGTAGCCAGCTCTGTGGTCCCAAATCCATCAAAGTTATTGACCTGGTTTACCATCTTTACTAAAAAATGTTAAAGTAACATACTTGCTGTGTGGGGTACCTGGAGCAGGGCTGGTGAAGTCTTGCCCGTCCTGGAGCGGGAGCTAAGTGTTGACATGGGGATCCTTTCCCAACATCCGACCAACCACGGGGGCAGTAGGAGAGCACGGTGCTCTGGACGAAGTGAGCCACTGCCCATCGCTTGGGTGTTTTGATGGAAATTCGTACATTTGTTTCCCAGGTAGCCCTGTTATTTTACATTCTTCTGCCCTTCCCTGCCTGCCTCCCTCCCTCCTGCTCCTCCCCCTCCTCCTCCTCTTAGCATTAATGATCAGATCAGTCAATTAAGGGCTGAAACATGGTGAGTTTAAGATGCCTGTCTGTTGCCGATGGGAATTAATTGGAGCCTTTGGTAGGCTTTAAAACGAGGAGAGGAATTTTGGCTTTACAGGCTCATTTTACTACCAGGAATACTTGGTTTATCCATGGGACACATCAAGAAGGAAGACGGCAAGGTCTCTGTAAGGTGTAGCTCTCACCTCTGTAGGTGCCAGGCCCCAGGTGTGCGAAGTCGCAGGAACCTGCCAGGCTGAGAACTGCCGAACCCGCTGCAGGCGACAGATGCAGAGCGTGGCTGAGAGCAGAGTGCTGCCCTCCGAGGAAGGTGGTAGTGCCACTTCCAGCGTTACATAAGTTCCTTCCAGCCCTAAATTTCAAGAGTACTTCTCAGCTTGCAATATTGATGCTCTCTTCCCTTTGCAAACCGTGGAGGTGTAACATCTGAGTTTAGACCTCCTGATGCAGTTCTGAGCTGGGCAGGACAGTCGTGTCTCACCTGATGCTGGAGCCACGCTGGGCTCAAGGATACCCTCGCTTTGCTCCGATGAAAAGACAAGACAAAGTAGTTTTTGAACATGACTTTTCATGAAGGAGCAAGATAAAAATAAATGTAAATTGAGGATCCTGTTTCTCATGTGCGTTTTATTAAAAACTACAGAGTTGTTCATTCTTGCTGTGTAGTATAATTGCTAAAACATGATTTGTAACCAAATATAGCTGCTTGCATTAAATATGGCACTAGTTCTTACTAGGGAGGATGATATGGTAAAGGAATGCTCATTTAAACAATTGCATAGTTCAATTTTTGTATTCAAAACCTTAGCTTTTTCACTTTTAAAAAAGTGAACGTAACCTTTAGATGGTTTTTAACTTTCATTTTGTTGAACTGCACTTGGATGAAGAACAGTATGCAATTAAAATAAACAATACACTTTTAAAGCTGGTTAAATACAGAAATGAAGCTTGTCAAACCATGTTTTGCATTTCTAAGTGATTGAGTAAAAGGTAATGACTGTGACAGATTCTGGTCAGAACAGGACAAGGATGCCTTTCGTCAGGTGTCCAGGGCCTCTGTAGCCATGGAGAGGATTTCCAGAAGTCACTTAAGAGAGACCAAGGGCTTACATTTACTGGTTTAGTACCTACAGCTTTTTGAAATGGTTCGTGTGGCTTTTTTTCCTCTGAAATTCTAGAATTTGCAGCTCTTATCCTTCCATAGTGGACTCAAATTTGCTGGGTGAGCAAGGATGGGAAGTCTCCTTGGTTTCCCAGTTCCTTCTGAGCTGGGCTGGGTGAACATCACCTTGCCCTACACTGGTAGGTGGACTGGAAACTGGTGGCATTAGGAGATTAGCTTTCTGTGTGACAACATGTGCAGATATTTACACTGAAGTATATAAATTCATCCTATGTCCAGTCTAAAGACTGACATGATGTTTTAGTGTGGGGCACAATGCACTTAAGTAACCAAAGTGTTGGCTGTAAAGTTAAGGACGCTGCTTTCTGGTCTTGTAACCCATTGAAAATCCCACATCCATGAAACTGTGATGACTGAGGAGCGAAGGCAGCACGTCTCTGTTTAGGTACTAGACTACACTTAAGTTTTTGCCTTGGTGCGTGCTGTTGCGTTCAACTTTAGAAACAAGTTATTTTTTAAAAATGGCATGTGAATGTTTGACTCAAATCACCTGAAGTTAGCCTTTTTTAAAAATCTAGTTCTCGGTGACCTGAGAGAAGATGGCGAAGGCTGCAAGTTAGTTGCTGTTGTGCTGTACATGGCACAGTTCCCGAGACCTCCTCGTTTCTGTCTTGCTCTCGGCTGAAGGTTTAAACATTTGCTGGCTGAAGCTCAGTGTCGACTAGAAAGCCGATGTGTTGTGGCAGTCCTAGAGAGCAGGAAAATGCCTTTTCAAACCTCTTCTGTGAGGTTTCCAAGGGACTTCAAGAGCCAGTTGTATGTCCACATCTTTAATTCCTAAGGACTCTTCTTGTGAGAGCTAGATATAAGCTGTTTGAGATGTGTCTAAAAAATCAATAGTCCTGGAAAAGAGTAAACAAGTTCCCTCTGATTTAAGATTAATGTCTCCAAGAGCCTGCGAATGGCTCTGGGGAGGACCATCAAAACCATCCTCAGCCCCAGCCCAGTGCCAGAGTTTTCATCTGGGGAAAAAGAACCATTACATTTTATTTGAAATGCTCTGAGGAAGGGATAACTCTTATTAGAATTAGAATTAAAATTAGAATTTTTTAAAGTCCGTGAAAAGTCTTATTGTTTCAAGCTTATCTAAATAAAAACATTGAGTTTGGTTAGGTGTCTCCAAAGCCACACTTCTGAAAGCTCGTTCAACAAAATGCTTAAGGATTTTATTTCTGTCCCGAAGGTGAAAGAAAACAACTTGAAAATGTCAGAAATGCTGTTACCTGACGAGCTCTATTTTTTGTAAGGTCAAGAAAAAATGATGGATACTGTAACAAGTGTTTGTGCTGTTGCCTTTTAAAATATATATGTGATGCTCAAGTTCATAAACGTAGCGTGTGCCTTTCAGAAGCTAAAAAATAGCAGCGGAAAGCAGGAGTCCTTGGTCTGTTCCTCCTTGTTTCTTCTGAAATCGATTTTTGTTTTAAGTTCTTCTGGTGTAAATAATTTTAATGAAAAGGAGAAAATTGCTAGGTGGAGTTTATCATCTGGAATATATAGGCTTAGATGGATTCTTGAAATACAGAAGACAGGTGAGCAGAGCTCTGAGTGCCCTGGAGAAATAGTACCAAACCCTTTAAAAATAAAATTAAAAAAAAAAATCGGTTGTCCTCCTGCAAGTAGGCTGACCGGGTGCAACTCCAGGTGAGAGGGCTGGGGACGTTGTGGCTGAGACGCCGCACAGCCGGGCGGTACCCGAGTGCGTGACGGCTGTTGCAGCTGAAGCGCAGGAAGGCAGCAGGCGTGGGGCTGCAGCTCTGCCCGCTGGCCGGGGGAGATGCTGCCGGGGCCAGACCCCTTTCTTGCAGCCCTTTAAGCAGGGGGCTGAGAGCAGGTGAGAAGGCTTAATCCTCCCCACTTCATTTTCTCAAAACTGCGATCCCAAGAGATGGGGGAAGCATGTGTTCGTGGAGGGGAGGGGGAATAAGGGGGATTGAGCAAGGTCATGATCCATCCCATGGGGATGTCCAAATATTACAGGTATAAATACTCAACAGAGTATTTGTGTTTGGCTGTAAATTAATCCGATTCCTTGCTTGGATCAGGTCGCCTGTTCAAAGGAATTTCTTCTATAAAGCATCTTTCTAACGGGGCTGTGTGAAGGTGGTTTCGGGGTGATACATCCAAACTCCTTCCCTAATCATCAGGGACCGAATTAGTTGCTAGACGTGGTGTCTCTGGGAGAAAGGGCTCCTGGGAAAGCGAGGATGCTGAGCCTGTAACATTATTACTGTTGCCTGCCCTCCTGGGCAGGGCGGACGATCCTGTCCCAGCCCCAGGACTGGGTGAAATTAGAGGCAGCTTTTCTGCTCTTAACTCGTAACTTAACAGCCCCTGATGGTATTATCTGCTGGCAAGACTGGAGCTGCTGTGAGTCTGGACAGAGGTGTGAACATCCAGCTTTGGTCCAACTCCTCCCTTGGTGACAACGGGGACTTGAGTGCTTGTCCTGTGAGGACCAGGCTGCTCCTGCCCCCTCCTCGCCTTCTCTCTTATGCTCACACTCGCTCTGTGCTCCTATGTTCTTCCTTCTCTGCAGCTCTGATAAACACATATAGGTTTGAAGGAAAACCAGAGAGAAGAGGAAATACTTGAGTTAGGTAGGGAGCACCTGGGTCCCAGCCCGTCTCTTTCCAGGAGAGGGCTGCATGCAGGAATGCGTGTGTCTGCAGAGCTTTGTGCTGTCAAAAAGCTCTTTGTGCTTTTGGCCTTTACTGCTGGGGCATCCTCTGAGGCGGTGGTTCACAATTTAGCTTGTGTGTCTCTTGCCCCCCTCACCTTCATCGTGGTCCCATAGAGCATCCTCACCCTCCTGCTCCTCCATGTCCAGCCTTGCCGGGGCTGGCACAGATACAGCTCCCAGCCCTGGTCGTTCCCCCCAGTCGTTTGAATTACCCTGCTCTGATCCTCTCCCTGGTCACCTCCGTGTGGTTTTGGCACAATGCTGCCCAGGACTGCAGTGATGTGCCTATTGTCGGTCACGTTTCTGCTCGTGCCTCTGCCATCAGCGTGGCGGTGACCGTCCCCAAGGCCTTGCGGCAGCAAACAGGAACCTCTTTGCTGACTCCAGCGGGCGTTAGAGGGGGTCTGTAATGCTTTGCAGACCAATTTTCTCTCTGTTATTGTTTTAAACTCCCTGTTAGCCATTCCTGCTTCCCAGGTTTCCACGTGTTTCAAATTATTTTCCCCAGAGGCATCGACGGCATTTTTCCAAATTGAATCTCATTTATTTTCTACCCAGGTTTCCAATCTCTCTGGGGCCCTTTGTATTATTTCTCAGTCCGCACTGCCATGTACAATATATCCTAATTTAGTATCGTCTGTGAATTATATTACCATGCCCTTTAGTTCCTCTTCTATTTAATGAAGATATTTCCAAGAAAAAAAATCTAAACTACATTTTATTAAAATAAGAAGGTAGAGTCTTAAAAACTCCTTTGTGGTTTTCCAATATGAATTCTAAATCTTTTTCAAGGAAATCTTCAGCATTTTAAAGAGAAATTAAAACCTTCAAAATATCAGAGTTGGTAGGTGTAAAAATTAATCAGTTTTTCAATTATCTGAGACCTCTGTCCCCATATAGCGAGCTCTGCATAGTGCAGTCTCCAAGGGTGACGGAGACACCATCTATGTATTTGCAGCAGGTTTTTTTTAAACCAGCACCAAACATATGTTTGAATGTCTCAATAAATTTGTGCGCTTTCCCTTCTTGACCTTTTCGGGTTTGCTCTCTGTGGCTGTTCTAGCAAACATGTACATGGGCAGGAATGATGCTGAAGCAGCATATTTTAATGCAAACTGTGCAGGCTTATTCATAGGAAGTGATTTTCAAATTCATAATCATGAATATTTGCACTGTAAGGTTGATTCTGTTGTGAGCTTTTTATTTTAAGCTAAGAAGCACTGCCTGTTGGTGCCAGGCTGGGAAAGCATCATGCCTCCGTGACGGGGAACGAGCCATGCTATGGAAGCTGTATGTCCTATCAAAACAGCTCAGATTTCCGACTGTGAATAGGGAAATAGCACTGGCAGCAGGCAATTTGCTGGAGATACGTATCCTGAAATATTTGCTGCATAATTTCTAGCAATGAGCAATTTCATGGAGACTATGATCTGCTTGTGAGGAGAAATAAAGTGTAAATTGGATGAATAAATTGTTCTCTGCAAATGGTTTGCTGGCTCTGAAGGACTTTTCTCCTCTTCGAGGAGCGCTGCAGCTCCCTGGTATCTTCAGTCCTCTGTGTATTGGCAGTTTAACCCCGCGTGCAAACTAATGCTGGGGAGAGGCATCTCAAACGCCCCGTACTTGGGCACATGCTGACTGTACTAACCCCCAACAGTCTGTCTCTGGCAGCATGCCCCCTGGGGACCTACACCCTTCAGGTGGAGGTAGCCACGCGGAGCCGGGCTGCAGATGTTGCCGGCAGTCAATCGGGGGGTCGCCGACTGCTGGGAAAATTCCTGCTCTCTTTTATCCTGGAGAACACGTGAGGTACATGTTCTACATGTAGAAAGCTACACGTGAGCTCTATCACTGTAGGATACGTGCGAATCGGGACAGGTAGTGCTGTGCATCTTCCCTGCCCACGGGGAGCGTGGAGGGCTGGTGTTGGAGCCTGCAAGCTGCCCTCCGGTGTCTTGGCTAACAGGCTTTGCTGCCTGCATTTCTCTGTCCCCCTTAGATGGGTTTTGCTTTGTTTCAGTGTTAGAAAATGAGCCTTGCTCTCTGCAGATGTAGGGGCTTCCCCAGGGATGAGGAATCCCCCAGGTCCTGGGGCTGTGCCACCTCCGCGGGCTGGGTTGGGGATGCTCCAGGTGGAGCCACCGGCTCGCCGCTGTGCTGGTGTGCAGCAGCTGTAGGAAATTAGAGGAGCCTTGGGGCTATTCTGGGAAACACCAAGGGAGATTCCCGAGGTTTCCGGAGCAGAAAACTGGCTCAGAGCTGCCTGCCTCCATGCCAGGCAGGGCTGATGTGGAGCTGGGCAGGGAGCCCTGTGAAGTGAAGGATCCCGCAGACGAAACAAAGGGATCCTGCAGAAGCAATGCAGAGTTGGGGACCACCGAGACAAGCAGTGGTGGGTCTGGGCCTGGTGCTCGTGGACTGCAAGGTAGGCTCCAGCTGGGGTGGCTGGGACGTCCCTTGCATTGCACACAGCTCGGTGTGCGGGGCCCGATGGCTGATTTGGAACAGGGGGTGCAGGGTATCACATGCCTGTCTCCTAGGTCGGAGAAGATATAGCTGCTGCATTGCCTCAAAGGGTTTCAAAGGCAGTAAAGATAAAACCTTGCCCTGTTCACCGTTACTTCATGGAAACTTTAGCCCTCGGGACTTTTCCATCTCTGTTTCTGACTCTTGCCTGCAGAGAGGCGCCTGGCTTTAAAAAATACCCGCTCATCTTGTGAACAGGGGCACGGTTCCCTTTAATTTCACTTCAGCAGATGAGAGCCCAATTGCTCGTCTCCATGCTAACCCCATGGAGCAAAACCTTCCAGAAAGAATGTCTAAAAACCACATAATGTGAAGTGGTAATGTTTGCACTGGGACTCCTACATGAGCACATATGGGTGTGGAAAACGCTGGGTCCAGCTATCTCCTTGGTAGCTTCAGGTCTGATGAAGCTGTGCTTCATTTGTTCCACATGAAGGTTAGGTCCACCTTTTGTCACTGAAACCACCTTTCTTTTAAGTCGTGGTCATGATGGGAGACTCCAGCTTGGTGAGAGGCGTTGCGTTACTTAAGCAAGTGTTTAGAGAGCGGCACGTCCTCAGGGACAGCAGTGGCTTTATCCCAGCGGACAGACCCAGACCTGTCCTCCCCCTCCCACGCCATGGGCCAAATACCGAGTTCTCTGACCGAGCGTCCTTCCTCCCCTTTATCAATAATTTTAATCGTTTTAATAACGTCCCCTTGCACGGATAGGATTACGATTAGAAAATGTCAGAGCCTTGTTATCATCTAATTAGAGTCACATTTCAGCAGAATAGAAAGGAAAATCTTCAAGCGCTGCCTTGTGCAGTGAAATGGGAAGAAAGTGATGATTTAAACCAGCTGCAGGCCGATCCCCGGCTGCAGTCCTGCCTGAGACGCAGGGCACGGCACAGGACAAGGCGATGGTCCCTGGTCGGAGCCCTCCGAAGCAATCAGTGCGAACTGCTCCCAGAGCTCTTCTGCAAAGAGAAAAACTCTGGCGCAGTCCAGTAAAAACAATCAGGCTGTCAAGTTTGCCGTCTAACAGCTGAGGGGGTCAGAGCAGCAACACAACACAAACCAAAATAAACACCACCTCGCTCTGCCAAAAAGCCTTTATCACTCTTCTGGGAGAGAGGGAGGCACTTTCAGATGGCTTTAACTTTTTCCATTTTTTTGTTTGTTTTTGTATGCTTAAATGTGAGCGGAAAGCTAAGATCTCTTCCCGCCCTTCTCCTAATGCCATTATGGCAGGCAGAGGTACGTGGGGTTTTGTTCACTTAGGAGAGCCTCTTTGTTTGCCTTTTGTGAGGAGGAGGTCGGAAAGGCAGCGGGGAGAGCGGGTGTGCACGGCTCCTTAACCCCTTGGAAGCTGCCTGGGGGTTTGCTTTGGCTTAGCTCGTCCTCTGGCCTTTGCAGCACATCCCAGAGGGCATCCCGTTTGGGGAGGAGGATGCGTGGCCACGGAGGGGGCCAGGGCTCTGCCACGATGCTGGAGTACCGGTGTCTGCGTGGGATTCGCGGTGGCACAGCGCCTGGTGGAGAGGATTCTCGGCTCCTCCAGGTTTAACGACCCCGAGGGCTGCAGCAAAGCATGAACGATATTGCAAAATGTTATTCTGTGTACAAATAAGGTTTCGCAAGCGCTGTGGCCGCTTTGCAGCCCGGCCAGCCACAGGGAGGACAATGCACATCCCGGCCCCTTGGTCGCTCCGTGCAGAGGCCCCTTTGGCAGCTGCCCCGCCGGGACGCTGCCCACCAGCCTGCCCAAGCAGGTAACATCTGGCAGCAAAGCGGGGTGGCTGTCGGGGAGCCGTAGAACCTGAACCCACTGCAGCTGTGAGGCACGGGCACCGGGAGCTGGGGGTTGCAGTCCTGCTGGCATCCTTATGGGACGAGCAGAGCTACCTGCGCTTGGCCAGATTGCAGGGCGGGGGGAGAAAAATGGAGCATTTCCTGCAAAAGTAGTGCCTGATTGTGTCTCAGCCCACTCCGTAGGGATGCAGCCCTCGAAGCGTGAGCTTAAAGGCAGCAGCATTTTGGTGCTTTGCTGTGGGGAAGCAGGACCTTGGCTCCCCCATGGGTTTAGCAACCTGAATGCCTCCAAGGGTCTGGGCTTAAGCACCCTCCCCAGGGCTGAAACGTCTCCCCCTTGTGATTCTTCCCTTCGGGAGCCCATGGAAGGAGCAGGAGGACCACGGCCACCTGCTTTCGCGATGCTCGCCCGAGGCTCGCCAGCATTACACCGGGGTTTCGTGCCGGGAACACCTGCTGTGCGGAGGGGGCCGGACCCCGGCACCAACCAGCCCCACATAATAAATAACAGTAAAAATAGTTATCGCTTAAATAGCGCTTCACATCCTCGGGATGCTGTAAAACCCCGACTGCTTAATCACAAGCCGCTCTCTTAATGTTTACAGTGAACTGAAATTTTTGGTCTCGGAGGAAAATGTATTTTCTGGTGCCAAGAGCTACAGGCGGCTGGGCCAGCAGCTCTGCCGGGGAGCACGACGAGGCCACATCAGAGGCAATTACAGCTCAGGTGTCACACCGACATGTCAGAGGGTCTCAGCCCACGGTCGGGGGCTGTTTCTGAGCCAACACCCAGCCCTGCCTTCCCTTCGCCGCCGCTTTGCGGCCGCCTTCGAAACTCCTGACATTTTGGGACTTGCTATATTTAAACAGGCGGATATTTCAGTCGTGGCCAGGACCACGCGTCTGACAGTGATGGCTACCGAGAGTGGCACTGGGCTGTCCCCGCCACACCGGGGGCCAGCAGTGGCATTTCTGCCAGGCAGAGCTCCCCCCTTCCCAATTAGGGGTGCTGCTAATTTTAAACGAGCTGCTGCCACCAAGTAGAAGCACTTTAAAATATCATCCAGCCAAAGTGCCTTTTGTGAGAGCCGAGGGTTGAGTGTGAATTGGATCCAAGCCTCCGGTCCCTGACATTTCAGGGCAGGGAGAGCCCTTCCCCTCTGCGAGCTGGAATGGGCTGACTGGGGAGAGGAGGATTTTCTTCAGATCAGTGTTTTCCAGAGCTTGGGGAAGGAGAGGGGGTTTTCTTTAATCAAAATGAAAACCATCTCTGATTTCATTTGAAAGCATGCTAAAACATTTCATTCGACCTGATGCAAAGCGTTGCATTTCATTTTGCGTTTTAATTAATTTTGTGATCCTTTAATTAGGTTAATTTCAAAGAAAAAATGTTTCTCTCAAAACTGGAAGTCAAAACATTTTGAAGATCATCTCTGCCTCTGAAACGCTGCTTAAAAGCATTAGACTCTCTGCTCTCTTTCTAGAAACCCAGGTTAATTCCTGCCTTTACAGAGTTTCCAAATACCTTGGGAGTTAAACCTAAGGAGTACTTTAAAAAAAGGCCCTTGTTCCTCAGAAAGTGAGCACTGCAGCCTGTGATCCGAGGATGAAAGGGGAGAGGGTCTCATCTCAGACCTTTCCTACTCCTGAAAAAAATCAGGGCGCTGCTAGGTACAGAGGGAGCTGGAGCCCATCCCTCGACAAGGCCCCCGTGGCTTTAAACAGTTGGGGAAACTCCAGCAACGGCAAAATCTCACACTGCCCGAGTCATTACTCAGTATGAGGACACAGCACAGGACCCGGGACGGAGCCTCCTGAGATATTTCGTTCTGAAGAGGCTTTTTCCCCCCTGTATTGCTTAGCTGCTGCAATGGGCTACAGGTTTGAGGACGAGTTCCATGCAGAGCCTTGGGCTCGGTAGCCAGAGGGCTGAGCCTCTGCCAGCTCCAGCTTCAAGCCCCGTTGGCACTGCAAGTATCCAAGCTCACCTGACAATTTCCCAGATTTTAGTTTCACTTTAACGCATCGCCTTTGTCAGTCAATTCACAAAATAGAATCACAGACTTTAAAATACATACATGCTTACATAGTATTATGGTCAGTAAATCCCACTCTGAGGTCTCATGCGTTTCCCAGGGCCATCTGGGCACACCTGAGCTCGATGCGTTCCTATATGTAGAGGTAAAATAAAAATTATTTAGAGAAAAGTGTTAAAAATCTCAATGGACTGCTATAGCTGCACCACGGGCTCGGGGGGGACGCGTGCTCGGCTGCTGCTCTTGTGCTGTTTCTTGGCACACAAAAATCACCAATGCCAGTATGAAGGAGACCTTCAAACCATGCTGAGCCTTAAACGAGGAAACCGCTCATCTGCTGACCACCGGCAGAGCTTGGGCACAGCAGGACTTCACCTGAAGAGTCCCCTGCTCCGTACAGGTAAGTCTGTGTTTGTCACCCTGGGATACTGCTCCCTGCTCGGTGCTCCACCCAGGCAGCTGCAGTCCCCTCGAGGTGTTCCTGAAGCTTGTGGTGGGTCTCATCTTCTCAGGCTCCACGGACCAGTGGCATTCAACTGCCTGATGCCCACGTAGGGAGAATGGGCTTATGCAGGCGCAGCCAGATACAACCTCCAACTCCACCATACCCATAGCTCCCATTTAAAAAACTGCAGGTGATGGGAGGAAGGTGCTGTCCTGGAGTGGCAGGACACCCGGGTGATGCTGAACCCATGAGGTGAAGGGAGATTTCAGGAAACTAGAAAATTATGGGGGAATTTAGCAGCACCCGCACCCCTGGAGGAGGTTATCACAGGGCCGGCACGGTAGGCTATTGCTTTTTCCAGATCCCTTGTTGGTGTTTCATATATGTGAAGTTCCATTTATAATTGGATTTCTGGGTATCGGTCCAACTTTGTTTTGGGCAAAAAGTCTTGTTGGGATGCTTGGAAAGTGGGCGATGGAGGAGCTGGCCGCTGTTGTATGTGGCTTTTCGCACGTGAAGTTGAAAGAAGAACAGGTACCAGACACACCAACGGCTTTTGGGAAGTTTTACGGTTTGTTAGCAAGAGAGAGGGCTGTATTAGCAGGAGCTAACTTTATGCCACGTGCAGTGTGCAGGGGCGTGCGAATGAACAGCAACCTTGCACACACAAAGCCGTGTTTTACCCAACGTGCGCCCCTGCACCGACTCAACTGGTGGGAGCATGTTTCCCCGTACCACTGACCCGCTCCGAGCCAGCCCCCAGAGGCTTTTCGCCATGTTCGTATGCCTGGGTGTATTTTCTCTGCTCAGATGATTAAAAGTCAGCACTCAGAGCCTCGCAGAACAAAACACTTTCCTTGAGACGGCATTTGCATTTGAAAGGCAGGATGGCTGTTCCAGGGACTTCGCTATTTCACAAACTTCTTCTGTAGAGTCTCCTGGCTCCCTTCTCACAGTGCTTAATTTGGGGCTCCGTGCTCTGATCCCAGCAACCTGCATCTGGCTTGAAGCCAGCCTTAATTGTCCTGTCTTGGGGTGGTTCAGAGAGCCGTCTAGCTCTGGCACAAATTACGGTGCTTGGAGGACAGCTGTAATTTCTGTCCTGCTGCCCCCGGTTCCTGGGAACTCTCCTGGCAATCAGCAAATGATATGACTCATGCTCAAGGAAGCCAGATCCACTCCAGCCTAGCATGGTATTTTGATTCGTAAGAGGCTGGCATAAGAGCTGAGAGGTTCCCACCTGTGTACCAGGCTGCACGCGTTATTCCCCCACTGCACCGGGCTCTCGCTGCTGTAACTTTGGGGAGCGGGTAAGTGCACCGTGCTGGGGTGCACGCTTGCACCCCACCTTCCATGCGATGGGGTGAGGAGCTCCTGCTGACCGGCCTCCCTGGCCACCCCAGCAGGATGCTCGCAGCCTTGCTTTCCCTGCGGGACCGGACTTGGTCCCCATGGGGCAGGTTTGGTTGTGCAAGCAGGGCTTTGGTGGCACGGCTTTATAACCCAGCCCTGCCTGTCCCCCCCCTTTCATTGCACATGAATTTTATGGCTGGAAGTTTGTTGGGCTTTGTCTGGAAACCCAGGCGGCTTTGCAGGACTGTGACTTAGGTCCCCAGATGTGTGGGCGAGATGGGAAATTGCATACGCTGACACCTATATAAGTGTGTGCGAGCTGGGATGTGCTTAGAAATGCATGCTTTTATCAGCTGCGCCTACTTCTGGAGATGCCTGGTTAATTTATCAACTGAGAAGCTCCATCTCGCTAAAAGTCTCATTTCCATATTCTTTCCAGATGGTCAAGATGCCACAGAGACAGTTTCTAAGTAAATAACTTGCTTCTTCACACAACCTACCGTCAGCCTCCCAGCTAGCTGCCCCAGATGGCTGGAGAGTCCAAGATGGTACCTGGGTCGCGAAAGGAAGCGCCGAGTCGCATGAATAATAGAAACGGCGCGGCTGCAGTGTGGCAGAGCAAAAACTCTCCGTTCGCGGCTCCGGATCTGGGCTGAAGAGCTGCGGGAAAGTGACAAAGCCCCTTCCCCGTGCGCGGGTCCGTCGCAGCGGGCCGGGGCTTCGGTGGCACTGAGGCGGGGAGGCCCTGCAGCCGGTGCCGCTGCGGGCAGCCACCCAGGCACGGGGGGCTGTGCCGGGCTGCTGCTGCGTGAGGCTCAGCGGCCATGCAAAGCTCCTGCTCCCGTACAGCACGGCTTTCTTTTCGCCGGCACCCGCTCACGAGTTAAAACCAAAAGGTTAAAAGCGTTTAATTATGCTGATGCTTTCCCAGCAGATTAAACAAGAGGATAAATAGACTACAGCATGTTATTTTGGATTGGATTTTGTTTTTTAAACAAGGGGAGGGAGGCAGGAGGCTGCGGCTCCTTGGCAGCTGTCACACGTTTCGCTTTTGATGGTGTCAGTTGTGTCTGTTAGGAGGTGTTTCTCTTGCCACTGTCAGCATTTTCTGGGGGAGGCTGAATTCATTGATACAGTCTGTTTGCTGTCCACATATTCACAGTTCATGTGTTACATTTTACATAAAGTAAACTTAGCAAGGGGAAAAATAATTCTGCAATTCTTCAAAGCTAATGCACAGTAAATATATTCTGACACTGACAGGTATTTCTTATTAAATAGCTCTGAACTGCGGTACTAGGTTTTGCTTAAGTGGCATTATTCTCCTCGAGCAAAGACAGTTCATTTATTAGTCATTCTGAAAACCAAATAACAAATATTATTCTCTAAGCAAACTAAACAAACCATTTAAAAGGGGCCTGTCTGAAATGATTAAAGTACAGTGTCTGAAAAGCAGCTGACATTTTAGTGCCAAAATACCATATGGAGACTCAAGTGCTTTATTAACATCCTTTGACCTAAGCTGCAAAATCTCCCGACACCTTTGAGCGTGGCGGAGCAGCCTTCCTGCATGCAAGGGAAAGTGCGGAGGCAATCTTTCTGCCAGTTCTTAAGATGTCATTTTGGCACACCGAAGAGCGAGGTGCAATAATTGAGGGGCCGGATGCAAGCAGATTTTTTCGATTTCTGCCACAGATACGCTGTAAAATAATTCAGCGAAGCTGAAAGCGCGGGCTTTCCATTTACACCATAAAAAATAAATATATAGTGTTTGTCTTGCCTTTGTACAGCTCTCTCTTTTTCTCTTAACTAAATATTTCCTTTCTTCTGAGCATCAGACATTGTTTCTAGCTTTCAGGCATGCAAAATAAAAGAGCGCGTGCACTTACATATATTTATTTATGGTCTACGTGGGGCTGCGTTTGTGTATCCCCAGCTCTGCTCTGAAGATTTTCTTCAGGAGCAGGGAAACAATTTTGTACTGCAGGTCAGACAGAATAACTGATACCGCTGTTTACAGATCTCTGCTCACTGGAGAAGCTTATTAAGCCACAGCTGGCTAAGAAAAAGGCTGTTCATACACAGCGGGACGATAAAGATACGGGTAAGCACTCGTGCGGACACCGCGCCAGGCACCGGTGGGAAGGGCCCCGGTGAGCACCAGGGAGTCGCTGGATGCCAGGAGGAGATGCTCACCAAAAGAGCCACTCGAACGACCCGTTATAAATCGTTCGGTCAATTGTTCTCAGCCCGTTCTGTGCACAAAATACTTGGGATCTGACCTAGGTTTCGTTTTGGTTTGTTGTTTTTTTTTTTAAACAAATGTTTTCATTATTCATAAGAATTCATCAGATAGTGAGAGCAAATAAGTTTTAGCCTGAGATTTGTTCATGAAACATCTCCTGTGAGTGCGTCCTTGCTGGCTCTGAAGCAGGGCAGCTTGAGTTGGCAATGATGAAAATAATATAGAAGTTATGTGAGTTTAATAAAAAGCTAGCAGATACTGAGCTGATGTATGTTATTAATTTGCTTCTCTGGGATTAGGTAGGTCTGGGTAAATGAGGAGGTATTGGTCCAGGTTTGCTTTCTTTCGGTGTTGTCCCAGTGACAGAAGATTACGTGCTGTTGGGGATTAGCCTGATGACATTACATTGCCAGGGTAACGATGTACGTGCTGATGTCATTCAAGAAATTTGGTCGGGTCCAGAGTTTCGGTGTGAGCTGACGTTTCTTCCCCCCGTTAGCATCCAGGCATGCCATCCACCAGTGCTCTCCTCCTGGCAGGGAGTGGGTGATCCCTGCAGTCGTTCCCTCCTTGCAGACGGGAGCGCACGGATAGCATTTCCATAGCTGGCACCGGCAAGTGCTGTAAGGTATCAAGAGTGCTCAAAGTTCGTCTACGGACAGATGAAATGGTTCAATATGATGCTTTAAATAGCTCCTCTTTGGAGAGAAAGAGAGAGAGGCTCAAAAAGGCACATTCGGCGCAGCATTGACGTTGCGTAGTCATCGCCGAGTGATGAGACAAACAGCGGATGCGTTTTACACTTTCAAAGACACTACTGCCGGTAACGTGCGTGAGGGAAAATGAAAGCTGATCTGTTTTTGCAGCTCGGTAAGGGGGTGCAAGGCACCTACGTGATACGGGTGGATATAATTGGGGTCTGGGGGAAACGCAGCAGAAGGGGCTCTGGAAACCAGCCTGCACCGCGGGCCCTGCTGCCGCCTTCCCACAGTGGTGCTGGGTCCCCGCAGCCGGTTTCCCTTCCCGCAGCCGGGCAGCAGGTTGCAGGTGAAGTGACGGACTGTGCTGGCAACAGGCGACGGTACGGTCACGGCACCCATCAGCGCTGTGAAGGAACAACTTCGTTACTCTGACTTTGAGAGCAAATGTTGCTAATGAGGAGCCCAGGCTTTGGTAACCATGGTAATTTATGTTCCTGAAAATGCGAAACAAAGTCGGAGGGAGAAGGGGCCAATCCTACTACCCTGTCCACTCCTATGCGGTTTGCAATGCCGGGGATTGCTGGAGGGGTACGGGGTCCAGCAGCAGCCAGGAGTGCGGAAAGCCAGTGAGCAGGAGGAGCTCGGGGGCCTCATCCCCCTCCCCACCGCTCACAAGAGCCCACCCCACTCCCGAAACACTGCCTGCCCGCTGCCAGCCCGCCGGCAGCCTCAGCCCCCTTCAGCCTAGTGCGGCGCAGAGGCTTCGGCCGGTGCCAGCAGCGCTTTGGCCGTGAACCCCCGGCTGCGGAAAGGCAGCGTGCCGTCGCGCAGGCTGCGGCACCGCTGGCTCGTGCTGCACGACCGCCTCTGCCAAGTGGCAATTCAATGTTTGCTCTTCAAACTGTGTCTCTAGGGCCAGCTGGGTTCCCTATAAATTTTTATAGAAAATATAAAATTACATCTGGAAGCCTATGGCAGATAGGCTCTCGTTCTTCCTGTAAGCAGGGAAGAGCATTGCTCTCTTAATTTTTCACAAATGTTGTTGTCAAGCTTGATGGGGAGAAAAAAAACTAGTAATTGGGTATCCTGGCTGCTGGAAACTCTCTCTGCTCCTGCTCTGGCTGCAGAGCCATCACTAGCTATACATATTCTTGGAGAACAAACACAAACCCCAGCCTGTGCAATAGCCACGGAGCCATTTGCAGCCCCCGGTGCAGATACAAGAGCTAAATTTTGATGCACTGAGCCTAGAGCAAAGCCAGGGTTTGGACCAAAAGCATCATTACCCAGGACAAGACCAGTCTCTGTTTGATGAGCAGATGCACCTGGGTGCTTCCCTGGGTGTCGGGGCATCCCATGCAGGTACCCTCAGAGGAACCTTAAATCCAGGGTTCACCCATTTCCCCCGGGCAGCCGGGGAAAGCTGTGCTGCCGGTAGAGGAGGAGTGGGCATAGAGAAGTGTTTCAGTTGATGAGGCCTTAGGGAAATCCACTGGTAAGCGAAAGTCTCTACAGCAAGGAGGGGCTTCACCTTAATTAAACTGCAGTGGGGCTGCTGGTGCAGAAACCTGACAAGGTGTCGGGGGGATTATTTCAGCTGGGGAATGCGGCAAGATGCTGCAGAGCTGTCAGGTCGGCCGGAGACGTCTGTCCGAGGCGGCAGCGAGTGCCGGTGCCGGTGGCGGGGAGCACAGGCAGGGCCGCGTGCTGCCGAGGAGCGGCAGGCGGAGACCAGGGGTACGTCTCAGCAAGGGAACACGGCTGTTAGACAAAGCGGGGAAACAAAAACAGGCAAATAGTAAAAAACAGTAAAGCAACACAAGCAACAACCTATGCAGGTTTGTAACAGGAGTGAAGCTTAGACAGTAGATGCATTAGGATCCAAAAAAACCCCCAAAACCAACCCCAAGGCTTTGACACAGCCCAGGTTTCCACCACACTGCAGGATGAGGAGCAGCCGCTCGCTCTCCTCCTGCTGCTGCTGCGCTTCTGCGTTGCTTAGAAGATTTTTCAAAGGCACCAGGAGCAGGGAGGGGTCTGCACGATGCCTGCAGAGACGTGCCCCCCTGCCTGCAGGGCTGAGATCTCCCTCCGAAAAGGGCTCGGACGACCCCTCTCCCTCCAGGCAGGCCTGCCTTGCAGGGAATTTTCTTTTTCCCCGCTTGCCCTGGCCCCCTCTAGCAGTGCCGCGCAGTTTCTCTGCCTGCAGTCTTTGCAGGATCAGGCCCGTGTTTCCCCATCTCTCCTGCCCCTCTCTAACCTCGCTCGTGTTTATAAGCTTCAGGAGACTGACTCTGGTAGAACAGCTTAGTTTTTTAAATTTTCTCCTTTTTGATGAAGTCAGGGTCTGGGAAGTCCTCAAGGACTGCCTCAAAGGAAGTGTTAGGTTTATGTGCAGAACAAGGCAAAAAAATAATAATCTCATTTTACTCTCTTTGGAGCAAGAATTGTCCTCTCTCCAGTCGACTCCCCTCCTTCCCCGTGGCTGGGAAGAGAGGAAAAGCATCCTGCCGCCACTGCTGTGCATGTCCAGAGCCTGCGGGTGTTATTCCCTGTAAGCATGGTGCATCCTCAGAGCTGCAGATGCCCCAGGATCTTTCAGGAACTGGTTCCAGTA
The DNA here is from genome assembly GCF_034638445.1 of Ciconia boyciana. NCBI lineage: Eukaryota > Metazoa > Chordata > Aves > Ciconiiformes > Ciconiidae > Ciconia > Ciconia boyciana. The sequence continues at coordinate 57,049,058 of NC_132940.1, read as the reverse complement.
AGTTGCTGCAAGAGCTCCCAGGGTCCGGGAGTGGGTCGCACCCCACGCTGGGGCTGCCCTGGGCCCTGGCTCGGCTTCCCCCATCAGTGGTTTGTGTCTAAGGCCCCCCTGAAGCTCCCCAGTAACCGAGGTATCACGCCTTGTGATGCCATTATTGTTCCTTTATGTTTGGGGGTTTTTTGGGGAGGGTGATTACTTTTCTTTATTTCTGACTTTAATTCCCATCTATCAGGGTGCCCTGCATCAGCCCACCAGCACCACCTGCAAAGGCAGGGATCTAGCATTTTGTTTTGGGAACTGAAGAAGGGATGGAGGAGAAGGAGGAGAGGGTCCAAGGTGAAGCATCAAGGCAGAGGAGGGGTCAGGAAAAGACCTCGGTGGGGAGGAGGAAGGCAGGAAGGGAAGGAGAGGAGGCCTGGGCTTCAGCTGCAGCTCAGTAGGGCTTTTAGAGATGAAAGCTCCTGGGCCGGACACAGGCTGTCCCGCCGCTTGGCCAAATAAACAGCAAGGCTTCCAAAAAAGCGTAAGCAGAGCTGGGGTGTGTGGACGCCCAGCCTGAGACCAGGCACCGTGAGCAGCCACCCGCCCTGTTTACATCTCGGAGCTTCACCATCCATCTCACACAGCTTATGGTGACGCTGTAAAGGGGCATTTACTGACAAGTACCCCATGCGCCTGCAAGGATCTGGTGGCCATAGCAATTTCCAGTGCTGCCTGGGTGCTTCTGGCCATCCAGGCTGGGGTCCCCCCTCCCCATGCGTGCGAACAGGCTGCCTGCGCCAGGGAGAAACCCCTCAGCCCGGCGCAGGGCTCCCGGCTCCGCCGAAAGCATTCATCACACTCTTGCTACCTGAGCACACATTTTGGCAAGACGTTCCGCTTTGCCGTGACTCGGGGAGCTGACAGCTCTCAAGTACATCCCAAGGATGAATAAAAAGCGACAGAGCAGGTAGTGATTTCTGCAGTCAGCCAGAGTCTCTGCAAAGACGGTCTCAAAACCGTCTCGCTGTCTTAGTGGCCAGAGGACGCCTGTCACGGCCACTTGACCTGCAGGCAGATGGTTACTGTCTGTCTAACACTCTGTCTTTTGGGGCTTGATAGGCACCTTTAAAATGCAGATAGAGGGCGAGCCCTCGCTGGGGGAAGGAGGCAGCACTCGGCAGCTGGATGCCAGCGTAAGGATGTGCGGGGTGAGTTGTTGGGGAGCACGGCGTGTGTCTTTTGTTGGGGGGCAACTCGGTAGCCCCCATCGTGTTGTGCAAGCCCAAGGTTGGCAGGACAAGGTCAGAAGGATTCGGAAGAGCGGGAGCCTGTCACGGGGCTGATGTCATCCGCCTGTGATGTCACCACTGTCTTCTTCAGCAGAGCACTTCCAGTGATAGCAGAGCTTCTGCAGTGTGTCTGCCAGGCTGGCACTTGCTCTGTACAGAGTAATTAAGCAAATATATTAATAGAATGGGAGCCAGGGCCTGGGTAATGTTCTTCTGTGACAGACAAATGCGGAGACAAAGCAGACGCTTACTTCAGAAGTACTGCAGGATGCTATTAGCGGGCACAAACTCGCATCCCATTAGTGCCATTGCTGTTAGGCAACGTCGAGTCATTTGCATTTTAAACGAAGCTCCCAGACCAGCTCCAGTCCAGGATCAGCTCCAAGAAAGCTGCAAGGCTGTGTCTGCACAAGGGGAGCCTTGGGGGCGTCCAGTAACACCCTGCTAGTGAAAACGGACATCGCGTGGGCTCAGCTTTTGTACCGATTGCAAAGCCACCCCCACAGAGGTGACACAGGATGGGAACAAGAGCACGGGAGATGCTGGCAGGGCTCATCTCTGCCAGGATGGCGGTGATGCTCCCTCCTGACCTGCAGCCGTGCCCAGTGGAGCCCGCGCTCACGTAGCCCATCAGTGATTTGAATGTGGCCCATGGGGTGGCCCAACAGGGAAGGACCCTGCCAGCCCCGGTTGCAGGGACAACTTCTGCACATCTGCATCGCTTACAAGCAGAACATGCTGCCCATCTCTGCTGAAACAGCTCTGCAAGCCCTGAAACTGCCAGTTTCCCATCCCTGGCCTTACATGATGGTCTTAACAAATTATGGCATAAATATGCCAGGCGAGGGACGGCAGCTTTCACAGAGGATTGGGAACGTGATAAAGCAGGGGATGTTTTTTTTTCATCGAAAGGGAAATCTATTCATTTGAGCGGACAGCGCTGCAGAAACAAGCTGTTCAGAGGTGTTTGGAAGGGAGGAGAGGGGCATTGCAGACAAAAACCGAAGGGCTAATTGTGTAAAGCTGGTGAGGAGATGCCTTGGTCTGAGCCACAAGTGTGCTAATGGGGATGTTGCTTAGCTACAGTGGCGATGGAACCTCAGCCACCCCCAGGTAGGGGAGGGAAAGCCGAGCATAAACAGCGAGGAGGAAGAAGGGTCATTAAAGTGTGTCCCTAAAGATGCTTAACTAGTGGTGGTGGGAGGAAATAAATAAGGAGGAAAAGTTGGTCTGAGTACCAGGGAGGAAGCCAAGCTGTTAGGAAGATGGCTTGTTTGCTGCTTGAAGCCATCTCTTGTCACTAATTTCAGCTGGAGACTTTTGCCTAGCATGGTTTCTCCAGCTCTCAAGCATCCCTGGCTTTATCCTCTCTCTGCCACTTTCTCATTTAATTTCTTCCCCTTAAAGGTGAAGGCTGGGGAGCTCTGGTGCATGGGACTGCAAGCGGGGCCGAGGGCAGCCCCGGCGTGACCAGGAAAGCCATTCGGTTGCCTGTGGATGGGAGCACAGACGTGCCACCCCTTCACGTGCTCCTTGAGCTCCACAGAAGGAGCAGCCGGGTGGCTTTGCAACCTTTCCTCTATCAACAAACATCGCCCAAACTGACTTGAGCCTGAAGCCTACAGTTCACGTTAACACAAAATCGTTAATGAAGCTTTGCCTGCCTCCTGGTCCCGTCCAGCGCTCAGCAGTGGGCAGGGAGAAAATCACGGCAAGCGGCACTGACAGCACCAGCCCTAAACAACAGTTAGGAGGAGAATTATTTTAATGAATACATTTCCTTTCAATTGTATGCGAATAGCGAGATCCCATTAGAACGGGGAAGCAATTAGAGCTAATAAAGATGAACGCACAGCGCTGGGTGCATGTGGAATAACAAACAGCGAACAAAGGATTCAGGAGAGAGCTGACTCTAATCCAAATAAATGAGCGGTGATGAAAGGGAAAGCGGCTCGGGTCTCCTGCCGTGAGACACGCTTCCTCCCTGCCAGCTCCCTGCCCGTGCTTCACCTCATCGCGGCAGGGAAAGTCACGCTTGGGGCTGGACACGGAGGCAGCCGGTCAATGGGATGGTCCCTGCCAAGCCATGCCGTGATGCTGACCCAGCCCAGAAAGCACTGGAGGGGTGGCTGTGGTCCCTGGGGAGCATCCTTCTGGATTTTGCATGGAGGTGGCAAATGGCCCCAGCTGGGGCAAGAGGGTCCAGAGGCATTTGGCAAGGCTGGAGAGAAGGGGCTGGACCGGGAGGGTGGAGGGAGTGCATCAACTCGTGCCATTTCCCATCTTGTATGTGATTATTGGTGGTGATCGCCCACCAAAATTAACAACCCTGATCACAACGGGCACGTGACTAGCCCAAAACCATCAGTGCTATGGCGAGGTGGAGCGTGGAGGAAATAATAGCCTCTTCACAATGGTGTATTTACACAGTAGGCTCACAGGAAAATTGGGTAAACCGATAATTACTCAAGGATATTATTGGTTTTGGCAGAGTTAATAATAATTAGTACTCTTCCTTTTCCAGGCTCCTTACAGGAGAGACCTTTTATAATCCGCAGAATACAAAGGACCCAAACCACCAAGAACTGCTTCCACGTGCGGCTTCGGAAAAAAACCACCACGTCTTTCTGCTGACAGACTCCAAGGGTGAAAAATCACCCAAAGACACCAGGGAGCCAGTCTGAAAAATAATAATAGTGGTAGTAGTCGTAATAATAATAATAATAATAATAATAATAATAATAAACAATTTTCTATATTTGGAAAAATCTTGGGATTGCATTTTCCGTAGTCTATCTAGTGCAGTTGAGCCAGAGATAAATCTAGCCCTGACACTTGACAGACCTCCAGGTCAGTGTGGGATGCTGGAAACTGCCCTGCTGTTCCTCTCCCGATGCTGGCAGCGCGTGGTTTGCTTTCTAGCTGCTGCTCTCAGTGGCAGTGCAGGACTTTCCCTTCCCAGAAAGCAGATATTTTCCATCGTCTCTTGCTGCATTCCCTGTCCTTGCGGTGTCTCCGTGCCTCTGCGAGCTCCCCGGTGTCTGCGAGCCAGCAGCTCTGCACTGCAAAGCGCCCGGGGCTGCAGTGCCGAGGCTGCGGCCGCCGCTCTCCACCTGCACCGGAGCCCGTGGCTGAGCACCCAGCCTGCTCGCCAGCACCGTGCGGGGACAGCCCTCCCGCCCACTCACCAGCCTGCTCTGCCTGCTGCCACCCTGGGAACAGCCTTTTCTGGGTCAATGCCACTTGATGGTTTGGGTTAAATGGGGTGACTTTGTTTTGAGATGTGCTGGAAGAGGAGTCCCTCCCCAGCCCATGGCCTTCTGGCTTGCTACTGTCTGGGGGAGAAGGGGGGTGCGGGGTGAGAGGGATGAGCCGGGTGATATGTACTCAAAATTGATGTGTGTGGTCAGCCGTGTGAGCCCACCGCCAGTGCTGGATGCTGGAAGGGGTGGTGAAGGAGGGCACCGATTTCTGCACAGATACCCAGTCTCCATCCAGTTCAGCCTACGAGAGAGATCACCTCCCCCTGGGTCCCCCACCTCCAAGCTGAGTCCAAATCTCAGCAGCTCTTTAGACAACCCTAAGACACAGCTTTGCCTATCACTCCCACAGCTTCACCTCTCATCCCCGTCAGTGAAATATCCTCCTCCCCACTCCTTCCTCGCCACATTCAGCCCTGCCCTGCTCCCGTGCAGCTGCAGCGTGGTTGCAGGGACCCTCCGTGCCGCTCCAGGCGCTGCCTGTGCTGCCCTCGCCCTCTGCCCGCAGCGGCTGCTTCCCCAGCACGTAGGACGTTGGCTGCCTCTTCCAGTACGGGCAACCTTCAAACACTCAAAAATCACCAGTGAAATCCCCCCTGCCCCAAGCTGGCCCATAAATCACGGCATTATAAAAATAAAACAGTTTTGTGCGTGCATGCACATTTCAGGTTGCCTTTTAAACCTGAACTTGTTTCTCACACGTTGGCAGAAGAACAGAGGGGAGTTGGAGTCAAAAGGCAAGCTTGAAAAATAAACGCATACTTCTCTCTTGCTGCTCGTGAAGGGCTCCCAGAGGAAAACAGAGAAAAACAGGGCAGGAAGAGGCCCTGGAGGGGTCATCATGCCCGTTCCCCAAAGCAAGAGCAAGCTCTTCCCCCCAGGCATCAAGCTAGCTTGTGCTCAAAGACAGGGGTGATGAGGGGTACCTGCTTGGTACCCGCAGTCCCTTGCTTCCTTTGCTCTCCTGATTTTCCTCTTCCTTTTTTTTACCCCCTTCCCTTCTTCCCTGCTTCCTTGTGGCCCCGTGCTCATCCCCCTGCGCCTGTCCCACATCTCTGCAAGGGCTGCATCACTGCCGTGGTGCCACGGGGACGTCCCTGCCCGTGCTGAGCCCTGCCCCGGCCGTGCCACGTGCGCTCTGCTCCTGTGTGAACCACCCAAGGATGAGACTGAAAGTTGTGCTGTCTTAAGCCACAGTTTAACATAATTAGACATCCTGGCTTGAGGGCAGTAATTACTTTTATAATCCTTAAACATATTTAAAAAAAAAAATAATTGCCTCCCAATTCAATGCCTTTCAAAAATCCTTTTAAACGGCACTGCCTTCTTCAAACACAACTCAGCCAACAGTAATTACAATAAATTATTCCAAGTTCTAAAAAAACATATAGAAACTAATCTATGTGCGCAAAGTGTTAACCATGCCTTGTTTGACCTTCCCTCCTGCCAGCCAGGTGCTTCCTGGCTCCCTGGCTGCAGCCCTGCCCCTTGCTCACACCTCAGCCCGCTGCCCACGCTGCCCACCGAGAGCTCCCATCCTTGGGACCCAGCAAAGCAGCCGCCTGCCTTTGCCTGGCCCTGGGAGATGTGCATAAAGCTCACCACATCGGGGTTAGGCTGGCGGCAACAGCAACCAGCTGTAGCCGGAGCTTTGCAGTCTTGGCTGCATTTCAGAGCACGGCCATGGGCAGGCATCGCCAAATTTACCAGCTTTTTAGGCAGAGCTTTGCTCTGACCTACGAGGCAAAGGTGGTAGGAGCGCTGGCCGATGCATTTGATCCTCAGCTGGGATAAATAAGGTATAATTCTGCTCAAGTCAAAGGCGAGAGCGTGATTCACAGCAGCTGAGAATCTGGCCAACAGTGTCAGCAGCATGACAATAGCGTAATGTTTTCATTATGCATTGTTTTTTCCAAATACTTAAAAAATTATCTAGGAATTACTCACACATCCAGTAATAGTTACCAGTCTTGGGTGTTTAGGCAAAGGTTTCTTGAGACGGTAACGGGATTGCAAAAGCTTTAGCCATCGCCTCTCCTGCTCCGTGCGCTTCTCCTATCACTTCTGCTCTCCTCCTCCTCCATGTACACAGTCCAGTAACCTCTTCCTGACAATCTCCAGATCCACAAAATTGCTCACTTGGAATTTTGCAGTAAATAGAAAATTGCTTTGCTCCTTTCTCTCAGGACAGCACAGAAAATGAATCCAAATGAAAAAGCAAGTAGTGTGTATCTGGTAGACATAAACAGCACAAGAAAGGCAATTCTGCTTTTCAGCCCTGCTGCAGAGCAAATGACCTTGGAAATAATAAAAAGCCTGGGGCCTGGGCATGTTACAGAGCGGCACAAGCCTTTATTTGGGGAAAGGCTGGAAAGCAAAACCTGGAGGGATGGATATGTTGATGTGCAAGTCCTCACCAGCTGAAATATCTGTGCTTGGGTCCGCGGCTCGCAGCAGAAGGGGGAAAGAGCTAATTAGTCCTTTCAACCTGTGCCCGGTGCTCGTGGGGCTCTTTGCCCAAACCGTCTCCCTCCCCTCTGCCAGCTGCTCATGGCGTGCCAGCCCCGGGTTTGAAACGCCTTCCCCTGGTCGGGGCGGCGGGACAATGCCACGTGGCCAGGGGCGAGCAGCCCTCCCCACCCCAAACTCAGTCACCCCCATGAACATGTGCAAACGATGAAAACACGGCGAGGAGATCAGGGCTAATTCACGGCCGGGAGAGGGAGGCTGGTCTAAATTTATAACTAATAATTCTAATTACACGTCAAACCACTGCACCAAAACATGACCAAATAGAAAGCATCTGTCGGGCCCCCGGCTCAGCTCCATGCCGGCACATAGCAGCCAGTGGCATCACCCGCGTCCGCCCGCGGTACCCGACAGCAAGAGCCCCACGGGCGCCTGTCGCTGCTCCACGGAGGGGTCGTGGGAGGACCGAGGAGACAGAATGAGAGGTTGGGCCTGAGCACGGTTTATGTCACGGGGAAAAGCTGCTTTTGCTGCTGGAGCTGCCAAGGGGCTGGTAACGCCCAGAGCATGTCTCCCAGCACCCAGCGTTGCTCCTGAACTGCTGCCACCGCGCAGCTCGCTCTGAACCGGCTCCAGCAGGCGCTGCCAGCGCCGGCACCGGCGCGCTCGCCAGGTCATTGTGTGCTGCGAGCAGTGAAAATGGGCTGGTTTGGGGTTTGCTTTTTTTTCTTCCTGCATTTTTTGTTAGAAATGTCAGAAAATTAAAAAGGAAGGCAGGAAGGCAGGAAGGCAGGAAGGCAGGAAGGGAGGAAGGAAGGGAGGGAGGAAGGGAGGAAGGAAGGGAGGAAGGAAGGGAGGAAGGAAGGAAGGAAGGGAGGAAGGGAGGAAGGAAGGGAGGAAGGGAGGAAGGAAGGAAGGAAGGAAGGAAGGAAGGAAGGAAGGAAGGAAGGGAGGAAGGAAGGAAGGGAGGAAGGAAGGAAGGAAGGGAGGAAGGAAGGAAGGGAGGGAGGAAGGGAGGAAGGAAGGAAGGGAGGAAGGAAGGGAGGAAGAAAGGAAGGGAGGAAGGGAGGAAGGAAGGGAGGAAGGAAGGAAGGAAGGGAGGAAGGGAGGAAGGGAGGAAGGGAGGAAGGAAGGAAGGAAGGAAGGAAGGAAGGAAGGAAGGAAAGAAGGAAGGAAGGAAGGAAGGAAGGAAGGAAGGAAAGAAGGAAGGAAGGAAGGAAGGAAGGAAGGAAGGAAAAAAAAGAAAATATATATAAGCCCTGGCTGCTCCCAGGCAGAGCTGGGGGCTGGGTCCACAGCCAGCAAAGCCGAGTCAAGGCCTGGCTGACGGGATGGCTGTACAAAAGCAGCTTGCCTGGCTGTGAATAAACGACGGGCTTAGGTTTCACCGGTGTTGGAAGTGGCAAAGCAGTTAGCCACGGGGTCTAGACATCTGAGAAATGCCCCAGTGACCTACTCGTGTATCTCCCGGAGTGGTGTCTCCCTAAATCTCAGAGCTTGTTAACTCGGTTGCATTTTTATTTTGTAGCAAACTAATCTGAGCTTCAGAGGTAGAGCTTGCCCGCACAAAAAGCAATGAAACGATGAGGGGGGGAAAAGGGAAAAGTAAACCCCACCTGTTTCCTGTTTTTATTTCCCCCACCCCCTCCTTTCTTTATTTTTTTAGTGTTCCCTGGCTATTTGGGAGCTCCTGCAACTTGTCCAGAAATACCTCTGCTAGTTCAGTGGCGTTTTGGAGCCCAGGAATTTAAGGAGGGCTTAGAAATTCCTAACCCAGCTCTCAACTGGTTAAATGTGGGTGAGGGTAGCTCACTGCATTTTTAGTTAGCATTTCTGCTATCCTTTGTGTCTCCCTTCCCCTCTCCTGACCTCCCCCTCCCCGTCCCCCCATGCCCGGGGATGTGGTACCCGGCTGGTCCCTCTCGCCCCGTGTCCATGGGGGTAGCACAGACATTTGGTGCACACGTGTGGCAGCGGCGGCGAGGTCTGAACGCTCCTCAGACAAATCCTATGAGCAGCTCCTGCAGACTTCTGTGTCTCTGCGGGGAGTTTTGGGGGCAAATTTCCATAGGGCTTCACTGTACAGGAGAAATCCCTGGCTGCAGGACTGGTTTGAAGAGGTCAGTTGGGAGATACAGATTTCATCTGATTTCTCTCAGGGTCCGCTGGCACCACTGGGATGCTGCTTTGCTGCCCATCGTGTGTCGGGAGCAGCACTCATTTTGGGAGAGGAATTTCCTAAGCATCGCACGTCTCGGTAAGAAGCAGCCAAATCTCCCCGTTAGAAAGATTCCCTGAGAAAACAGTCAGGATGGAAAACCACCCCATGAAAGCACGTATCACCTTCCCTGCAACAGCCAGCTATACCTCAGCTGGCTGGGTTAGCAGCGCGGTGAGAAAAATGTTTGTGAGATGCTGCCCCGCTACCTAGAAACCCGTATACATCTCCGATATGATCTGTACCGCTCGCCTTACAATAAACCAATATATTTTAACTACAACCCAAAATGTTGCAAAAGAACCTTTTGAGCAAGTCTCTTTGGTGCAATACAGATACGTCAAGGCTGATTGTTATTGTACATGTCAGGGCTGTTGAAGTGCGGGATAAAGAAGGCCATTGTGCTCCCACGGAGGGGACAGCTCGGATGATTAATGACTGCTCCCTCAATTCTCCGAAGAAGAGATGGAAGTCGGATAAGGCCTCCGCCGGCAGTAGGGGCAGAGCACCAGAAGACATACCCGGAGCAAAAAAAGGACAGGCTCTGCGCAGAGGGGCAGGATCAATGGGCAGCAGCCCGCCGGAGCGCCGGCAGCTTGCCGGCTCGGCGTGGGAGCGGGGAGGTGCTGCCCAACACTGGGGCTTGTGTTTGCTCCTCTCACCTCCTTTGCTAACCCAGGCTTTTTTCTCGCAGCTTTTCTGCCTCAGAAAGTTGCTGTCAGGAAGGCGGATGGTTGTCTATTAAGACGAAGGGCAAAAAATCAGGGAAATTGCAAATTGATCTTTGCCTAACACACACGGTGGCTTTGTTACCTATTTTTTGAGGCTCCGCACAAATACCTCCCAGTCTAATTCTAAGGCGTGCCAAAGTAAATTACATTTAGTTTGCCTTAAATAAACAATGACTCTTCCAGGAAAGGTTTGTCTCTTCTGGGCACTTGCATCATTTATCATTGCTCCACTGTTTTGAGTTGGCTGCCCTTTTAGGGTGAGATGTCTCTTGGTTTTAGTGTGTGCACAACCATAGAGAGGACAAGGTCTTACCCCAAGAAAAATGTACTGAGAAGATGTCATTAAAGCTAATGAGAGTCCAGGCAGCTGCAGCTCATTAGAGATTGCCTGGGGCCAATTGTAACTGAGACCTTTAAATATACATCATAGTCAAATAAACAACATCATATTCGATCTGCAAAGTCTCTATCAGTTCCTGCCCAGTCCTTATCGCTCAGCCTTACATTTTGCTGAGAAAATGTTCCCTGTTCAATAACAAACCCAGAAGCAAACGAGACCATCGCACTTAGGAGCCATGTGCTGAGAAATGGGGGCGGAGGGGGTCCCTTCTTCTGAAAGCTTCATTTGAAATTAATTGATTGCAAGGGTAGGAGACACTCAGGGCTCAAGCTCTCCACCCTGCCCACGGGACAACACAGAAAACAGGTCAAAGAAGCTGCAAAGATGCCGAAGATGGGCACGTTTTAAGCAGTGAGTGAGCAATCATTTTTTCTCTGTGTCCTTTCTTTGGCTTCAGGACATGACTTCACCGTAAAAGAAAACGAGAGGTTTCTGACACTACTTTACATTCGTTGTCATTATGAAGCATTTAGCGAGGAATTACAGATTTACAAGCGCGGGGGTTTCCTCCTCAATCAGCAAAGCCCCCAGCGGGGCTTCCCACCGCCCCCCTTCCCCACGCGGGCAGGAGCCCCCCGGGCTGCGGCCGTGGGCAGGCTGCAGGCTTCCTCCTGTCCTCACCCCACGTGTGATTATTAAGTTCTTATCGCAATAAGGAGTCACTGACACTGGGCTGCTTTCCAGGGAATGCTGCTCCCTTAATAGGCCATTATATCTCAGTAATAAGGGCTAAACTCTTCTGGGGGCATTTAGTCATAAATTAAGTAAAATAACACCACCGATCCCGCCTTTCTCCCAGCCCTCACTAAGGGGGTTGATGCTGTCTGTAGATCTGCTGGCTTCTTGGGGCTGATGCAAGGGGTGCACAGCGCTGCCTGGATGGTGCAATGCCCCGTCCCGCTGTCGGGGCCATGTCTGGGTGCCCATAAACAATGCAGATAATAATAAAATAAACTGGGGATAGGCCATGGCTGGGTTCATTGACTGCCAGCCCAAGACCTGGCTCCCAGCTGAGGTCTCTGCACCCTCACGTAACAGAGAGCATCTCCCTTTTTGTGCTGGGGGCTGGGAACGGGGTGCTCTTACCATGGGTGTCTGTCTGCCTTAGGGCACGGCATCGCAGGCAGGCTAATCCCCGCAAAGGGGTCGTGAAGGCAGCGCAGACACCCACCTCAGCTGGAAATCCTGCATCTGGGCGGCGGAATGCCATCCTCTGCAGCTACACCGTGGGGTAGGTACCAGCCTGGGCACATCAGACCCAGAGACCCGAGTGTTTTCTGGCTGTTGACCACAGCTTGGCCGGAGAGGTTGCTGAAGCCGAGCAGCACAGACCATGCCACCCCCACAGTACCAAACTCTCACAGCATCCCAGATAGGGTGACCATGTCCACCCTGCCAACCGGGAAGGGTGCCCGCCCCACACCAACCCCAAGCCATATTTAGCAGAGCTACCCAGCCCAGCCCAAAGCTGTGCTAACAATTTCCCACTCACTGGCACCGTTTTATTCATTACTGTGGGTCCAGCCACACCATCCCCTAGTGCCCTGGGGGAGCTGAGCTCAGGGTCGTCACTGCCGCCTGGGGCTGCCGCACCCTCTGCATTAGTGGGAATGAAACCATGGGCCCATCTCTGCCTCATCTAGAGAGCTCTGGAGCTTGGGATGGGGCAGCCTCCCACCATGGGGGCTTGCAATGTAACCTCCTACCATGGGGGCTTGCAAGATGGTCTCATAGCACAGAGGCTTGCGAGGTGGCCTTCCACCACGAGGGCTTGCAAGGTGGATGGTGGGCTCTTGCCTTCTTCCTCTTGACGATGCTGAAAGGCATAGTGGATTAGGACACGGAGCAAGCGAGGGACATGGGTGACAGCACAAGGAAGGAGCTTCTCCTTGCCAGCAGCTACCAAGGAAGGAGCATCATGGAGGTGGAGCTGGGGCAGGGCAGCCGTATTCTGCCCAGAAAAAAAAGTGGTTTCCTGCTCACTGTTCCCACCGGGTCTGGTTTGCACTGGGGTGGGATCCCAGGTGCTACAACCCTGTAGAGACCTTGACCAGATGGAGACCCTGCTGCAGCCAGCCTCAGGCACTGCAACGGGCTTCGGCAGAGCTGGGGGGATGGAGGGGACCTGCCAGCGCGCCTGATGTGCTGGCTGGGGCCAACGGAGCTGCCAGCGCACTCAGGGCTGTGCAAAACGAGACAGGCATGTCTCTGCCCCCTGGCAGCGGGGACGCTGCGGGCTCTCCTGCTCGCGCTGCGTCTCCAGCCCTCGTTAGCGGGAAGTACAGCTGTGCTGGCCTGGGAAAGTCCTGCAGACACCCGGCTTGTTGGAAACGGAAGTTGCAGCGCTTCGACTTCACTTGTCTTTAAAGCCAATCTGGTGCAAGCCATACAAACCCTTCTGCAGAGAACCCCCCGCCGCCGCCCCAGCGCCAGGTATATTGATTTAATTTGCACCTGTGCATTTCTTGGCACAGCCCGACCCGCAGCAAGCCAGGAGTGAATTCACTTAGGAGACTTCTGGCACAAAGCTGCCCCGGCTGAGCTAAGCCAGTGTGAAACAACAAGAGTTCAATAAGTTCAGCTTTGCATGCAGCCTGAGGTTGGGCCGTAGCTTCAACCCTGCCCCGAGACGGCAGAAAGAACAGGAGGTGTTTGGGGTGAAGGGCTTTGCTGCGGGTAATTTATGTCTCCTTGGAGCAGCTCCTTGCTGCTACCCGCAGCGCAAGAGGGAGGCTCTGGAGCTGCCTGGCTCCCCCCTCCCCTCCCTGCTCTACCAGCACCCTGTAGGCAGGGGGATGCTGTGACCAAGGGGGTTCCCCCTTCTCCCCTCCCCAGACCCCGACGTGGCCAGAAGCAAGAGCATCCCAGGAGCCGTCCCGCTGCTGACCTCTGCTTGGGTGACGGGACCCGCGAGCAGGATGCTGATGCTTGTATTTGAGGTTTCGTGCTCGGTTCCTTTCTAATCCCGATTTTCAATTCCTCATAACTTATGTCATTTGGGCTGGAATTTTCCAGACGTGAGCTCCTTACAAAGGTGGCTCTTTCCTTTTCCTTTTTTTGTTTTTTAACCAAATGGAAGTGTTCAGCCAAATGGTCTGGCCGTGTCCATTTTCTTTCTTCTTTTTTTTTTTTTTAGTAACCATACAGCGAACACAGACTTTTCCCATTATATATTAAAAATATAGTTATAGAGTCACCTTTCCTGCTGTGGTGTCAGTGGGGAGAGAGCATCTGGCTGACCTCCGTGGAGCTGGCGTGCAGTGGGGGATGCTGCCATCCAACCGAGCCCAGTCTTCCCCACCTCACCCAAACACTCACCCTCCCCACGGCCCTTCGGGTGTCCCAGGAAACCTGAATTACGACCCTTTGAGGAAGACATTTTGCCCAAGCCAGAGCACTGCATGTTCCTACTTTAGTATTTGTTCTCCTAAAGCAAGCCAGGAGGCAGGGCGGGCGGCGGGGCGGGCTGCTTTCTAGCCTAACCCTTGTGTAGGTACAAGTTCAAACCCCTTTTCCTCCCAGATTTCTCAAAGGCACCGATTTCCAGGCAGGGCTGGTAAACACACATCTGCAGGTACTTTTGATGTATTTACACTGTTGCTCCTCGTTGTCTCCCCGCTGTGAGGGACTGGGGGACTGGTCCCCACCGGTGAAGGCATCTCATGAGCATCCCCACTTGGCTCAGGACGGCCAGCAGTGGGGACAGGCAGCACACGCATCCACCGCCGTGGCAGACAATTTTGCAAGCTCCCTCCTTCCTTCTGGTAGCAAAGGGGTTAAAGCCGATGGGGTTGAATCCCGGGGGCCGCTGGGGGGCCATGGCCCTGCAGAGCAGGGAGGAAGCGGCTCCCCCCTCTCTGCCGCTGCTCCCCATGATGTCACCTCCTGCTCTCCCCGGGGATGCGTTAAACAAGCCGGTGTGCTAAGGGGGGCCGTGGGGCCAGGCCACGCAGGTGGGCAGCACCTGGCGGGGGCTGCCCGTGGCTGGGGCCGGTGGCGGACCCCAGCCCACAGCCAGCCCCCCCCGGGGCCACGTGCCACGTCCCGGCTGCCAAAATGCCTCGGAGCAGGCGGCAGGCGAGGTGAGTCGCGCTGCGACCCAGCGTTGGCCCTGCTCCCTGCCTTCTGGCACCTGATGGGAATCTGGAGCAGGCGGCGGCCGGAGAAAATCCCCGTTACATTTTCCATGCATGGACTGGTCATTCGACAGTGCAGGGGTCGCCCGGGCCAAGACCCAGGTGGAGGAAACATTATTCCTTGGTGCTTTTTTGGGGGCGACGATGACCACAGGGCATCCCTGCTGTGCCTCCTCCATCCCCATCCCATCCTGCCAGGGAATGCAAGGTCCAGCCCACACTCTTGTGCAAAAAAGTCACTTCCCGCAGCTCGTCTCCTCTGCAGAGAAGAAACGCATGCAAAGAAGGCTCCTATGTTTCTCCAATTAATGTAATTAAGAGAATTAAACTTTCGGAGAGAGTGAGTTTTTCATTTTCTTTTTATTTGATTAGGGAAATTCCCACTGCGCGCTTTGTGCAAATGAAACCCAGGCTCCTTTCTGTTGTTCAGCGGCCCCGGGAGGACGCGTTACCTTTCAATCTCGCACGCTAATGTGTTTAGAGTTAAAATCCCCCCCGCCCCGGGCGGCTGAAGGAAGGATTCTGGAGCCTTGATTAAAGCACGGCTTCCCGAGCAAGGATGTGCACGTGGAGCTGCCGGGCTCGCAGTGTGCCCTGCACAGCTAGCCCAGCCTCCGTGCGAATACCAGGAGATGCCAGCACATGCTGGGGCTCCCAATTTTCTGGCGTTTAGTCCAGGATGGTGCAATAAAAGCCAGGGAAAAGCAGGGAAGCCCTGGGGTCTGGCGGCCTGTCCCCACACTTGGCCGGAGATCTATCCTGGCCAGCTTGCCCATGTGAACTCCAGTGCCGTGGCCCCATCAGGTGGTTTACTGCATAATACTGAAAAGTAATTATTTTTGTCAGCCTGAATATTAAAAACTCTTCTCCACAAGACTGGGTTTAGCTATCAAGGTTACTGAAAAATAAAACACAAGGAAAAGTCTTTGTACAATCCTACCATGAGGCCTCGGGAACTTACACTATCCCACAAGCGCTCCACAATTACGAGCCAGGTCCCCAAAATGAGATAGGCTTAAAAATCAATAAGAATAAAAAAATACATTATGGCTTTTAATTTTTCTTCTGCTTTCTGAGCTTTTTGGGCACACAGGGGACGTGTTACACGTTAATGAAAGCTGCTATTCTCATCTAAACACAATTTCAGGTGGTTGTAACTTTGAAAACCACGGGAGACATCGCCGGGTCCGCAGCAGGTACAGACCTGGACAGAAAAGAGCAATCCAAAACTTGGGGTAGAAAGGCTCTTTTAGCCCCGCTGGGGTTTCTTGCAGCGGGAAGCGTGTCTAGAGAGAGCCAAACCAGCTCTTTTTTATTTTTTCCCCCAGCAAAAATCTGCTGACCCGGAGCCTGGCTTTCCGGTTCCTCCCAATTAGCGTAATGAATTGGAGATAGAGCTCTAGGAGCGCCGTCTGGGATGGGAGGAAACCACAGGACGGCTTGGGAGGCGGCGTGGGGCCGGTGGGGCCGCGCCGGCACGAGTACAGGTGGCCCAAGAGTGGGCTGGTGGTGCGGCTTAGATTTCCCAGCGTTTGTCGCCTCTCCAGTAAAAACTTTAAAGATCCGCCGCGGAAGATGAACGGGGTTATCTGGATTTAGCAGAAGGCGTTAGCTCTCTTTTCCCCTCCAACGGAGGAGCAGGAACGGCTCCCTGCGGTCAGGAGGCTGAATTTGAAGCTTTAAAGCCCATCAAGTTTCTGGGCTCGCAATGAGCACTTCTGATTATAACATTTTTTTGATTAGGTGCAATATTTTTCTCTGTTAATCCCTAATTCCTCCAGTTTTCCCAAGGGTTACCGAGAGGAGAGAAGCTGGGGGCGAGGAGGGAAGGGTTGGGTGATGCCACACTGGGACAATGGCACGTGGAAGTCCTATCTGTTATGGATGCTCTTCCAGGTCCCCTTTGGCCCTCACTCTGTAAATAACTATAAGGGCAGTGACGTGCTGGTGACGGTCCTGCCGCTGCCCTGGGCACACCGTTTCGGAGCAGCGAAGCACCCGCAGCCAGCATATGGGAACCGGCTGCCCATCATGACGGTGCTGGCAAACCTCCGCTTTCGGAGGGTAACGAGTGGTTTTTGGCTGCAGCAGCGACGTGATAAAACGCCACGAACTGCTGGTTGCAGGCTTCTGCCGTTGCTGCTCGGGGCATCTGTGGAAGGGAAAACTTCCCAGCGTAACATCCACAGCCTCTTAAGTAAATAGCCTTTAATGTTGCACTAAAGGGTTGTAGTCTTAATATGTAAAATCTGTTTAGCTTTTTTAATTCTTGGATCGTGCTGTGGAAAGTCCTCCAGAACTTGCCTGTTGGCTTTTTTCCCCCAGCCTTTGGTCTCGGAGCAGCCACGGCAAGGAATGCCCTCCCACAGCGCTGGACGTAACCCCGGCTGAGCAGGAGCCGGTGGGAGATGCCCTGAAGATGGCAGCAAGGCCATGGGCACCACGCAGCCGGGGCTGGCGGCAGCGCAGGGACAGCGGGTCCCAAAGCGCTCCGCTAAATGCTGTCTGAAGCAAATATTTTTCTTTTAAGAAAAAAAAAAGGGAGGGGGGAGCGGAGAGCTGTTTTGTAACAAATGCCGGAGCGCTGCCCATGGCTGGAACTTTCTGCTAAATCAGGATGGCTGCAAACCTGCCAGGATGCTAAAAGGCTCCTCAGCTTCTCACAGCTGGGTCCCTCCCTGCCGAGCCACAGCTGAGCCTTTTTAAAGACCGATGGGTTTCCTCGAGGGCTTTAGGTGCAGGCAGCTTCGTGCAGAGGGAGTTATTTCAGGGTCTCAGCCTTTTTTTTGTGCTCGCAGCCCTTAGCAAATCGGGCTTGGTGCTGGTCTGTGGCTGTTCAACTGGTGGCACGAAGGCAAGTGTGAGCTGGAGCCAGTACCTGCTCGGCTCCTGATGGGGCTGTGTGTGCTCGGGTGCCTTGAGTGGGCTGCTGGGTGCTGTGTAAATATGCAATTAAAAGAAAGAGTGATCTTTCCCTGGAGATCTCCCAGCCCCAAATTAGGGAGGCTGCAGCGCTGTCAGTAAATGACAGGCTATCGCCAAACAAGCGTGCAGGGGGAGCACCGGGAGGAGGAGGTCAGGGCTCTGCTTGCCTGTTTCTGTCTAGGCTAGGAACGCTGCAGCTGACCCAGCCTCCTGCCCGGGGGGCTCGGGGAAGGCCAGCCCTGCCAGGGGATGGGGATGTGCAGCACCCATGGGTGGGCGGGTAAGGGAGGAGGCTGCGGCCGGGTTGGTGGAGCTGGGCAGGAGAGAAGCAGGGGGGCAGATACCCAGCCTCAGGCACGGGGTCGAAGGGGTTTAACCCACCACAGTGGAAAAGTGCGTGCAGAGAGGTGGCTGCAGCTTGCGATGAGGGCAAGGAACACGGTGGGTTTGAGCAAAGACACCTGGCAGCAGGGTTTTTGGAGAGATGTGAAGAGGGGCAGGCGGGAGCGTGGCCAGGCAGGGACAGGAGGGTGCGATGAGGCCAGCCAAGGCTCTGGCAGCTTTGCCGTGGGAAAGAGCCGTGATCAGGACAAAGCCGTGGTGCAGGGGGGATGTGTAAGGGCTTGTGTGGGCCCAAAGCTCAGACCCTCCACAGGTGTTTTTGAGGAGGTGTGGGAGCGATGAGTGGAGCTGGGTGGAGGTCTGCCAGCCGGGAGGCTCAGCGATGAGCGTTTTGGGGTGGAAATGGAAAGGCCATGTAGATCCGTTATAACTCAGCTTGGAGAAACACAATGACTTTGGTGCTTTTGGAGAGCAATAAGCCTGGAGGGGGGGCATTTACAAGCCAAAATGCAAGAAATCAGCAGCCTCCAGTGCTCTGATCTCCATGTCCACCTTGCAGCCAAGGGACCTTCCCCATGGCCAGCAGCACCGGAGCACTGTGTGGGCAGAGCAGCCTTGCCTCCTGCAGAGCTGGGCCAGGCAACGAGCAACGGGCTGGCCCTGGAGATGGGGCTCACTTATGCGTGCAAGCGGTGGTCTGGAGATGAGGAGCATTTGGGCCCACAAACCTCAAGGTAAGGTCCCCGGGCACTCTTAATGGCCCCAGAGCTGCACATTGGGGTGGTGTCTGGATGGAGGGTGGGAAGGGAAGGGAATGGATCCTGGGACCTAAACATCCATGTGTTGGAGGACAGTAGCTGTACAAAGAGAGCTCTGTGTGCCGCGAGGCAGGACAGAGCCCGCAGACAAACAGGGGGAGGATTAGGCTGAGATCATGTAAACTCTGCAAAGGTAAGAGATGTTGGACCAAGGCATGAAGAACATGCCGGCAGGCGGCCAACAACAGCTCTGGATGTCTATACACAGACACAAAGGGCTTCAAAGGAGAAGGCGGTGAAGCAGCACGCTGGGTAGAGGCGGATGCACAGCAGCGGTGCTGCATGGTGGAAGGGCACAGTGATGGGATGCGGGAGCACACGGCTGCGAGCACACACAAAGCCCCAGCACTGCCGTACCCCGTGCAAGCGTATTTGCGCAGTTGTGCCCATGGTTTGACTCCAGCCCAGGACACCTTTCCTAACTCTGGTGTGGAGGAGAGGCTTGTAAGTCACCGCCATGCCTCCTGACCCATGACATGTTGACCTCGTGCTTTGCAGCTACCACCAAAATAAGGGTACCTGAGGTCTGCAATCCCCTCTGTGGAGACGGGGTCCAGCCAAGCCAGCGATGCACCCATCTGTCCCGCCAGCATCACCCATGTCCTTCCAGCAGCTGGCAGAATCCAGGCAGCATCACACTCTTGTTCAGACAAAATCTTTCCATGCAATGTGTTGCTGGGCCGAGCGTGGCCAGAGTGGGCACAGCTAAGCTGGCATCCTTGGTGCCCACCTGCGGTGTCAGCATCCCTGGGGCCCCTGTGAATCAGCGCTCGGTCCCCTCTGCCTGGACCCATGCCAACCCCTGAGCAATGATTTCCAGTGCATGTGGCCAGGTTGTGTGTCAGGAGGATTAATGATAGAGGCTTCGCAGGCTTTAAGAGATCTGGGTCTAATTTAAAACCAAAACAAAATGTAGAAATTTAGGAGCAGGGGAGTTGCTATCCTGGGGCAAGCCTGGGATGCAGCTCGTCGCCTATCCAATCTTGCAGTAACATGTGCCAGGACCTTCAGAGAAGGTACAAGCAAACACCTGGTACACAGGAAAAACCCAGCCTCCCAGGGGTGCTTTCTTCTTTGTCTTTTGCTATTAGTCATTAGCTTATGCTCCGAAGCACATGGCCTTATCTCCCCTCCAGGCATCTTCCTTTTATCTGCCTTGACTCATGGAGCTACAGAAACTTTTATTAGCCGCATAAATGTCAGATTTTCTTTAAAATCTTACAAAACTCTCTGCCTCGTTGTATCTTACAGCAATGAGTTCCACACATTAATCATGTGTTGGTGTAAAAATGAGTTTCTTATCAGTTTTTAGCTTTCTGTCTTTGGATTTAGCCATCTGTCCTGGTAGAGCTTTCTCTGCTGCATCCACGAGTGTCCATCCCTCATGCAGAGTGAGCCGGATGCCAAGACAAGCTCCGGTTTTGCTGATGTTTTCTGGTAATGGGCTTAAAGCCGGTGACTGGAGCAGCCTGACAGCAAACCTCCTTTTGCAAAGTCTTCAGCAACTTTCTTGCTGAAAAGGACTGGCGGCGGAGCAGTTCTGCATGCCAGGGAGATGGGAAGTTCAGGCTGAAGATGTCTCCCAAGGCAAAGGCTTGGGGTTGTGCCAGGCTGTGGGAGGTGGAGGTTTGGGAAAGGGCTGCAGGGCTTAGCCAAGGACCAAAGGAAATGTGGAACAGGGGAACGTTTGTCTTGATTTAATTTGACACTGAAACTGGAAGGGGGTGATTTGTAGCTGTGTGCACTTAAAAAACTCCTCAAGATAGGGAAGTGGAGGCAATAGCAGGTTTGGATGCCAGATCAGATAAGACCCTGTGGGTAATGCCTCTACCTTACTCATTTTTATCCAGCTTTATCTCTAGGCTCCTATAAAACCCAATGGCTTGAAATCCTCCACTCCTGACTCTATTTCCAATATCTCCTTTGCAGTGAGGCACCTGAACCAAATAAGACGTGCACTGCTGTACTGACTTAGCCTGGCACAATGCTCCCTGGCCCCGCCGTCACGCACCCAAGGGCAATTTGGTGCCCTGGCTGCTGCTGAACACCAAGCTGTGAGCCGTGATGTGTTGAGCAGCTTGGACTGCCATGGGGAAACTCCATGGGACAGTGCCCTAGAGCTGCTGGAAGGAGGTCCTGCAGACCCCCACCGTGTGTGAACTCCTGGTTGCTGCATGCCAGATGGTCCATATGGATCTTGATATAGGGACTGCTCCTTGCAGAAGGTGGGGGCGGGGGGGGAACAGTGTTGGAGGGAGTATTGAAGGTTTTACTCGCCAGACCCCGTTGCTTGTGCAGCAGAGGAATAGAGCAGCCACCTTGGGGCTCACTGACCTCCTGGGCAGCCAAGCACAGGAGCATTGCAGGGAAGGAGGGAGGCAAGCACAGCCTGGGCATGTGGAGGCATCACCGAGGAATGTGCCTGTACCCTCCATGGGGCGCATCTCTGGGTGCTGGCATCAGCCGAGCCCCATACAGCAGCCGGCTCCCAAGACAGGCCCTCGGCAGGTACTGGAGCGGCTGGTGGAACACATGGAGGCTCAGGAAAGCCCTGGCCAGGATGAACGCGTTTTGGCACCGACCCTAATCCTTTCCTGCCAATACACTGATTGGAATTGAATTTCCAATATGAACAGTCTTGGGACTCTATGCTCAAGCCGGCACGGAGAGCTATAGATTTTTATCATGTGTTTCACAGCTATTTCTTTCATTTAAAAGAAAAAAGTAATAGGAGTGACTGCTGAAAACACTCCAGTGGCCGAGCTCTCCTGGCGGCGTTGGGCAGGGCGAGGTGGGTCTGGATGTGACGACGGGATGGCGAGGGGGGGTGTACCCCGTCCCCTCCCCAGCCACCTGCGGGGGAGCAGTAGCTGCCAGGGCTCCAGCCAGCACTGAGGCAGGACCAGCTCAGCCCCGGCTGCGTTTGTTGGAGGTTTCTCAGCCCCTCCGGGATGGAGATGGCAATCCCGATGGGCTTTGCAGCTGAGAGCATTGCATCCAAACTGAGTTTCTCCTCCCTGCAGCTTCAGGCCGTTGTTTCTTGCTCTGTGCAGACGAGTCCCTGCCTTCCTGCAGCATCTCCCCACCCGAGGGGCCCGGGCATCTGCCTCCTGCCTCCTTCCCCGGGGGTGGCCGACCCCAGCCAGGCGCCGCTCCGAATGGCTTTGCAGACCTCTGGCAGGTCTCGCTGTCCTTGGCCACGCTCTCACTGTTTATTTCCCACCTCCATTACACAGTGGCACCCAAACCGGGGCGTATTCACAGGCAAGACTGTGGCAGGGCTGGGGGGGGGGGGGGCGGGGGGTGAGATGCTCTTTTTATATCTCCCAACAATGCTCCTTTTTTAATCTTTTAATTATTTTGCCGCAGTATAACACTCCTGCCTCGCGTTCAGCCTGCGATCCGTTACACCCCCCAGCTCTTTTCTGCAGACTAGCTACCTTGACAGCTTCTCCCCATATTTACTTAGGCTTCCTCCCCCCACCCCGTTGAACCTTGCACTTGTCTTGGTGAACACCCTCCTGGTTTTCCTGGCTCTATCTCTGATTTATCAAGATCATTTTGAGTTCTAATCCTGCCTCGCCGTGTTGCCCGAGTAGTCCTGGCTCTGGCACGAGGCATGAGCTCTCTAGCAGGTGATGAGAGGTGAATTTTGGCCATTTAGGGCCTCACACAGGTTAAGGACAGAGCCGGTTCCTCTTCCTCTCACCCTTTCCACCCTCATCTCTTTAACAAGGCTGGTCCACGTGGGGCAAATACCCCAAGGGAATGCTCTTGCTTGAGGATAAAAAAAAAAAGGATAGGCAGCATGCCCAGGGAAAAGCAAACATCCTAGAGACGCTGGGAAAGGGGCACAGCACGACTCTGCCCTGGAAGAGCCTCCCCTCCACCCCTGTTGTTATTGCTGCTCCCTCTTTTGACCTAAGCAGTTTGCAAATATTTTCAGTCCTGCAGGTTGTTTCCATTAGGAGGAAAAAAAATCAATGAGGCAGCCAAGAGTCTGTGGCTGAGCCTGCTCTCTGCTAAAAATGGACCGAACGCCGCTTTCCTGAGCGCAGTGGGGTGGGTTTGCCTTTTCCCGGCTCTGACTCCATCGCTTCCCGAAAGCTGCCTCTTGGGGCCGGTGCTCCGGGTCTCCCTGCCTTAGAGCCGCTCTGGCTTCTCCTCCTTCCCCCGTGCCCTGCCCTGGTGCTCATCCTGGGCTGGGGCTCGGCAATTCCCGCTAATGGGAAAACATTCCTATCATTTCATCAAGTCGCTTAATAATTTGCCAGAAATGCCTATTGATTTCTTGCACGCTTCTGTGCAGACAGAGGTAAATAAGAATCATTTGTCATTGCATTATGTATCAGTAATTAAAAATTACTAGGTAACTTCAACCAAAAATTGAATAATTTGAAGTAAAATTAAATAATTCTAGGTAATCAGTACTAAATGAGACCATTATTTTACTTATCAGTGACTAAAAATTACGAGGCATTTTTCCTCATTTGGATGCTCTTCCTCCCCCTCCGTGTCAGTAGAGCCTTTCTAATTTGTTTTAATTGTTAATTTTAATGAGTAGTGTTTTTCTGATAACATTTTAGTGTGCTTTTTGTTGTTGTGGTTTTTTAGAGATGGCTTTTATTGCGTTGCGCAAAGCCTGAAGCACCTCAATGTGGGAGCAATTTGGAAGCTAAATTATTATTATTTATTTAAATCAAACCCTCCAGCCTCTTTAACCGTTTGGCTGATTCTGTAATTGCCGTAGCAGCGTGATGGAAATGCTCGGTGCTTGCCTCCCTGTGCTACAGGGCTGACGAGGAAGCGCCTGGGTGCTCTTCTCGGCTCTGTGACCTCCTGCACGGCATGTCCCCTGCCACCCATCCCAGTTCCTGGGAAGTTTTTTTGGATCCAGAGCTGTTCCTTTACTCCGGGTTTGCACAGCACCTCCTGTCGGTGTCCCCCAGCCGTGGGGTGATCATGGCTCAGAGGCATCCAGAGATGACCACAGGTAGGAACCTCCTGCTGCGAGGTCTCGTCCCATCCAAGGAAGAAGCAAGATTTGGGGGTACGCAGCAAGACTCACAAGTTCAGCCAGATTTTTATCTGGTTGTGGCAGGATGTGATGTGGCTGGTGGTGAATTGGTTTTGGAAAGGGAGGTGCTTCTTGGATGTGAAGCCACTGTAGTCCTTAGGTCAAGGACATCTGAGATGCTCTTTGAAGCTCTCCAGCTGTCCAATTCCTTGCCTTCGCTAGTGGGGCTGTGCGGGTGCATTGTCCACCCGGACCTCCCAAGATATTCCATGGCCCCAAGAGGCAGCCAGGACCTGTGTCTGGTCAAAAAGCCCCAAATGGCTCCAGGTGAGCTGTTGCCCCAAGGTCCTCTGACCCTCAGTCTGTACCCGTCCTCCTCCAGCTGTTTCCGAGGGACTCCCAGTCCCTGTGCTCACAAACTGGCAGGGGAGAGCAGGGTGGGACCCGCCAAGCGCCCCTGCCTTCCTCTTGTCCTCAGATCTTGGGGAGGTCTTGAGGCTGATTTGCCTGGTCCCCTCTTGAGCCTCCCTTCCCTGCAGGGGGGTGCCTGGACCTCCGTGTCACCTCCAGTCTGCCCGGCCCACGTTTGTCACCTCCCTGCTCCATGGCACAACGCGTTTGTGCATTCAGCCAAGAACGATGCTGGCTTTCTTTGCTGCTGCTGGGTTGCATTACAGTCTCCTGTCTATGGCAATTTGCTACGCACCATCGCCCCAGGGGCACGGCAGGATCTTCGTTTGCCAGGTTGCTCCCTGCAAGACACACAGATGCCTTTTACCCATGGGCCAAAGCTTGGGGAATCCCTGTAGGTATCTCACTTAACGTGTTCCTGTCCTGGAGGTGCTGATGGGGCTGGGGTCCGGCTGCAAATGGCATGGGGCCAGGCCGGAGACCCTCCGGCTTACTGCTGTGCTGGGGCACGGGGGTCCCTGCTCAGGGTGCCTGGGGCTCTGCAGGCATCCTGCCCTGGGCTGCCCGTAATGGCTGTTAAAGGGAAAAAACTGCTGCCTCCTCTATGGATGGAGTTTGTAAAATATCCTTACGATGTCCGCTTACTGGGCACCAGCCCTCAGCCTGCGATAGCCCTTGCTTTGAGCTGACCAAACAAGACAGCAGATGGAATAAGCAAATCATTTGGGGATTTTTGCTTTTTGTCTTATTTTCTTTAATAAGACCCTCTTCTCTTCCCTTCCCTGAAGTCCTAGAAAATAACTGGTTGGAAAGCTTCATCTGTTGCTGGTGTCAGGCCTGCTTCCGCTCTCGGCGCGGTGGTGCTTCCCTGGGCGATCCTCGGGCTCCGGGCAGGGAGCAGGCTGGGAGGCAGCGCTGAGGATGGGAGCTGGGGATGGCTGCTGCAGCTGGGGAGCAGGGAAACCATCGGGATTTGTTTAGGCAGCCAAAAGAGGAATAAGGATGGACTTATTCCTGCAAGCTCTGCGCCTCTTCCACGCGCGTGAGATCCTCCATCTTCCAAAATCCAAGCAATCCACTGCAATCTCTACACTGGGCTGGGACTGGCGGGGAGATACCTGGCAAAATCTGCTGCCGGGCTGTTGAGGGGCACCCCCAAAGTCTCCTGCCCACTTGCCCAGCCCGGTGGCCCCAGTCCCCGGCTCCGTGGCCAGCCCCTGCCCTCTGCTGATGAGACCTGGAAATGCCAAATTCAGACCAAGCAGCCCCAAATCTGCGGGGTCCCTGGCAGAGCTGGGTACCAGGGGGTCTGGACATGGCTTTTCGTTGAGGTCTGCCTGGAAAGGCTGCTCCCCACCTCGTACCTCTCACACCCAGGAATAGTTTTGTGGTACTTGGCATTCATTCCCCTACGTTTAATTTCATCCCATTTAGAGCTAGTAAAAACTATTCCCTGCAAGCAATTTATTCAACAAATGTAGCTGGCACTTTCTGTTACTGAGTTGTCCAGGAAGAGACCACAATTTTTAATGATTTTTTTTTCCATTCAGTGAATGCTCTTTATGACCGTATTTGAGCTCGGGGTTGTTCATAAATGGCAGTATAGTAAAATAAAAAAAAAAATCTGGTGGCCTATCTGAGCTGCAGTTTGCTATTCACGCTGCGAGGCTGGGCACCTTATCGCACCACATATTGTTTCTCTCCTGTGAATAGGAGCCCTGGTCTCCCTCAACTACCTCCACTTCTACCCAGAACAAAATTAATTTCATCCTGCAACAAATCTGGCTGCTTGATTAAATGAATCTGTTGCCGGCCCCGAAAGATCTCTTGGTGAGCAAAATTTCATTTCTGGTTGAACACCCACCGAGCCAGCCACGGATACAAGCGGGTGGTACCCGAAGGAGCTCAGAGGTGTATTTACACTGCTAACCTGCCTCTGATCCCTTCGCTTCTGCTTATAACACCCTGGAAGGCAGCTCCTGGAGATGTGCAAATACCCTGGGCACCCGGGGCTCCCCATCGAGCCCCCGTCACCCCGATGCCTGCTCCTGGCTGATGCCTAGTCAAGCTTGACAGATTGAACTATTTTAATTTTTCCTTGGAAATCAATCCCTCGAGCCCTTTAATCTGTTGTAGGGGATTTTTTTGCCCCCCTCCACATTAATTTCTCTGCAATTTGGTGTGCTCTGAAGACCCAGGTGTGTTACTGAACCTGGGGTTGGAGGTATGATCCTGCCGGCATCACATCCCCATCCCTACCCAGCTCTAACCCTCCGTTACCCGCAGCCCGGGATGACACCGCCTGCTCCTGCCGTCATCCCACGCACTCTCTCTGCCGTGTTTCCAGGGCTCACGAATGGCACCGAAGCCCTTTTTATTCTGTCTAATCATGAAAACATAGAGGAATACTCACGGTCACTCGCCTGGGGGAGGGTTTGCCAAAACCATCCTCTTCTGGAGCGTTTTTATAGTAACTGTGTGACGAGGAAAAGATGGTGAGGGCTCACTGTTCTAATTAGGATCGTTCCTGTCTTGCAAGAGGGATTGGCGGGTAGTATTTATGGATACGAGTAGGTTCAGAAAAATTCCTAGCACCATCTGTTTGAGGGAGAACAGGAAGAATTTCAATATGCTTTAGACCTTGAAGAGTAATGTTTGTATAACAGGCTCATAAAATCAATTTCTAATAGTTACAGGTACCCCCTTAGGAATTTAAATAGTCTGTTAACAAAGTTATTCCATCTGCCAAGCAAATACATTAAATATGCACGCACCATACTGTATATACAGTTGCATGTGTCTTTCTACTGCATGGCGTGCCCTCGGGTCCTGCGTGTCGGTTTTACTCCTGGGTTACGGTCGGTCTTTGCCAGTGGCACCGCGCTGTGTATCCCTGATTCAGTGGGAGCTCACTCGCTTGCCTTTGGCCTGGTGGATAAATCACCTTTATGGCCACCTTGTCCCCTGGGAGCCGAACGTGGGGGTTGCTCTGTCCTGGTCCCCTTTCCCTCTCCAGCTCGGCTGCCCGTCAGGTGCCAGGGGAGAGAGGACTGGCCGCAGGGGTTAGAAGGGCTGTAGGCAACAGGAGAGTCTGAATGTGCAAATGGGGAACGTGCAAGGGGCAGGATCAGTCCCTTCACACCCTGTTTGCAGACTTTTTAAGCTGGTGTTGCAGCCTGGCCGTTGTGCCAGCTGGGCTTTGCTCTGCTTCCAGTCTCCTCGCTCCTCCGTGGTGCCTTGCTTTTCCATCACCGCTTTGCATCCATCAGTGCCCTGCTCGGTGCCAGAGCTCCACCACATCCTGCCTCGGATGTTTGAGAACAGAC
Source organism: Ciconia boyciana (assembly GCF_034638445.1). NCBI lineage: Eukaryota > Metazoa > Chordata > Aves > Ciconiiformes > Ciconiidae > Ciconia > Ciconia boyciana. The sequence continues at coordinate 57,021,734 of NC_132940.1, read as the reverse complement.
TGACAACACGGGACACATGCAGGTGAACTGCAAATATGTAATCCCGTTAATTAAACAGTTTGCATTTAACATTGCCCATGGAGCTGCACAACACCTCGCCAGTTCTGCAAAGGTTGTATTCTCCGTGTTACCGGGAGTGATTTATGGCGAGAGTTAGGTTGTGTGTCCGGAATATCGATGGAGGAGTTTGCTGCCTATTGTGTTTAATAGCTGTTGGGGTCCCTCTTTGTACCACTGTGTCATTTGCTGCCTGCCAGCCTATGCAGGTCTGGGAGCATGTCTCCATCCAGGCAGAGTTATTGATTACAGCGTATTTGGGTAGCTGCTGGCCAGGCACCAGCCGTGGGTGCCTCCTCCAGAGGGCCAGTACATGCTGCTGCGGCAGGCACGGCACTCGCTGGCCACTGTCCCCAAGTCCCCCTGCCCGCCCGGCACAGCATCGTCCGGGGAAAGGAGGCCAGCTGGCAGTGAAGTGTTCTGCCCTCCCCACCTCGTTTCAATGGGAACCAAGTGAAACGTGAGCAGCTCTCTGTGCCAATAGATTTATCTCCTTTTTTCCCCCCTTCTTTTAATATAGTCAGTGAAACCTCTTTGCTGGGGAGCGAAGCTGGAAGGCTCAAGCCTCGGGTGAATTGCAGCGTGCGCCGCTCTGTATTGTGGCGAGGCAGCCCCCTGCGTAGCCCAGCCTGCACGGTTTTAATGGATTTATCGTCTCCCCCCCACAGGCAGATGAGGCACAGATATCCCGTGGGATTCACCAGCGGTCAGGCAGGAGGTGTCCCGGGGGGAAGAGGCAAACCCCCCGCACACCTGGGGCACGCCGGGAGGCTGGGATTTCCTACGCACTCTTCTGGGGATGATCCCCTTTGTGCTAGGCAGTTTCTTCTTCTTTTTTAATTTAAAAATCCACATTCCCACTTCCACATAGCTCGTTATCTCAGGGCGTGTGATGAGGTGTCCAGGGGTCTGTCCCGGCAGAGATGATGCAGAACACATTCACGCAGGCTGTTGGATCTGACCCCCTCTCCCTCGGGGAGCGGGTGGTTTCCATTTCAGCCTCTTCCATTAGAAGCACTAAGGGGAGCTCCATCTATTAACTGAGAACTGCAGGCCTGTAAATGTTGGCAAGAAAAAGCCCTTGGAAGAAAATCATCTGTATTTTCTCAGGGCTGTTTGTCCTCCCTCTTTACATGTGCAGCCTTTGCTGGTCGGGAGGCAGGTACTGCTGCCGACTCCTTCTCCACATGTGCAGATTGATGGTGTCTGCTCCAGAGCCTGCTCCCTCTTCCCTTCCTCTCCCTCTTGGTTTTGTTCCTTCCCTTTTGAGCCGTTTCTGCTTTGCTTGGGAGACTCTTTTAGCTGCCAAGTCCTGATTTGTATCTGTTCATTTCCTAGGGCAAATGCATTGATCTGTGATTTCTGTTATGATACTGCAGATTTCTGCTCCCTTTCTTCTTTTCTTTTTTTTTTTAACTTTATCCTGCCGTCCAGGAGGTGGTTTCTGTGCTAAGGCGAAGTGCAATGTTTCTAGAAAAATGTGCGTTTCCCTGACTCATAGCTGTGCCTAATTACATACAGAGCAAGCGTCCATCCCTCTTAGTTCCAGTGTAATTGTTTGCGGTGTGTTCCTTTGTGATTGTGTTATTCCAGCAATAACAGCCACTCTCCTTCCAGATATTTATTCTTTTCATGAACATCAGCATACTGGCAAAGGGTTAGGCGCTTTTTTTTTTTTTTCCATCTGAATGCTCTACTTCATCGCTCAAATCTGGGATTTATGCTTTGGGGATCTCAGAGAAGACTTTCCTCTTTTCTGCTACCTCTTTCCAGAAGCGCTGTCTTTCTGCACCAGGATTTTGAGTTCTTGGACATGTGTTACTGCTGCCGGGGACGCTGCTCGCTGCTTTTATATTTGTATTTACTGCAGTGCTTTGCTCTTTAATTTTGTTGTTCTCTTTCTGGTGCAAAGACGAAGCGATGCAAATGAAGGCTGGATCATTAGGGTTGCAGACAAACAAACCCCAGCCTCCCCAAGAGCAGAGGCCGGGGCGGCGGGAGGGCGATGGGCAGCATCTCTCCGCGCAGCCGCTGCAGCTCCAGGCATCCCACGAGGGCTGCGATGGAGGGACGACAGGCTGGCAGCGGTGCGCGAGCACCCAAGGTGTCCCCAACACCTTGCGCAGCGAGGGCAGGAGGAGAAAGCACGGGTAAGGCAGGGATGCCTCCCAAACATACCGCTTTCCTGTATGGCACCTCTCCCTGTGCTGAGGGTAACGTGTTAGTCTTTCATCCTGGAAGGCCTTATTTTTTATTATGAGTTAGTTTTACAGCACCCTGATGTGTGCTCAGCACTTTACGGTGCGGGGAGAAAGATGAGGTCCATGCGACAGATTTAGCCGGCATTAAATCCTGACCGAGTTACAAACAAAAGAAGCAGCGTGGCTGTGTCCTGGCCTTCCTCCTGCCTTGCTGCCACAGGGGCTTTGAGCTACTTCTACGCTTTTCAGCAACAGGAGGGGGTTTTCCAACCCTATGGTAGCCTTGACGCCTGCCACACTCCACTCCTCATGTTTCCCCCCCTCCAGCAATTTGGATGCCAGTGGGCACAAGCTGCAGGGAAGAGCAGGCCATTTTGCTTGTAAAATAAGTATTTTTCAGCTCACTGGCCGGGTCAGCCCTTTGCACAGCATGGCCCCTTGCACAGCTCGGCCCCAGCTGCCGGCTGCACGTGTGGCTCCAGCTGCCCCGGTCTGGCACCCCCCCAGACCTGCTCCCAAAGCGCAGAGCGGCATTTGCACTGCAGCAATTCCTAGGAATGAAGCGGCAAACAGCACTGCCCTCCCGGGAGCAAAGGCAGGGATGGTGCTGGAGTGGGCTTGGCAGAGCTGAGAGACCATCCCTTCCCACGGGATATGGGTACCACCTCCCTCCCTGCATCCATCCCTCCTGCTTGGGATGCTGGCCACTGCGGGATGGCACCAGCAGCGAGCGCCAGTCGGCTCCTCACCCAAGCCATGGGTTTTGGCAGGAGGGTATCCCGTGAAAGCGGCAGCGAGGAGGGCATATGGCGCAGAGCTCCCAAACGGGGACCAGTGAACGGTGCGGTGCCAGGGCTGTTTGACAGCCTGGCTCAGACCTCCCGAGCCACCTGTGAGTGGGAGGGAAAACGTTGGTGTCCAGCGAGGGCTCATTTGCCCAGCCCGGAGTCTCAGCTGCAGGCTGTGCTGGAGCCGGCAGTGCCCGCGTCGGGGCAGGTTTGCAGCCAGGAGCTGCTCTGGAGGAGGGCAGCCTGCCCCAGAGCCGTGCCCTATCCATCTCGGGCGAGCTCTCAGTGCCCTGGCAGAGGGTGCCTGGGTGATCGCAGCACCCTAACCCCCTTATCTGGGCAGGAGAGGTGCAGCCTGCCTCCACGGCTCCACGGGCTGCAGGGCTGCTCATCCTCCACCACAGTTGAAATGAGGAGACGACGGGCCCTCTGCTACATCCCCATCCCCGGGCACTGCCGTCGCCCTCCCCGGCTGCGTGGGAACGGCTCCCGGGGCTCGAGCATGCCGAATTTCACTTTTCAAATGGGGCTCCTGGCACCTGGCCAAGCAGCGCTTCGTGTTGTCAAATATTTTGGCAAACCGCGTCTTGGCTTTAGTCTGAAGCGTCTTTCGCTAGGGAAACGGCGTCGAGCCGAGCAGCGAACACGATCCCGGCGTGGAGGGGAGCGCCGCGCTGCCGGCCATATCCTGCGTGGGAGGTGCTGGTGCTGGGGTGCCGGCGCATCCCGGCTAGGGTGCGCTGGGGACCGCAGCTGGGCAGGGTGGCTGCAGCAAGCAGTGAAGGGGCCAAAAAAAGGTGTTTCAAGGTGACTGAAATGATTTGTGGAATCAGGCTGAGCAAAGCAAATTGTATTGACAAGAATAAGAAAACCCTAAAAAGCGATTTTTCAAGTCTCTATTTTGGCTTTTTGTTCTGAAATTGCCCTGCATTAAAAAGGGAATAAAAGAATAAATGAACAAGCTCTAAGTAAACTAGAAATAAGGGGACTGTATTTTTTTACCAGCTCATTGGAAAAATGAAACATATTTGTTCTGGGTGAGACCAAAATGAGCACAGCAATCAGTTATCTGCAGAGCCACAGTGCAGGCTGGCTTTCCTTCTGCTCGCTCTCCTGGGCATCTTTGAAAGAATATCCTATACCTTTTTATGATGTTTGAAAGAAAATATCTCCAGGGAGGGAAAAAAAGCGAGGTGTGATCCCAAAAAGTCTGCTTTTGCAGCTTGGACGGACCCATCTTTCCTTCCCGTGGCCACCGCTCCTTCCCCTGCCGTCACGTTGTGTGGTTAGAGCACACGTACTCACGGCCCCGGCACCGCGATGGGTTTTGAAAGCCTGAGAAATCCTTCCCAAAGCTTGGTTTCCGGCCAAAAAAACCCCGAGGTTACGCAAACATACGCATAGCTTGCAAACAGGCTGTGTGTGTTGGATGGAGAGCAGCTTTGCGAAGCAGGTGTGAGCTGATGCGGGAAGAGCTGCGCTGCCTGATGTCTGCACCAAAAACCAGTGTCAGCCCGCAGACTAAAACCAGGTCTCTGGAATTAAAAAAAAAAAAAAAAAAAAAAAAAAGAAAAAAACCAAGGAATAAAAATCCAACCCTGCAGCAGCATCCCAAGCACAATCCCACCGGATCCCCAGGCCGGCAGGTAGTGCCACCCTTTTGGGTTAGTGCTGCAGGACCCCTCTTTGCAAGGCCACCGGCCCACCCAGGGGGCTGTGGGTGACCCCCCCCCAACCCAGCTAGCCCACCATGCTGCCGCCGTCCCGGTCATGCCCCCCAAGCCCTGCAGGACTTGCTTGTGCCTTTGTAGAGGTTTGAAGGCAGATGGCTCCCTGGCGAAGGCACCTCTGAAGTCTTGCAAGCCGGTGAAACCTCCTAAAATCCCAGTTTCTGGCAGCTGCCAGGAAAAAGCTTGTTTGGGTTTAAAATCTGTTCAGAAGAGTCATTCTCTTCTGAAAAACTGTGGCTGTTAAAGCACCGCAGTGGGGTTGCATTTATTACATATTAATGACTCCACATCACATGTGTTTGCTTTACAGTACCAAAATATTAGAAATATCAAGGTATTAGCATTCCCAAATGCAAATTGTCAGCCGTGCGAATCTTGGGGTCTGGGAGCCCAGCAGAGCCATCACGTTACCCACAGTAAGTGCTCCCTGGGCCAGTGAAAGCTGTCGTGGCAGGGTGCAACTGGTGCATGCATGGTCATAACCCTGTAGAAGCTGGGAAACCAGTGGTGTGACAGACGTGAGTTCGTCTCGCTCCATCCCGGGGCTGTCAGCTGCACCAGCCTCTCATCCGGATGCTTTCAGCAAGCACGGGGGCAAAGCGGCTCGCGCCAGAGCGATAACGTGGAAGGAGGTGCGTAGTGTGAAAAGCCTCGGGGGGGAAAGGGGTCGGCGGTGTTTGCACTGCGGGATTTTTGACACCCGGTGTCGGAGGCTGAGCTAAGTGGAGAGATGCGCTCTGGCGTGGAGAGGGTCTTTCAGAGCATATAAGCCTTTCTCTGATTGCTCCCTGGAGGGGCTTATTTGGGGATTGAACTTTATCCCCCGGGTGGCTCAGCGGAGCAAACATCTGCAAGAGGGGCCAAGCCCCTCGGGGTGACCTCGGCTGAGTGTCTTCCCCCCTGTGCCTCCCTCCTCCGGTCCTTCAGGGCAGGGAGGGATGCTGCGTGGTTCAGGTAAGCGCTGGGCAGAGCCGATCCTCCTGGGGCTGCTGTGGGAGAAACAGCAGGCATGAGGCTGGGGAAGCCGTGAGTGGGACTCTGCTGCTCGCATGATTTCTCCAGGCTGATAAAGGAGACTGGAACAGCAGCTCTCGCTGGTTCCCTGGCCAGGCGCAGGCACTAGGAATTATCCCTCGAGATGGCTTTCTGCAGCCTCCACCATCACCCCATGAGGCACCAGACGCTGACCGAGCGTGGGCCCCATGCACGGCAGGGCTGGCTCTCTCCCTGACACCTTGCTGCCAATGGGGCTTGCGCTTGGGCTTGCAGATATCCCCGGTTAGTTCATCAATATTAACCTCTTCCCCCGCACATCTCTCCACCAGATATTGGTGGGTTTTGGGCACGCTTCCTGGCCTCTCTTCTCCTCCTGTTTTGGTTGGGGAAACTGAGGCACGGGGCAGTGGGGATGCAAGCACAGGCATCTCCTCTGGCGCAGGCAAGTCTGCGGCAGAGCTGAGACCAAAACTCAGGGGTTTGGTGCTTCACCTTGTGCCTCTGCTGTAAATCCGCCTTCCTCCACCACTCACTGCTGCTCGGCATTAGCATGATATTAGTTTGAGGGAAACATTGACACTGCTGGCTTTTTTGTTAAGCGTGTCATGTGGGAGTTATTAAGAGTTGCCTACATTTTACAAATATTTCCAGGAACAAACTTGCTGGTGTCTGGGGCTGTGGAAGAGGGAGCAAGATGCTGACCGGTGCAGGGCCAGCTGCCAGACCACGCTCTCCATCCGTCAGTCTGTCCCCAAAACCTCCCTTTCCCCAGCGAATCAGTAACAGCGATGGGCCAGGGTGCCGAAGCATCTGCTTACCCTGCTTCACCTCAGCCCAGACGTGAAGAGGCTGATTTCCTCTCCCAGCCTGGCGGGGGGGGGCGGCTGCCACCCCCCCGTGCACGTTCAGTTTGGGGCATTTGCAGCATCCCCCATCCCCTGGGGATGGCGGTGCCTGAAGGAGGACTGTGAAGCTGCCAGGCTGCTGCCTGCAAGCTGCCTGTTCCTTGGGGGCACAGGGAGCTGCCTGTTCCTTGGGGGGAACGAGGAGCTGCCTGGTCCTTGGGGGGCATGGGGAACTGATCCTTCCCAGGGGGCAGCTGTGATTTGCACCACGCTGATGGCTGCTGAAGCACGGGAATGGCTGGGGCTGGAAGGCTCCTTCCAGGGGCTGCCGGTGAGAAGCAGGAGAAGCTGTGCCTAGCAGAAGGGCTTGTTAAAAGGCTGGCGGGGAGCATGGAGAAACTGGGGAGTTTCTCTGCAGGAGATCTCCAGGTAGCGACGAAGCGAGGAGTAGCGGCAGTTCTCAGTGCCACCGAGCGCCTTGATCCCCCCGGCCATAACTTACACGGTCATGACTCAGTGTAAAGTGCCTCCCGCACCTGCCTGCCTCCATAAAGGATAAATAATAATAGTTTGCGGTTAAAATATTACCCTCAGATGATAATCTGTGGGACATGGTTTATTTAGAGCAGCTGTGCTGGGAGGGGGTAACCTCTCCGTCCTCGGCAAGACGTTGATTTGTACTTGTGGTGCTGGCTCCTGGGCCGTAGGGAGAGGGATGCTGTCGGACGTAGGGTTTTGCAGGCGCCGTGCGTGGCTCTGCACTCCCCAAAACAGGCGAGGGGCAGGGAAGGGTCTTTTACCATTTGCAATAAAAGTAGTTACCACGCTTGCAGACAGAAATTGTATCAGTGAAACCTTGGCAGACGTCTCACCCAGATGAGCAGGTTGTGCTACAATAAATCCATGCAACACCACTTTCCCAGGGCTGTTACCTCCCTCCGAGGACGGTGGTTCCTCGGGGCTGGGTGACCGGGATAACACCAGGGCAGGATTTCAGCCTGGCTCTTGAGGCTCAGAAGAGGTTTGGGGACAGACAAGAAAAGTCTCCTGCAAGTGGGTGGCAGTGACACAGGGCAGAGCAATGGTATTGCTGGTATGTCGAGCACCTTGTTTATTACACCTCAGATATGTTGCAACAGTGCTGGGTTGTGTAATGGTTTCCAGGAGATTTTCCTGCTTTCAGCTTTTGGGGCTGTCATTCCCAGGGTTTGGTTTCTGCCAGAGGTAGGATGTGGTAGAGAGAATGAGCTAAAATCAAACCCTGCTCAGGTGGGGTTTTGCGTGGAGATACCAAGTGTGTGATGGAGAGAGGGAGGAGAAGACTTCTGCCTTTCTAAATCGTTTCTTTTGTGAGCACGTTCGTTCCCAAGAGCTTACAGGCACAGGGTGAAAGCTGGGCGCAGTTTCCGATCTTGGTAGTCTGATGCTACTCCATTTCATGCAAGTCGTACACACTGACACCAGGCATTTTGCCCACAGGGAGTTAAATATTTCTTTCTAGCACCAATAAGAGTTGGTATTTGACAAATGGCTTTGGCGTCTCCCCGCAGGAGGCTAAGGATCCCGTGATCCCGCCCAAGAATTTCTGGGGCACACCTCCTGCCCCCGCTTGCCTTCCTCGCCGAGCCCTCACCCTCCCCGGCCCTGTTTCGGCACGTTCCTCCCTTTCCCTTTGCTCCCGTGCAGTTTTCCTCTCCCTTCGCTCCCTGCCTGGGATGGGAGAGTTTGCACCAGGCAATGCGAGTCCCCTTGGCCCCTGCAAGGTGCAAGCACAGAGAGAGCTCAGCTCCCCCCCCCGCATCCCCAGTTTGGGGCTCAGATAAATCCGCAGAGTTGCCAGTCAGCAAACGCGAGCTCCTCGCTCAGCACGGGTGACCCGGGATTTTCAGAAGCTTAAAATATTGCACAACTTGGAAGAATTATCACTGGGAAAATTGCTGCAGCACCCCGGGGAAATTCAGCCACAAACACGGAGGCATTCAAGCTTCTCCTTGAAGCGGCTGCAAGAATTTCTCAATTTGGCCATCTTCATTTTCCAGGACCTCATTCGGCACATGGGCTGAAATCTTCCTGGCCCGGGTTGTGCCCCCAGCTCCGAGGGATTTTCTTATTTTTGAAAACTCCAGATAAATGCTGGCACGGTTATAAGGAATTGAGGGAAGATCTTAAAATGGAAAATGCTGGGCAAGCCCAGATAGCATTGGAGCACGTGGCAGGGTGAGGAGAGCCTCCTCGGTGGGGACCGGGCTCCCTCGTGCTGCCGGCTGCCGCGCTCAGCTGGGCATGGCACGGATGGGGTCTGGGTGTGGGAGGATGCTCCTGTCCCCGCTTCGAGCAAGCGCAGCAAATGGGGGGGTTCAGCAACCCCAAACCTCCTTCCCAGTGCGTTTCTCTGCAGGGAGGTGCTGGGCAGCAGCTAAGGGGGACCTGTCCGGCTCACTGCCGTGTCCAGGCTCCTTGCACACCTGGGCTTCAGCCCTCAGAGGATGAGTTGCACCACGTCGCTGAGCCCACGGCGAGGTCCCCCTCTGCGCTTCCCTTGCAAAGAACGAAATAACCTGGAAGCTGTTGGTCTCTGGAAGCAATTTAGCATGGGACGTGGCTATTAATTTAAATAGATTACAGAAATTTGAACTAAGCTGCATATAAATCTTCTGACCGGCTCTTTGGGCTTTGGTCTCCGTTGTTTACACTTTTTTTTTTTTTAATTTGTGTTTTATTGATTCCTGAAGCTGTGATCTTTTGGTCGGAGCTCGCTGCTCCCTTTCTGGGCACGGATGGCAGGCGGCTTCACTCTTCCACACGTATCACCTTTCAGAGCTACTGTGAGTAGGACGCAGATGTTGTTAGGTCTCAGGTAAAGCCATCAAAGGTGGACGTTCAATCAAGTTTGACATCATCTTCAACCTGAAGGCAAACGGGTTGGTTTTGATTAGCAGCCCGCGGGGCTGAGCCTAACCCGTATCAGAGCTGCTGCTGCTACTTTACCTGAATGGCAAAACCACAGATGGTAATTATAACGATAAGTGCTTACAGATTTCCTAACAACAAAGATAATTTGTTTGCTCCATGCCTTGTTAGAAGGGGAATTTTGTTCTGGTGACTGGGTGGTTTGTGAATCAGTCGTTGCCCTTTCACCCCTCCGTCCCCGGCTCGGCTGTTCCCCCCAGCGCGGCCATTAGACGTTGATCCGACAAGAAGGGTCCCGCTGAGTCTGGTCTCCTCCACAGTGGCCGTGGAGACGCCAGCCCCGCGCAAGGAGCCGTCCTGGCCCGGCGGGGAGGGGGATGACGTGCCGATGCCCCCGGGGTGGCCTGGGACGCTGGGCTGGGAGTCCTCCCGGCTGAATCCCCCCTCTCCTCACCCCGCGCTCGTGCACGCAACTTCTGGGGTGATGGGGGTGAAAATTTGCTGCCGGGCTGCCCTTGCGCCGCTGGACTGCTGCTGCCGATTCGCAGCAGGGTAAAGCTCAGCCGCATCCCCCGTGCTCGCCCCATCGAGGCAGCACGTGAGCGGCCAGGCTCACACCTCTTATTCCGGGAACCGTTGCCAAAACCCACGGCTTTCCTCCCGGCTGAAGGTGACCTGGCATCCGAAGTCTTGGGAGGAAAAAGGGGAGAGCTTGTCATTATTGATCTCTGACAGCCGGAGGTCTCTCTGCACCCTGCCACCGCTCTCTGGCGCTGGAGACGGGTTACCTGTAAATTAAACCAGCTGGTGCCGGGGGCCAGGGGCTCGCCAGCAGCCCTGGCCCACATCCACAGCCGTTCCCTGGGCAGAAAGCCCACGGGTCGGCTCAGACCCCGGCTTGGCGGCGACCAAGGGCAGCGTCTCGCCCGTTGTGTGGGCAGGCAGATAACAGCTTTGATTTCTGGGTCTCACTTTAATTATAATGGAAGGACGCGGCTCGTTAAGTGCCCGCTTTGCTTTCCAGCGATCCCTCCCGGCTGCCAAGTGCGCTGGGCTAACAAAAGCATTCCTCTTCCTGCCGGGGCCGGCCGCGGCAGCCCGTATGGTGAGCAGACGGAGGCGATTAATGCACGCAAGAACAGCCTGCCCGGCTCCCGGTCCCTGCGCACAGCCTGAGACCCCTGAGCAGCCTCCCTGCGAGGAGAAACTACCCTTGAAAGAGAGACCTCATCCGAAAAACACCTTCATACCAGCTCATCTGTGCTTCTCTGCCTGGTACCGGCAGAATACCTGCAGGGTCTTGCCCCAGAGCATGTTTCTCCTCTCCTGCAACTCGGATCAGATGATCTTTTCCAGGCCAATAGTACTTGGAGTTGTTCAAGACGGTGATGTCGATCTTGTTCATATTTGTTGCCTTAATGAGTCACAAATTCTGTCTGTGAGCGAGGTGGTTTGGAGGTGCCGGCTGGCTGCTGCTAACCTGCCTTTCTGGAAGGGTAGGAATTTCAGCAGATTTGGAGAACCGGTGTTTTCTTAGATTCCTAAAGGAAATTACACTAATTGCAACAACCCCGATGTCGCCGCGGAGAGCAAATGCGATAGGATCTCCCCAAACGTCTGCTCCTGATGACAGTAACTTTCCTACAGCTCTTCTCCTGCCCCACAGCACTGAAGGACCTGCAGTGGGTGATCTGCCAGACCAAAATATTTGTGACCACATTGAGACCAAATTGTTTCTGTGCTGGTTCATCTTTTGGCTGTGGATGGTTAACCGGGCTGAGCAAAGACGTCAGCTTACCACATGGGCAGGGGACTTGGTCCATCGGCCACCGCTGCTCGGATCTTGGCTGTGACCAAGATTTCATTATTTTGAAATGGTTTTAATATTCAGGCTACACTAATATCCGCACACGGGCATGGTGCACGGGGTCACAGCATGGTGCTAGTGTGGAATTAATATAAATACCCCATGGGGTATCTCTAAACAATGGTCCCATATTAATCAGCTTAATATTAATCAGCTTTCTCCTCCACTCAGATCTAACAAAGCCCCTGCTCCTGAGCAGGACATGCTGCTGGTTTGGGGACAGGGGCTGTTTCTGGAGCAGTGGCAGGAGCGGGACAGTGCGCTTCTCGTGTCTCTCGGATGCTCCTCAATAGGCTTAATTTAAACATTAACTCCCAATTTGCCTCTGGGCTCAGAGGATGGAAAAAATTAGAGCAAAAGCAGAATTTTTCAGGAAGCTCTGAGTGAGTAAAGCAGGGTTATAATAGACATAGTTTTTGACCTTAATTATGGCTTCTAATGGAAATAGTTGTGCAGCCTCAGCAGTGGGGTTTGGTATGTGCAGGCACATCTGAGCCGAGGATGGTGACAGGAGGACAGCGAGGGCTCGGTGGCCTTGGCTGCTCACTCGCGGGAGGCTCTCAGAGACCAGGGCTGAGGCCGGTGGGGTAAACGTCCCTCATTTCCACCAGCCGCAGTTCTGACTCGCTCCATCCAGAACTAAGGCTTCGCCTCATTTCTGCTTCAGACAAGAATATAAGTGGCCTCGAGTCCCTCATCGCTGCCGGCGGGATGCGTGGCCGGGCACCCAGCACCTCCGGATGGAGGAGCGGGGAGAGCCTGTAGTTTCCCGCTGGGATCGGCACGGCAAGTGCCAGCAGGAAGGCACAGCTTGCCCTGCTCAGCTCCCGCCCTGAGCAGAGGCGGGGGGAGCGGGCTGGCAGCCTGCTTATCCCCTCTCCTCCGGGGAAGCGGTTCTCGGCTGTGAACGGCAACGCGATGAACTCCAGCGCTGCTCTCCAGGGATAACCGACACTGATGAGAACTGCCGACCTGCAGAGACACTTGTTTGAAGGATCCAGATTGCAAAATAATGACACGGCATTAGCCAGGGGTGGGAGCGGGATGGATTAATGACTGAAGAGGAAGCACATCACCTTTGATGTTGGGTCAAACCTCCTCGCTCTGGAAACCTGCCGTTATTACTCCTGCTATAACGGGTCACTTGGCACCGCCTGGGAGTAATGACGTGTGGAGCTAATGTGATTCAGAAACCACCATTTGGGGCGATAAATGGCCCTCCGAGGGGCCAGGGATCACCTGGCTCATCTCCTCTCCTGCCACCAAGGCATCCGAGCTTCTCAGGCCACCAGTCCGGCAAAAGGCTTGCTTGTGGCTATGGAAATTCGGGTGGGATGCGTGATTAAGTAACATAGCTGCAGGGCTGGAGGACGCCAGCCAAGACCACTGCCGTCAGCAGGGCGGACTGGGATGATGGGAGACCCGGAGGGACTTAAAGAAGGATGTGACCTCCTCCTGTGCCTGCACGCTGCCTTTCCACTGCCAGGAACGGTCAGGGAAAATGACGGCGACATCTTGCAAGGGATCGCTCTCCTTCACATCTGCAGCGGTGCCAGGGTGGGTGGCAAAGGGCAGCCCCTCTCCCCCAGCGCGCTGTGCAGAGCTCTGTGTCACACCGTCCCCTTGCCAGACCCCAGCCAGCTTTAGGCTGTCCCCAAAGGGAGCAGAGTCACCTCCCAGGGGCACCCATCCGTCTCTTCTGGAATTAAATGTAAGAAATGTGGGTCGCTTCCCAGGGAAGAAGGGACGTGGGGTGCAGCAAGTCCCCTCCAGGCCCCCGCAGGATTTTTGGGAATGGGCTCGTGACGTGTATCCTGATTTCCCGCTGCCAGAAGCGGTGTCACGAGTGTGACCGTGAGGAGGTACCAGGGCTGTAGCCTGCCACGCTGCTCGCTACCGCCCGCTCCGTGGCTCCGCTTCCCCTCCCAGCCTGGGAGTCAGTGGCCTGCAGTATCCCAAAGGCATCTTCTGCGTTAGCGAAAGCGGAGGGGCAATGCTCCGCTCTGGGGCAAGGACCAAGCGCAAGATCTCCCCAGGTGCTCGGAGCCTGGCAGCTACTGCCAAGGCACATGCCGTCGCATTTTCATCTCTCAATTCTTGAAAACACTGCAAAACCTGACCATTTATTTTGGTCCTTGAAAGGGTGCTGGAAAACCCCAGCCCTGATGTGGGGGTTGAGCTATTCGGAAAATTCAGGCTTTCTCGCTGAAGACGCAAACATGTTAGTTCCCTCCATTACCCGTGTCTCTGTGTAGGCTGCAGAAATAAAGCAAGTGTTTAACATGCAGGCGCTTAACCCTTTTGAGATTCCAGTTTATACATAGCATTAACTAATATAAAGAATCGTTCAGTCCGTTTTGACAGCTACTGTTTTAAAGTTCTTATCACATTTATTCTTTTATCACAGTTTTTGTATTGTGTGGTGAAGATTCGTCTCTTTCCTTGCCTAGTTTATCTATGATTCAGGACGTTTTTACACTTAGGTTATAATTGACTTTTCCACGCTGCAGTGACTCAAACAATAACTATTAATATTCAGCAGTCTATAGTGATAAAGATTTCCATTTACTCTCTTTTACTTAACCGTGTGAATATATGGCATCCTATCTCACAGTTAGTATTGAATTCATTCATATTTACTCTCAGTTTTCCCGTACAACAATATTGAAAGAGCGAGCACTGAGGTTTTGGGGACATCTGAGTCCCGTGCCCGTTCTCAGCCGGCCAGCCCTGCTCACGCAGAGGGGAGCTGGCCCCTGCAAGTCCCAGCGAGGCCGAGCTGCTGGGTGGCCATCACCCTTCGGGTCTTCCTGAGGCTGGGGAAGAAGGCAGAGCAGAGCACAAAGCACAGCATCTCTGCCTTCCTCGCCTCCAGGAGCAGGACCCGGGTCCTGCCACCGACAAGATCACTGCATCCATTGCCTCTGGTGTTTGCAGCCGAAAAGCAGTTGTCTCAAAAACCCAAAGGGGTTTCAGCGGGAGGGCTGCGAGCTGAGCCAGGGGAGGCTGAAAATGGGCAAAATGCCTTGGTACCCCACCCTGGGGTTTCTGGTACCCCATGTGGTGTGAGGTGGTGACACGGATAGATGGGTGTGCAGAGTCAATTGATGGTGGAAGGAGCTAGGAGCTGTGCTTGGGGCTGGGAAGGCAGAGCAGCTCGCTGTTTAAGGGGACTCTGCTGTGACACAGAGCCAGGAGCCTGGTCCCCTGCCCTGAGGGCTTAAGGTGTGACCTTACACAGGACTGGCGAGGGAGCCTGAGGACACACCGGCCAGATCCCCCGTCCCTTTTGCTGCTGCAAAATGCACGACGGCGGCAGGTTCAGCTGGGAGGGTCTGAATGCCAGCGCGGCAACCGAGGCTCTGACCTGCCGCTGTTAGCACCAGCAATTGCAAAGGCATCTTGGCTCTGCCTCGGGGGCTTTATTCTGCTGCAAAGCCTCCTCCTGCAGTGCAAAGGCACCCTACGGCTGGGTGCTGCTGCAGCCAGCGCCAGGCTGGCAGAGCAGCTGGGAGGGAAACCAGTGGGAAACCCCAAACCCACTCGCTCTGACACTGGGCAGCAGCAGATGAGCAGCCATCAACAGAGAAGATGGGGTGGTGGGAGGGAGAGCTGCCCCTCGGTGCTGGGGCGTGGGGACGAAGCCGTGCACGTTTCCTTCCCGTTGCCCCCACGACAGCTGGATGCCTTCACCCCAGCCGTGTGGGGCCCTGTGTGGGACCCCCGGAGGGACTGGCACCACCCGTCTGCCCGGGATCCCGGCACATGGCTGGTGCTGCAAGCGTGGGGAACACTGCCTCGGGGAGATGCCCTGGCCTCCCTTCATCTCCCCGAGACGACGGTGGAGTGCACCGTGCGGCGGAGCAGGGACCAGCTGCGAAAGCCAGCAGCAGGCTAACTATTAATTGCAGCTGTGTCGAGCCGTTGTGACTGAGCTCTTCCTTGTAATTATGAAAAATGTCCTGCACGGGGGAGAAGTGGCAGGGCTGCTCCCCCCTGCTTGGAGAGAATGACTTTCCCAGGCAGCTTTCCTCAAAAAAAGAGGGGCTCTTCATGCTCTCGGCCCCAGCCACCCACAAAGCGGGGCTGTTCCCACCGGTGCCGTTGGTGAGCTGTTCCTGCACTTCACGGCTAGTTAAGGGCTAGTGGGGTTAACCGGATAGTCCATTAATCTCGGCCCCGCCGAGGTCAGAGCTGAGGGACACACACGCGGCGGGTGATTTATGGCCAGCCTGGGCCCGTGCCCCCTTCCCGGGGCTGCTGCCAGAGCTACCCAGCGCAGCAGATGCTTGCCAAGCGCTGGCAGGAGGGACAGTGTGCCGGCAAGCTGCTTCCCGGAGGTGACACCTTCGGCATTTCTGCTGCCTTCCCCCCGAAAGGGCCGTTCTGCCTGCGGCCGGTGCCGCTGCCGCCCTGACTCAGCCCCGGGGAATAACTAGCCTTGCTGCAGGAGCAGGACTCCCTGCACCGAAGTTCTCGCCCCAGCGTGGCTGAGACTTGCAGTGCCGCCTCTGCTGCCCTCCTTGCCTCAGTTTCCCCATCGCTAGACCAGGCACAGTCTTCCACGGCCTCGCAGGACCCAGCCCGACACGAGGGAGGGTTCCCGCACTGCCGGAGCAGCCGTCCCCAGCGTGCAGCAGGTGGGATGGAGCCAGCCGGTGCTCCAGGGTCACCGCAGCCACCGGGAGCTGGGGCCGTCCCTGCGGCACGTGCGGCAATGGGTTTCCCTCTTTTTTTAATGTTCCTCTTGGCCTCTGATCAGAAGTGTGCGCTATCTGCCTGTTATTAGCCTGCCTGCTGCTATCTGCCCCGGGAGCAATCGCAGGGTGAATGAATAAACACAACAGCATTTAGCAAGATCTGAAAGGAGATGTGATGATAATTTCTTCCCTGCAAATTGTACGCGTTCATGTTTTCAGCATGCTGAAGGCAATTAGAGCAGAGCGGAGCTGGCAAGACGAGGGGCGACGCTGAAGAAGCCGCGACTATGGAGCCATAATAACAATTTAGATTCTATTTAGATACAAGTGGCTACAAGTCGCGTCTCAATATTGAATCAATCGACACAGACAAATGATTTAATATGGAGGCATTTGCCTGAGTGGAAGGAGAGAGACCGGCCTTTTAGAGACGGACAGGTGGGGACAAGCGGATGGGCGGCCGGGACGGATCCAGAGCTCCCGGCGGTGTGGAGGGGAGACGGGAAGGGGTGATCCTGTGGGGAACAAATGGCTTTTCTCGCAGCTTTTGGCACTCTGGGTTGGCTTACGCTCGGCATCGATTGGGGAGGTATTTTTAGAGGCAGTCTGGTATTTGTTAACCTTCTCATGCAGAGTGGAGCTCGCTTCTAGAAAGCATGTGTGCGCGCACGCGTGCAAAAGGCAGGAGAGATCCTGCCAGAGATAAAAAGTAAGTAGCCAGCCCCAGCCAAAGGCCAAGCGCAGCTGTATAAATACGCGGCGGCCCCTCGCCCCCACCTCCTCGCGGCGAGCGGGGCTGGTGACACTGGAGAATGCTTTGCTGTCATTAGTTAATTGAGCTGCTGATGTTAAGAAAAGGTTATGTATTTCTCCTGGTAGTTTTTCTTTGTAAAACTCTGACAGGGATCTCTTGCAATATCGGTGGTAATGCCCCAGCTGGGGAGTCGGAGCAAATCTTTCCTATGGTGGGGATTTTTTTTCTTTCCTTTCACCTCTTTTCCTTTTTTCCCTTCCATGTGGCGGTGGCTCTGCGGAGGAGCGGCGAACCCCGAGCCGCCCTATGCTCCTGCCTCCTGTAAGCGATACCCCTCGCCGTCGCCCCATACAGGGTCTGCCCAGCGGCCTGGGGACCACCGGCAGTGCGGGCCCTCCGCCCCCTTACCTGCTCCAGGAAACAGCCCAGGGGCTGATGCACGGTGGCTGGTGTCCCCTCGCAGCCGGGCACAGAGCACCTGGGGAGGGGAAGGGGGACCGGATCCTGTCTCTGGTGCTGGAAGCACTGAAGAAGTGTTGCCGTCTGCCGGGGCTGCTCCCATGGGGGCTGAGGGGCCCCACTGAATCGTACTTATGTGCACGGTGCTGCCTGCCGGGTCCCCGAGCATCCACGGCTCCGCTGGCGCCATGAAACTCACTTCCCTGCAAGCGCTTTTAATGTTCATCCCTCGAGACCGAGTGCCGGTGGCCTGGGAGACAGTCTCCCCTCTCTGCCTTTGCTCCGAGTTGCTCTGCTGGGAGGTTTTCCCAGAAGGAGAAGGGTCTTGCCTGGGATTGCTGTGAGCAGTGAGGCAGGCTGCTCTGCAGGATGGTTCCAGGAGAGAAATGGGGGTGCAGGGGGTCCCGGGGGGCTGTGGTGGGTTGGGTTCTAGCAGCCTGGGTTTGCTGCTACAACATCCAGCCCTTTGCTCTGGGGAGAGCAGAGCCCCTCGTGCTTTCTAGCCCCAGCAGAGGGGGAGGCGGGGGGGTTCAGCTGTCTGTAGGTGCGAGGGCACGTTTGCTGGGAGTGCAGCAGAGGTGCGTCTCGCATTCACGCTTAATGGTCACTCGAATCCCCTACGCATGTGAAACACCGCCCAGGCGTTCAGCTCCTGCTGGGGACGGCAGGACCGGCTTTTGCGATGATTCATCTTCAGCCGCAGCTCTCAGGTGTTCACGGCCATATGAAGCAGAGGGCTGTCATTATCCGCCCCCTTGCAGCCGGGGCGCCGAGGTGGAGGAGCAGGCTGGGCGAGCTGCGACGGCTGCACCCACAGTGGGAGCGGTTCCGGCCGTGCTGCGCGGCGTGGCCGCAGGGCTGGCTGCTCCGGCCATCCTCACGCCTCGCTGCAGGAGCAGCCGCCCTCGTCCCACACGCTCCTCATGGAGGGGATGCGTCCTCCCACAGGGCCAGGAAGGGAATGGCTGGGCACAGCGAGCTGGTATGAAAGCACCGAGCACATGAGATTTCACCTGCACTTCTCCCGTGGAGACGCTTATGCCGGCATAGCGCATCTTGCCACAGCTTTTGCTCAACCGGTCACTTCCCGCCTCTTCTACCTTCAGGTTTCCTCTGAGTCTACCTAAACCTCAGTGCTTTTATTTCCCAAAACACCTCTGTTTAACGCTCTCAGCTCCTGAACCAGGAGATCCCTTGGCAACCAATTTGCCAGCGAGGCAGCACTGTGCCAGCCTAACAGCCGGCCATGCTGCCCGGCAGCGAGCTCAGCTCGGCCGGTGCGACCCGTCTGCATCCCCGTGGCCATCCTGGCCGAGAAGCAGAGCCTCGCGAGACACCCACCATAAAACCAGTACCACGGCAGGGAAAAAGCAGTAAGAGGTGGCCAGGTGCAGCACGGGGGCGATGCATTGCCATGGTCCCGCACGCCGGTCCTGATACCACGTCTCCGCAGGATGAAACGTGACCCCAGCCGGCCACCAGGCCAGCACCGTGTCACCCCGCCGGGGTCAGAGCCCAGCCCAGCAGTGGCCGTGTCTGCGGAAGAGGTCGCTGACCCCAGCTTCCCACCGCTGCCTGCCGCGGGGAGGTCACCACAGCCCCCTCCACCGGCACAGTGGTTGCTGGCTGCTCCTTAATTAATCCCAGGCAAGATTAATCAGTTGACATCCAACAGCTGAAGAGCGGATGGCAATCGCTCTGAGGCTGTGCCTCCTCCGACCCGCAGTGCTGGACCCGTCTGAGCACCTCTGCCCCCGGTTTTGGAGCCAGGGGCTGTGCTGGCTCTGCCCGGCGCTGCCATCACGCAGCCTGGCCAGGACACGGGTCTGCTGCTTTCTCCTCCGTTTGCTGCCAGCCCACATGAAGTGGAAGCAACGCCATTGCAGGTGTCCCAGGGGCTGCCCCTTTGCATGGAGGGATGCTTGAGCAGGAGGTGCTGTGCAGCAAAGAGCACTGCGGCCACGGGTTCAGCTCCTGAGAAAGGTGACAGCAAAATGGCTCCAGTGCACCCAGAAAGCATTAATTTACACCACATGGCCTGGTTTGCTCGCAGACAAGACGGCATAGGGCTGAGCCTGCTCTTGCCAGGACCCTTCATACCCTCCTCACCTGGCAGATGGAAGAAGCGTGGTCCTGGCAGCATTTTGGTTAGGTGGCACTTGACGCCTACCAGGTGTCTCCTCGGGGACTCCAGGAGGTCTGCTGGTGGCAATGAGTGATGTTTCCTGCCAGTCCAGATCATCGAGGTCTTTCTTTCAGTGCGGTCACCCTGAGCACGGCTGGGATACAGTCGAAATTTCCTGGGGTTGTGTTTGCTGGTCTTCATTCCCAACGGGAAGATGCTTTCCCACCGCTGCAGAGCAAACCAGTCCTGGGACCGCAGCAGCAGCTGTTTCGGCGACCACACTGCGTTCCCCTCATCACAGAGACGATGGCTTCCCTGACCGTGCCTTCCCATTTCCCACTGCCTCGCTCCCTCCTCCTGGCCTGAGCCTTTAATCCTTCCCCTACAGGCTTTGCCACTTTGGATTTGTAATCACGGCTGGTGGATGCTGGAATTAACGATTTGATCCAATAGACACCCGTGAATCTGTAATGAGGCTCTGCTTTAGATTAATCAGTCATTAGGCCAAAATGCCAACAGAGTGCCTGAAAACTATTTGTCTTTACTGCCATGCTTTCATTTTATTTGTTTCACTTTAAATGACTCCAAAGGGCTCGGCTCTTCCCCTTCTCATCCTCGGGAGAGGGAGCAGTTTCACTGCTACAAGCACCAGTCCCGGGTGCTGACCCTCTCCTGTCCCTTACAAGCAGCCTTGGATGCTGCTGGCTCTGCTTCTCTGCCAATCTGCTAGTTTGGCACATAAAAAGAGGAAAGCCAAACCTAACCGTAAATGCAATAACCAGGGGTCGTTACAGGAGCGGGCACACGCCCTCGCTGGTAGGAGCGCTGCTGGAGGGTGCCAAGGCTTCTGCTCCAGCCCTGGCTTGTGTTTTGCTGGTCTCCGAGCATGGGGGATGTTGCACAGCCGTGAGGTCCATGGGGCCCTACCGCAGAGGCGATGGCAGTGCCAGCCACCGTGCCACGCATGCCGCCTGGGCTGGGGTGCGGTGTGGATGTGGCGGGTGCTGCTTCGGAGGTAAGGGTGAGAGCAGCCGGGGTCCAGTTTTGGTGACCTCATTCCTGCAAAGGATATTGGAAAACAGTAACAAGATCAGAAACAGGCTGAGGTACGTGGTGGGGCTGAGCTGCGAGACCTGCTTACCGTGAGAAATTTAAGGATCCCAATCAGTTGATCAAAGGAGAGGAGACCTGAGCTGCACCAGGGGAAGAGATCTGATAGCAGAGGCTTCTCCAGCTTAGCAGGTAAAGCAGGATGCCACAGCTGGAGGTTTCAAAGGAGGAAAAAAAAACTGAATTCAGGCACAAATATTTATTTGGGAGAGGAATTAACCGCTGCAGCAAGGGCATGCTGCAGGT
The DNA here is from genome assembly GCF_034638445.1 of Ciconia boyciana. Lineage (NCBI taxonomy): Eukaryota > Metazoa > Chordata > Aves > Ciconiiformes > Ciconiidae > Ciconia > Ciconia boyciana. The sequence goes on along the minus strand of NC_132940.1, from coordinate 57,000,946 downwards.
CCTTCAGGTATGGCGTCCTTAAATCTGTGGGTGTCGCTCAGACGTGGAGGTCTAATTTCCTACACATGCTAAAGGAACTGATGGGGAGTTTTCTCTGCCACGTGCAATGCAGTGCTAGTGCCTGTGGCCTCCTCTGGCTCTGAGAGATGAATAAAACAAAACCAGTTCCCAGCTCTTTCACGCACACTTCTTTGGAGATGGAGGGGGTAGGAGCAGGGTTTGCAGCATGTCTCCGTGGCTCAGCCTGCTCGTACCTCCGTCCCAGTACCCTCCTGCCAGAGAGCTGGGTAAATCTGATAAGGCACCCGGGGTTAGACTTTATCCCACACGAGTCATTTCTGAAACATGCCTTGTTTTTAGCCAGACCTGCTCCTTTTCCTGGGGAGCTGCAAACCAACCTTGCTCGGCTCGCAGGGAGTAGCAGCCAATCTGTAAAACACCTTACCGGCAGTGCCACGGCGGGCTGGGAGGGCATGGGGGTCTTGCTGGGGAGAAAGCCTGGCTGTGCCCACCACCCTTTGGAGAGCAGCAGGAAAGCAGAGGGGAACGCGCAGCCTGCACTGGAGCCCTGTCACCGGCTTAGCTGCCTGACGCTGAGCATCTTTTACCGCTTCTTCTCCTCCGCTGCTCTAAAGAAGGGAGTTTCCAGCTCCGCAGGAGCTAAGCATGCCCCAGGAGTGGGGCTGCAGGCGGGGGTGCATGTGGGCTCTCTCTCCCCATGCTACCCTGGTGCCCCCCGGCCTGCTCCGTGCTCAGCGCCGCGGCGAGGCATTGCCAGGGCAGAGCCTTTGCCGCAGAGCACTGGCAGCTGAAGGTGCCGGAGCCACCCTCGAGGGCTGCACCCTGCAGCGTTGCAGCGGGGCTGGACCCTCTCCATGGCCAGAGAGAGCAGACTGCCCGTGGTCATCCGTAACGCCATGGGGAGGGGCAGATGGGGCTATAACAGGCACGAACAGCCCTCCCTCTGCGAACCCCATCTCCCACCCCACACTGGTCCCATGCAGCACCCCCTCCCCACCCACGCTCGCGGGTGCCACCCCCGGGAGCCAGCCCGGCTCCAGAGCAGTAACTAACCCCTGAGGCTGCCCTGCGCCCCACAATTAGGAACCCCCCCTTCCAGCGTAGCCCTGGCTCGCGGCCTGCGTTTCCAGCCCCAGCAGCAGAGGCTGGGAGCAGGAGATGCCCCACCGCAGGGGCCGCCCGGCCGGTCGCCCCCGGGGGTCAGCTCCTTCCCTCCGGCTGCTCCGAGGGGGACGAGGGACCGAAAGGTGCCGGGAGCTTATTCAGGCTTCTCGCTGGAGGAGGGGAGTTTATTGGAAAACACCTGGAATCTATTAGGCCTGGAATATGGAGTCAAGGTTTTGCCGCCTGCAGGCAGCTCAAGTATAAATAGCGGCAAAGGGTTTGTTTTGACTACTTTAAATTGTGCAGGTTTCGTGCCCTGAGAATTGGGAGTTTGAAGCTGCTCCTAACGTAATAATCCTCCCGCTTCCCCCTCCTGCCCCAGCGGCCAGGAATCTGCACCTTGTTCTCTTCTCCTTCTCATTCCTCTCTTTGTTTGACTATTTTCCCTATTTCCCATCTGTTTATCGCAAACCTCCCTCTTCCTGGAGCCTTCGGGAGTCTCCGAGGAGGGGAGGTTGGAAATGTTGTTGCACGCAGGGAAGTGGAGGGGAAAGTTTGGAGCTTTACAATAAAAACCAGAGAGCTGGCGGTAAAAAAAAGGAAACAAAACCAAATGCCAAAACATTGAGGCAGAGCCTTCTGTGTGATGGGTGACCCATCAGTGATGGGGGACAGCCCCCCCCCCCCCGCCCCGGTGATGCCGTGAGCATCGCCGCTGCATCCTGGCTGGGAGCAGAGCAGGGAGGTTTGGTGGGGACCCGCTGCCCCACCGCAGCCGCATCCTCTCCCACTTCCACGGCTGCCACGGCAGCGGCGGTGCTCCTAATGCCGTAGTAATAGAGTGGCATGAGGCTCCTAATGGAAATGCTACATCACTGCCAGCACGGAGTCCCCTTGGTCCCCTCACTAATGGTTATTGCTATTCTCTCATGCCGATGCCACCGCGCCGCCGTGTCTGGCGATTCCAGGCAGAGACTGATGCAGCCTCTGCTCCAAGGAGCTGCTGCTCCAAATTAGACCATATATCTGTGAGGAGAAGGAGGAAGGGAGCTCTGAGGGCCACGGGCTCCTGGAGGGGAGGCAGGCTGTCAGCATCCCTACCACATAGGAGCAAAGGGTGAGCATGGTCGCCGAGCTGCCCCAACCTGCCCTGGCCTCCCCCCGGCACCGTGTCCCCCCTTTGGCACCGTGCTCCCTGCCCGAGGTCGGCCCTTGCATCCTGCCCTTGGCATGGTGCCTGGCTGAGTTGCTTCTCAAAGTGTTTTGGCATCACCCAGTGCAAACAGATCTGCACGAGAGGCAGCGCACAAGAGCGTCGGCACGGTGGCACCCCTCTGGTGCAACAGCCACGCGAGTGGAGCCTCTGCTGAGCACACCGTGGTGGGACACACGAGACCCCGGGGCTGCCGTGGGGCTGAACCACGGCCCCCGGCCTCCGAGGAGAAGCGCCGTGAGGGCCGGGGGCTGCCGCGCACGGCGGGTAACAGCTCTTCCCCCGACTTCAGAGGTAGCCATCTGTGCTGTAGACCTGAAAGTCAAACCCTGCTGACAAGCCATCTGGGGTGTCCAAACGACTGCACATGGTGCAATTTATTTTCCTACTTTTCCTTTTAATCATTGGTTTATTTCATTCATCTAGTGAGAAAACAGCCTTGAAAACCAAGGGTTTATGTCCTGGAAAGAGCCTGCGGTGGCCAGGGCAGCCGGGCGCACCACCAGTGCAGGTGTTGGCTTCTCGGCCGCTCATCGCACGTGGCCGATGGCTGAAGTCACGCCTGGGGGCTCGGGGGGCCAGGAACCCCAGCCAGAAGCCCTGGTGCAGGGACTGAGGTCAGGCTGCCTGGAGACAATAACAAAACGCTAATCCACAGGAATAACAGCGGCCACAAACCACCCAGGAGTATCGAGGCGCTGCGCACGCCTGCGCAGGGGGATGGGGCACGCTGCCGGATCAACCGATGTTGCTGTGGAAATGGGAATTGGGGACCGTCACTCCAAAACGTCCTACCACAAGACTCGGGCTCGCAGGGGGAATTTCCCAGGCTTGGTTTACTCCATGTATGTGTTTCTGCTCTACATGCTCTTTGTTGTTTTAATCCAGTTTAAGAAATAGAAGTGGATGAAACCAGGTTGGATGTGAGCTGCTCCGGTAAAGCTGAGCCTGGCCCTTCAAGGTGGGAGCCAGGAGGTGCTCACAGTCCCGCTCAGCCTCTGAGCAGCCATGCCCATCACTGGGGACGTGACTGTGCCCCGGGCACGGCACGGCACGTCCTGCTGCTGGGGTTACCCAACTCCCTGGCTGGTGATTGCTTGCAGCCGTCCCATGGGTTGGCCTGAGGTATCGGCACGGGGCTTCAGCAGCAGGCAAGCCCGGGCAGCATCCCTCCCTGAGCTGCCTGCGATCAAACACAATGCCGTATCTTTGCACCAGGAATGCCCATGGAGCCTGGACAAACTCAGACCATGGGCTGTCCCCTCCACCCTGCTGGGGCCCTGGCTTTGCTCCCCAGCCTCCCAGGCTGGCAGCGCTCCCAGCATCCCAGCCCCACGCACGGACCCCCGCGGCACGAGCCAAGGGTCCCCGGTGTGGGGTAGCACCTTCCTTTGCCCCCCTGCACTGCCCAGCATCTCCCTGCCGCCCACGCATGTGCACCCCAGGGTGCCCTGGAGCAGCCGCGCTGTCTGCACGAGATGGCTCTGCCGGTCACCCCGTTATCTCCGGAGCGGACTCTGCTGCTCGCTGCCGGGCTGAACATCACGTGGCAGCACTACGGTGACCGGGCCACCACGGGGCAGGAGATGCCGCAGGCTGGGGTCCTGCACCCGCCGTGACTGCGCACGTGCTCAATCTTGTCTCCTTTCACGTGGAATTAGCGTGACACAATTAAACCATCTCGTTAGACGGCGTTATTTACTCCAAAGGAAACGCGGGGCCGGCCGCGGGGAGCTGGCAGCTCGGCATTTCGCACATCATTATGTTCCCCTCGCAGCTTTGAAGTCAGAGAGCCGAGGCAGCGCTTATTCCCTCGGCGGGCTCCCGCGCGCCTGGGCAGAGGCGGTGGCAGGAGGGCCCCGAGGAGGCCATGCAGCACCCGCCAGCCGGTTCTCACCCCGGGTCGTCACCCTCCGGAGCACGTCCCGAAGCCATCGCCGCATGGCTCAGCACCCCAGCAGGGCAGCTGGTGACCACCGCCTGGGGCTGCAGAGCTGGGAACAGGGGCTCTCCACCCGCTCCTCCGCACGTCCCGTTCCCAGATGCCCGGATAACCCCCCTTGACGTTCCACCGGCTCCTGCAACGGGTGAACAAGCCTCCAAAAGCCCCGGTGCCTCCCCGTGCACCGTCCCTGGGAGCGCTGGTGTGCTCCCCCCAGAGCCGTGGGCTGGGACTGGTGCGCGGGGTGGGAGACGAGGGCTCCTTTGATGCCGCGGGTTTATTTACAAATGACGTGTGATATCCTGTTCCTCTTGGCACAGCGGGAATGGAGCAGCAGAGGGTGTGGGTTTGCTCAGCCTGCCAGGCCTCCCCGGGCAGCGCCAGACCCAAACACTCCCTCACCTTTCCCTGTTCTCCGGGCTTATTCCACCCCTTCTTCGATCTTCCTCTGCCCTTGCTGCTCCTCCTTTTCTTTTTTCAGCATGACTTACTGCTCTGTGCCGGCGGCGCGAATCCTTTTATTCCTCTGTGCCCACGCAGCGGGGCCGGAGGAAGCTGCCTGGGCAGATGGGTCATCTCCAAGGTTAAGCAGCATCTCGGCTTCGCTCCCAGCCGCCGCTTGCCTCCGTCCTTGCATTAAGGTTGGAGGCATCTGCCAGCAAGGCTGGCTCTGCCCCGGCTGCGGGGATTTCACCAATCACTTCTTTTAATAGGACTGGGGGGAAAAAAAACCAAAACAAAATGTTATTTTCACACCTCTTTAACCAGCCAGCTCATCCTTTCTGTTAGGAGCTGGCTGCGGGTTGCCTTCCTCGCGGCATTTCTGCCCGAGCTCTGGCGCGGGTCCCAGCCGGGGCCAGGGTCCCATGTGTCTGCAGTGACCGGTGGGGCCGCTGGAGCAGGCGAGAGGGACGGAGCAAGGAGGCACCATGCCGCAGAGCAGAGCATGGCAAGGTGGGCACCTCCTGCCCTGGGGTGCCCCGAGAGCCCCGTCCCACCACGGCATCCCTCAACAGGTTCCTTGAAGCGGCTCCAGCCCCAGCAGACCCTTGCGGGTTTCCACCAGCCGCCTCGTCTCAGCCGCCGCTGCCAAATGTTTGGGGGAGAGGAGCCAAGTCAGGCAGTCGGGAGATAAATCTGAGCTCTCTCTGGCTGCGCTGGGACTTTGCTGGGGATTAATTGGAGGCAGCGGTTCTCCTGCTCCTCTCCCCCGCTCCCAGGGCTGGGGCGGCCAGGTTGGCAGCCCAGGCTAGCCTGGCTCCTCGCGGGAAGCTGCCGACATGTTTTCAGCATGAGGAAGGTGCGTGTGTGTTTGAGCTCAGGCACAATCGCTTGTGAAGGTGGGAGGAGGCGGAGGATGTGCTAAACTATGAATGAGCACAGATCGGAGCCTCTCCCTGCAATCCTGACAGCCTCTCTCCGTGAAATATTTAGAGGCGCTTGCAAGATGTTGTTAGATCTGGCTGCTCGTGGGATTGCTTTTTTTCCTGGACAAAAGCCTGGCGTCCACCTGAAGTTAAAGCTAATCTAAACAGTAGGGAAAAATAAACACTGGGATGTAAAGGAGGGACAATAGCCCCAGCACTAAAAACGCAGGGGAGTGGGAATTGGCAGCAGCTGGTTTATTAGCCACGCAGCACCAAAAACATCCGACGGGGTTATAAGATGCAAAATACAGTGTCGGTGCAGCAGGATAAGGCACGGGCTGATGTCAGCGCTTGTCATCCGGGAGCACCGCAACCCCGTTCCTCGCAGCCTGAATTAATCAGTCTGCCAGGAGCAGCCTTGCTCTGACCTCTGCCCTCCCCTCCACCCTCCCCAGCAGCAGAGAAGCTGGGAGTTAAATGCAATTTAAAGACTACCTCTTTCCAAACGTAAAGCATGAATACACCTGGAGTAGCTGCAAGCGCCTTGCAGCCGCCGGTAACCCCCACCCAGGGTGCTGACGGCTTCGGTGCCAAGGGTGCCAGCGCACGTTGAGCAGCAGTCCCAGCCCACAGCCGCCCGGCATCCTCCTCTGGCATGTTATGGCGAGGATGTAATTTCTAAAATAACACGTTACTCTTGCTTAATTATCCCACTTTATAGAAGTCACTTCCGGCGCCGAGCTCAAGTTATGAGATGCATTTCTGAGCCGTTGTCTGGGTGCCAGGAAAGAAGAAAAAGAGAGAGTCAGAGTTATGATTGTTATTGGAGTGTTTTATTTTGGTTTTTAGATGTCTGGATTTCTGTTATAAAACGTATGAACTGCAAAGGAACTTAAATCTTTATGTTCACAATATTAGCTTCTCATTTCTAGGCTGAAATAGTTATGGCTATTCTTAATTCTCTTGCAAATATTCTGCATGTTTATTTTTTTTCCCCCAAATGTTTATGTAACTTCCTCTGGAAGCTCGATTTTTAGTTAATTAACTTCTTGTCCAGAAATTTCTTTGCTTGGTTTCTTTGTTCATATACCCGGCATTTCCAGTTAAGACCATAGCTGCGTCTCTGCTAAGTTCACTTGGTTTCTACCACATAAAATATATTGCTTGAAGGGTTTCGGCTTTCCTAGGAGCAGACCCAGCCCAGCTGCAGCTTCAAAGATGCTCAAGGAGCCGCAGGAGGTGTGAGTCCTCCGTGGTCCGGCGCAGTCGGAGCCGGCACAGCCATGGGGGCAGCAGGAAGGAGGAGCGGGTGCCATTCCACCGGTGATGGTTTTGGCAGGGCTGAAACCCACTCGGACGGGGATCTGGGAGTAATGGGATGCTGGGACTGGGGCCGGCGGGCTGAGGTCGCTCCCCACTCGCCTCCACGAAGGCAACACGAGGCTGGGGGCAACGGGGTGCCTGGAGAACAAGCCTCCCCCCAGCTTGCCCCAGGTCCTCCTCGCCAGCGGCGCGGCTGAGTCAGCCTGGCTCTCTCCTCGCTGCGTCGCTGCCTTCCCCAGCCCCTTTGCACGTCCCTGCCAGTGTCTAACACCTTTTCACTGTAATGTCATCTGAAGATTTAATTAAGGTGCTGTTTGTTCCCTCTCCTAGATAATTAATTGAAGGTGTTAGATAAAACCAGGCCTAACACCAATCCTTGCTGGGTCTGAACAGTGCCTTCCAGCTCAAGATATTATTGTTCCCTTTTGTTTCAGATCCTTCAGCTTGTTCTCAGCCCCTGTGAAAAGGCTTATATCCAAACCAATTTGAATTAATTTTTCAGGCAAGATACCACAAGACGGAGATACTATTAAAGGCTTTGCTAGAAATCAGGATTCGTTAGAATACACCCAGCCGCCGTTCCCTCCCCTACACATTCTGCCCTTCAATAAAAAGACAAAAAAGAAAACCAGTTTTAACCGCCAGGGCTTTGGTGTTTAAGCCACAGGACATGCGTGGCTGTAGGGAAACCGATCCCTCACGTGCCATGGCAGCGAGGAGGCTTTCGGCGATGACCTAGTATGTCCTCGACAGCGGCTCTCCCGGCAGAGCCCGGTGGTGGTCCCGGCGGTGGTCCCGGCAGTGGCATCTCGCCCAGGGAGGTGTGCGGTGATGCCGGCATCGCCTTGGGCAGCGGCAACCCAGCCTCCGTGCATGCTGCCCCGTTCCCATCACACAAACACCGTGCCATGGCTGGGGTCAGGGCTGGGACTCAGGTTTTGCCACTTGTTGACTTCAGAGAGCAAGCTGCAAGGGCTCCTCGGAGGTAACATGGACATTGCGTGTAATCACCAGCAAACCCCCCACTCACAAACCCCCCAGCACTTCTCCTCTCCTTTCACCGATCTGTCCCAGGGGCCAGGACCATCCAAATCCAACCAGTCACAGTAGCAATGCCGGGCTCTGGAAACGCGGCTGCGGTGGCCGGCAGCGCTCTGCACGTGGCCGAGGGATGTCTCCTCCGAGCAGGCGAGGAGAGCCTGGCCAGGAGCAGCCCTGCCGACCACCTCCCTCGACTCAGCACAGTTCCCTTCCTCCTCAAGTCAGAGGCTCACTCTCTCCCGCGCTGGAAAGGACCCTTACAAATGATCAAAGGAGATGGAAAGCTTCTGTAATTTCTCCTTTAAATGGAATTTTATAAAGCAGGAAGAATCCAACGCTTGTTATTTAAAGAGAGGGCCCTATCAGCAACGGGGTTTTGGTAATGAGTCAATTTGAGAGTGTACCCGCTGACAGCCCGGGTGCCTTTACCCTCATCTTAATGCGAGATTTTTAACGTAATTAGCAGTAAGTGTTCGACAGCAAATGTACTCTCAGCGCACAGCACCCTGGTTTGCCTGCGCCGCCGGCACCTTGCAGCCCGCAGGGGAAGACAGATGCTCTCTGAAGGGGTTCGGCCCCTATTTCTTGCCTCTCTCCAGCAAGATGCAATTCATAGCGTCAGCTATGGGTAGCTGTGAGCAGCACTGGGCTGCGCAGCTCTGGCAGCTGCGAGGAGCGGCAGCAAGCAGGGCAGAGCAGGGCTGGGAGAGGATGCCTGGTCTGTCCTGATAGCCGGGGCAGGAGTGAGCTGGGGGACCTGTGTCTGAGGTCGCTTTTGATTCAAACCCCTGGAAGCGCTGACAGGAAGATGGCAAAAGGCCTATTTTCGGCGCTGGTGTATTCCGGCCATGCACCCAGCCTGCCTCTGCTGTCAGAGAAAATGCAAACTGCTCTCCCTGTTTCCCCAGACCACTGCGGGGAGGCACAGGGTATTCTCCCAGCCCGGCTTATGTCACCCCGCACACTGCATTTAAATGGAGCCCTTTCTGTCTCCTTAACAAGAATGACACCACTTTGCTTATTGCCTATTAACTTGAGAGGTGAACACATCAGCCGGCAGAATCAGAAACATTTACCATGAAAAGGAAAAGCTGAAATTCCATTTTCTACCCACAGCTCAATGGGAAACAGTCTGTCAGGGCCAGGCAGGGCTGCGAGTGGCTGCCGACTCCGCAGTCAGCACTTCCCAGCCGTGCTGGAGGCCCCCCAGGAAGGAAAAGCATCTCGACAGTGCCAGCGTCGAGGGTCAAAGGGATAACTTCCACCGTGTCTTCCCAGTTTCCGTCCCCAGTGCTCCCACCTGTCCACTGGTACCCCTGCCCATGCACCCCCTCTCATCCAAGGACGATGGCAGCAGGCCGTCAAAGCTGGAGAAGGTCACACCACTGTCCAGGGACAACAGCACAGGAGACCCCTGCTCCCTTCCCTCTCCTCCAAGCACAACCCGTTAGTTCTGGGGATTTGGGTTTCCATAAGCACGGCTGCTTAACTTCAGTGCATTTCATTAGCACAGAGGTTTCTGTCGATATTAGAAAGTCACTGTAATCATCGGGGGATTTGCACGGCTGTTAGCCCAGGAGCTTTGCTGGTTGGCAGCATTTTTGGCAGCATTTTTGCAGAAGAAGGTACCTTCGACATGCACCCTGTTGGCGGGGACTTCATACCCGTGTGCCCCACTCTGCACTGAAGGTGCTGCAGCTGCGACTCCAGCAGAGCAAAGGCAGCAGTGGAGAAGCCAGCCTCAGCCAGGAGCTGCCCGGGCTCCCCAGGACGCCCACGCCTATTGGGATGTCCATGCCCACCAGGATGCCCATGCCCACCAGGATGCCCATGCTCGCTGGGATGCCCCTGCCCACCAGGATGCCCATGCCCACCAGGATACCATGCTCGCTGGGGTGCCCATGCCCACCAGGATGCCCATGCCCACCAGGATGCCCCTGCCCACCAGGGTGCCCATGCCCACCAGGATGCCCATGCTCGCTGGGGTGCCCATGCCCACCAGGATGCCCATGCCCACCAGGACACCTGTACACACCATGGCATTGGTACCCCCATCAGCAGGCGCTCTTGCCCCTTCCCAGCCACGGGGCACGCAGCATGCAGCCAGGTCATCCTCCCTTCTGGCCCTTCGCCGTCACCTATCTCCTTCCCATGACACCCATTTCTTCTTCACCCCTGCTCGCTCTTTGCTGGCATTTTGTGAGCCACAGCGACAGCAGAGGCAGGCAGAGGGATGCAGGGCGGAGGGGTGCGTGGCAGTGGCAGGGCGGTGGGGCTGTGGAGGTGGCCGCCCATCCCTTCCCACTTCCCCGGCGCTCTTTGGGGCCAGCTAGCCTTTCGCGGACAGTGCAGTTCTGTTTTGCATCACTGCTTTGAAAAGCCCTTGGAGAGAGCAGTGATTTATGAGAGGTTTCTTGTACGAGGGGAAATAAACCTCTGACCAGACCCAACTGAAATCCACACTGCTTAATTTTCTGTGGAATCAGGATTTTACCCCTATCTGAGGATTTTACTTCTTTCCAAGAAAAACAACCAGTGCCTTTCTCATAAACAGCCACTTTCTCTCCCTTTTCAGAAGCAGGGCTGGCTGGGAAGGTCTCCTCTCCCCGCCGGCCCGCGTGCCCCGGTCCTCACTCCTCTGTGCTGGAGCCCTGCGGTTCGCAAATCACCGTGTTTCCGACCAGCGCTGAAGCGAGAACATCTGCTGGGAAAGTCGACAGTAATTAATTAGCTTTTAACTGGGAGATAGAGAAGCGGGAGAGAGGCACGGACCCCTTTAATGAGAACAAAAGGTGTTTAAGTTTAGAGGAGCACAGAGGCACCCCAGTTACTTTGTAATATGATAAGGGGCTGGGAATTTAAACCAGAAATGGAGGGGCTTGGGAGGGCGTTTCGGGTGCTCCGGCAAACTCTGATGGAGCTTAGGAGGGAGATGGTGCCGGAGAGCTGCAGTTCCCAGAGCAAAGGGGCTCCAGGTGGGAGCAAGAACAGCTCAGCCCCCGCCTCGGCCCCAGCTGTGTGCAGGTGGGGTGCTGAGGGTGGGGACTCCGGTGCTGCAGGCAGCCAGGTGATGTGGAGCGGGACGGGAGGTTGCTAAAAGGCAGCGAGGGAGGGTGGTGTAACAGGTCAGCATCCCTCCCATGGGTGACGGATCAGGATGGCTTGTCCCTGTGAGACCAGGTTTGCTGGGACCGTGTGGCACCGGAGGGGCTGGGGGTGGCTCAGCAGAAGCCCCTGGCTGGCTCGGGGAACTGAGAGTGTGTGCATGGAGGGGCATGTGCCTGGATTTGGGCATGGCTGAACCAAAGAGGCTCTGTGAGTTGCTGGAAGCAGAGACCTTGAGACCCTGTTAAAAATAGCACAGGGAGAAATGGAGGAGCAGGCAGTGAGGGGAAGGGAGGAGAAAGAGGTGATGTTGGGGCAATGGGGTTTGGGGGTGGAGGTGAAAAAAGCTATGGGGGGACAGGGGGTGAAAGGCAGGAGCTGCATCCAGGGTTTGCTCTGCTTGACCTGCCCGGGCTGTGGGTAAAACAACAGTGGGAGAATGGTGCTGAGGCAGCCCTAGAGAAAAGGGGGAGGGCTGCTTATGGGAGGAAAAAAATTACCAAAGGCAGCTGGAGGTATATAATTAAAATTATGATATGTTAAGTGTTAGTGCAATATACCCTCTGCAAATGGATGGCACCGAAGCTGTGAGGGAAAGGCTGGTGTAGGAAGAAACCCAGTTAATTAGTTAATCAGAGCTCTTTAGGAAATGTTTCCTCAGCTCGCTTTTTCCCCCCTCTATTTCTGTAACTATTAAATCGTTTGTTGCTCATCTTTAAAGTGAAACCCCTCTGAGCCTGCCATGGGAGGCTGCTCTGTGTGGAGCAAAAGGAGGAAAACCAAAGAACTCTGCTGTGGATAGGAGAGCTCACCTGAAAGATTTTTAACTTCTTTGAAAAGCCTGATTTATTTTTTTTTTCTGATACACATGCAAAACTGAACCTTGGAAATTCCCTCTGTGTATTTAAACCATCAGCCCGTCTCACCTTGCCTGCTGGGGCCTACCCCAATGTGCCCCTTGAGCTGTGCCCCCTTGAACAGGAGGGGTGTGAGCTCCTGACCCCCCTAAACCAGTCCTGAGCCCTACCCCCCAGTGCTGCCGTAGCCCTGCCAGGGAAGCGGAGGGAGAGCATTACCCAGCTTCGCACAGGGGAAATGATATAATTGGAGCTGTTTGGATTTAGAAATTAAAATAATTTGGGTTTGCTTGGAAAGGTTCACACAATGTCAGCTTCCATCAGGTGGATGAGAAGCAGAGATGCCCTGGAAGTGAGCACTCTGACAAGCCTCCCAAATAACACCCGCTCTGCTGGGGCTCCCTGCTTTTATTCACCCTGCCCTGTTCAGGGGGTGGTGGGAGGGAGTTTCCTCCCATGCTGGACAAATCTGTGTGCCCTTTCCCAGAGCAGAGATGTTATCTCCCTTGGGTGCCTGTCCAGCCCCGGCCACACCACGGGAGGCAGCCAGCGCTCCAACCCCCTGGAGCCAAGGGAGCAGCTTTCTCCTGGTCCCCAGAACCACCCTTTCTACCCCAAAACCTCCAGGCAAGACAGCAAGCAGTGTGCTCCTTGTGCTGCAAAATGCCTGGCCAAACCCTGCTGGGCCAGCGGTGATTTTGAGGGACCCTGATGCCTTTGAGAGTGCTGAGAGTGCAGGACAGATGCATTGAGAAACTGCTGCTTGCAGCCACCTCCTGTCCTGGGGCTGTCTCCCAGCTTGTCCCCACCACCTACATATTTCTGTTGAGGCCACCTTCTCCCCCGAGGTCCCTGCATCCTTCCAGGCTCATCACTCACCCAGTTCCACCCGTGTTTCAAACCATCCCAGCTCCTGTTGCCTTATTTCTGTTCTCAGCGTGACCTAATTAAGCATCATCTACAAATGCAATTACTTTGCCATTTATCTTCTTGATCATTAATGTTCATCCCGAACAAGACCAGGCCTAGTGCTGGTTCCCGAGCCAGCCACTGTGCCGTGCAGGCTCCCAAGCCGGTCTCGCTTTGCAGCCAATTAATTCCTCCAAGAAAGATCTCTGAGACGTGGGGTGAAATGCTGTGTGTCCTGGTGTCATGATAGCTTTTATCCACCAGTCCCTGCCTCCAGAGAGGGTGCGATGCCCTGTAAAACACCAGTTGGCTTTGACCGCCATGGTTCGTCCTTAATAAACTCTTCCTTTGCATTGCTCGTGGCTTTGCTCTCCTCTGGGAGCCAGCAAATTCCTTTTCCTTAATCCCCAGTTTTTGTGGTGTTCCTTGCCTGGTGGATGAAATTAATTTCCTGGCTACTAATTGTCAGTCTCCTTTCCAGTCTCCCCCCCCTTTTTTTTTTTCTTTTTAATTTTGCTTTGTGTTTATTTCCTTCCCTGCCAGTCCCTGCCGCCCCCCCTCGAGCCCTCCATTGGTTTGTTACGCCAGCTCGGAATTTGGCCGACTGCAATTTTATTTTTGTTGATGGTGGTGGGTTTTGAAGTGGCAGAGGCTGGCTAAGTTCGTTAGCGAATTCCTTTAATAATTCAAAATGCATGTTGCTCGCCCTGGCTGATTTGTGCATGTTGGGTTTGTCAAGCATTCCCTTACGTGCTTTTTATCAGTAAGTGTATTTACAAGGTCTTCATTATTTCCTAATTGACCATGCCTCTTCTCTTTAGTTATCGCCTTAAAAAGCAATTTAAAAAAGCAATTCAGCAACAGCCATTTTAAAGCTCTTCATTCCTTCCAGCCCCTTTCTCATTTATTATTATCCTTCTGTCTCACTAGCACTTCTTTTCTCCGATGTCTTTAAAAGCCCTTCATATTCCCCGGAACATTTTATCAGCTCTAACTTATTCCGCCCGTCGGCTGCCATCCCTGAGGCTTTACCCACCTCACGTCCCCTGTTTTGGGGCTTCCCCCCTCCTTGCTGAAGATGTTTATTCTGGGGTTTCTCAGCCCCAGTCCCCCCAAGGATGCAGTAGTGGGCAGTGGGATTTCTTCCTCCGTGCGTGGGCGTTAGGGGTTGGGGAGTGATGCTCCCTTTGGCAGTTGCGCATCTTGCGTCTCCTCCCGGATCCCACTGGCCGTGGGGCTGATCCTGGCCCAAGGCAGACATTCCCTCCAGCCCCAGCAACCACTGCCCCTTCCCACTCGTCCTCTTACTTCTGTAAATCGCTTCACTCCGCCAATTCCTCCCGGCCACCAGCTCCGAAGTCAGTCTCACGCTGTGCAAAAACCAGCATTTACCTCAGTGGCTTTCAGGTTTGTTCAGTGTCATGCTCCTACCTGGGTGCTCCCTGAACCCCCCTCATCTCCATCTTCCTGTGCTGCTTCCACTGCCCATCTCTAATTTCCCTCTCCTCCTGCTGCGTCATATTTTTGCAGGCGGGGGGACTGGAACTAAACAGGTATTCCCTTGATTTATTAATACATTCATAGGCTTTAAGGCCAGGAGAAACTATTAGCTCACTTAGCCTGACCTCCCGCACATTACAGGCCATTAAATGTCATCCGGTTATCCCCATACCGAGCTCCATAATTTGTTTGGCTGAAGCGTATCTTTTTGGAAAGGCCCCCAGTCTTGATGTGAAGACAGGTTTATATAATAGTATTTTCTCTCCCGCCTTTTATATATTCTATAATGTTTTATTTGGGTTTTGAATGTTGCTGCACAATGCCTAGATGCATTTGGGGGAATATCTGTTGTGATGTTCAGGTGTTTTTCTTTTCACCTCAGCTGCATTTGAAGCATTTATTGTGCACCAATAGCCTAAACATCCCCACGCCGGGTGCTCTCCTCTGCACCAGGACCCAGTTGGGCTGGGGTCCCTCTCGTGCCCCACACAGCGTTTGCTGCCCTCCATTAACCCCCCCCAAATAGTTTTGCAAGTTTTCATCACTTTACTGCTGACTTCCCCAGCCCTGGTAGAGAGGGAGACAAGCCTGATTCTGGTGGACATCTCTGGGCACCCCATGGTTTAATGTTTTCTTTCTCTTTCCTCTTTGAAAACCGGTCTGGTATTTTTTTTTTTCTGTGTTTTGTCTTCTGTGGCTTATGTTCCTTGACGTGTCGGCTGGTTTTGATCTTTTTTCTCTTTCTGCATTACAAAATTGTCAGCTGTGTAACCTAGAAACAGGGCTGGCTGAATGATATGTTTGCAAATAATATTTGTTAGAAGTTTATCTCTCTCTAGTTTGTGAATCATGCCTGCCCCAAATCTGGTTTCGGGGGACACGCTCGTAAGGAGGAACGGGTGGCCTGTGGCGTGCAGCTGGCCAGCTGGGGAAAACAGGCTTTGCTCCTGGCTCCCACACCAAATTCCTCTGGGACTTGGCGTGAGTCACATCGTCATCCCCCTCCATGGCACCCCTGCCTTTCTGAGCCGAACATAGGTAAGTCCCTCTCCCCTTTTTTCTTGGAGCTTAAGCAGGAGAGCCCCAGACTCACAGGGCTCTGTGCATCCCATATCTAGACCCCAGAGGCGCAAATTCATGCGGGCACCATCCTTCTACAGGTCATTAATGATCAGCCCTCCCGAGCCCTCTGCGGTGTTGGCCACTTACAGCATGTGCCAGCAGAGCCCGTGTCTTAAAATGACACTTGGGAGCTCAGCACAGGCCAGGCACCTTCCTCATTCCCACCTGCTGTTTGGGGGAGCAGACGCTCCCTATATCTTCTCCTTTGGGTTTTCCTTCTATATCTCAGCTTTTCCCTTGGATCCCTTTGCTGCCAGCTTTGCCATTGCAAGGCTGGTGTGTGCCCTGCAACCTGCCCCGTGCTCCCAGGCAGCGCCCATCCATCTCCTCCCTCCTCATGGCAGCACCTTGTTGCAAAGCTGCTTCTGGACTTGGGCTGCAGCCCTCGCCCCAGCCACCCCTCTTCACTCCCCTTGTCCACAGAGGCAGTGGTGGCACTTCTTGCCTTCTCCTCTAGGTAGTTCATCTCCTTTTGCAGCACATCACCATCCTCAGCCTCTGCCTTGTGCTAGGTATGCAGTCCCAGGTGTTTCTGCCAAAGCCGGAGTACCTTCATGTCCATCCTCATTTAATTTAAACACCAACAAATTCTCCCGGCCGCGGTGTTCATCCATCTCGTAAGCTGTCCAATTCTTGCAGCCACCTCACAGCTCTCCCTGGCTGTGCAGTTAATGTGTCCCTGGGCTGGCTGAGCATCAGAGCTGGCTAGTTTTATTTATTTTGCTTGCAGCTGGCCCTGGTTTTCCAAGCAGGCATCCACCTGCACCCTGCTGTCTGCTCCTTCCCGGTGGCTCAAGCCCCTCTGGTTAGGTCACCAGTTCCTAATTGCAAATAGCATTTCTATGCCTTTCTTGGGACATAATGGTGAGGACACACTATGGGCAACACCAAGCGGTGTCTTGGCACAGATGCTGACCATCCTCGGCCCCATCTTTGATGGCAAACCATCAATGTGCAAACCCCAGGGTGGGGGCACATGGTTCTCTTCCCCTCTGTGCTCCCTTACATCTGCCGACCTGGAGCCTTGCTACCCAAAGCATCCTCCCTGGTATGCCTCGGGGCTGGTCGGCCATTCAGTCCCTCTGCCCGTCCCCTGGGAACGGCAAGCAGCTGGGGCTGTGCACCCCGCTCTCCGCCCCTCTCCGCATCGGCCCCGCTTGGCTCCGTGGGTAACGCTCACATCTCAGTTGACGCTTCGTACTTCGAGTGCTCACCCTTCACTTATTGGAGCCTGTTAATCTTGGCAATTAGCTCTTGCTCTGATGCAATTTTCGTGCACGCTCTCCCTCTCCCAAATCCCTCTAAGACCCCCTCGGAGCGTGTTCCTGTGCTGCTGCAGCTGCCTGCTTGGCTCCACACCATCCCTCCCCGGCAGAGCCCGAGCACCGCAGGGAAGCCAGGCACTTATTTAGGTGTTATGTGCACTTAGACGCCTGCTCGCTGACATCGCTTTCTGCAAATCTGACGAGAGCAGTATGTCACCCTTCTACCTCTGCCCTCCCATCCTGCTGGGAAGATGGGAGAGCCAAATGTCTCCTTTATGTCTGCAAAGTCCAAAGGCCTGATAAAGATTCAGGGTGAGCTATCGTTGGAATGAGGAACAGGGAGAAATCCGAGCTGCATAATTAGATACTTTGGGGACTGTATCAAAATGCAGCTGACTATAGATTTCTGTACAGTACGTGTTCTTCTGCATTGACTTTCCTGCTCCTTCTTCCACTAATGCACCGGGAGGTGGTGGGAAGCCCCTTGCCCAGGCCCCTGGAGATGTAGCTCAGCATGATCCTGTGAAAGAGCTGAGCAAGAAGTTGGAGGTGAAGGGCTGGTGGGATGCAGCTTGGAGCCTGGAGAGAGGAAACTTCATCCGCTTGCTTCCTGGCGTGCTCTGGGCTGTGTGACTTTGGACCCCCTCTGTAAATAACTGGGGTTCATGGAGGGTCTGCCTGGTGCCACCATCAATGTCTATTCCTGGCAGGAATAGCCCACAGGACCTACCTAATGGCTTAGGTTAAAAACATGTAATTGCTTAAACAGGTCAAAAATTACAGTGTGTTTTCCCTCTCAGATCGAGACAAAGTTGAAATATCAAAAATGTTCACAGAGTGGGAACAAGAAAAAGATTAAGAAATGTCAGGCTTCGCTGCCGACATTTTTGATGGAAATACTTTGACATTTGCAAACTCAAATGTTTAGTTTGTCAAACCAGATGGAAATGTCACACCGAGCCAAGTTGAAACGTTAATCTGTCTGTTCCTGGGAGGCTGTGGACTCCCGTGGGACCCCCCCTTCCCCAGCCCCCCCCCCAGGTCTGGCAGGAGCAGGGCTGGGGTACGTCCCTCTGTATTTAAAGGTCCAACATGGCCGGGCAGGCAATAACGGCCAAAATCCCTGTGGAGGGATGCCGTTCATGGGAACGGGAAGGGAAAGGCGGATTTGGTATTAGGATGCTAATCCGAAGACAAGAAACCATGTCCCCTTGCCTGCTTCGCTACAGATTTTGCTGTGGATTTGGGCAAGCCAGCCCTGCTGTGTCGTGGTTCCCCCTCTGTAAACAGGAGTAATAACTCTTCCCTGCTTCCGCTGGAGGTTGCAGGCTTAAATCCATTAATGTTTGTGAAGTGCTCGGATATCAGAGTAACGGGGGTCCTGTAAGCACTGGAGAGAGCCGCGCCGGCCGTTTGGAGATGGCATTACGTGATACGCGGTGGAGGGCTGCCTGCAAACCCAGCAGCAGTAAATCCTCACTGTGGGAATAGCATTTGAAGTGCAAAAGTGAAACGTGAAGTGAATGCATGCAGCGTATCGGGGACTTGAGAGCATGGCTGGAATCCCAGCCCAGTGCTGGGCAGCTCTGGACTGAGATTGTCTGGGAGAGGGAGGCTTGGCTGCCCTGGCCCCAGCAGCCCGTGGCCGTCGGGGTGCTGGTGTGCCCCAGCAGTGGGGCAGGTGTAAACCTGGTGAGAGCCAGGGTTTGCCCATCTCACCTGCCACAGCCTGGGTATTTTATTTTTATTATTTTTTTAATCTCTCATGCTTGTTGCTGGAAGAGTTTGAGGAGAAAAGGCAAAAAGATGTGTTTGAATTAAGAAACACTTCTTCCGTGAACTGCTTCTCCAAGTATTTTTTACTGTATTTTGTTATTGTCTGGCAAAAAACTGCCTGTATTTTTTTTTTATCTGCCCTTACACTAATGTGCTGGACCAAAGCCTGTAGGTGAGCCATGATCCACTGTGTGACAAACCTCTCATCCTCTATTGCTTTGTGGACCAAAACTACAGTCCAACCAGCAAAGCTGTTGCCTCTCTCCTGCCCACAAACAGACATACCTCGGGCACCGGTTTCCGTTAGTGATGCCTTTCTGCCGTTGAGTTTTCTTGCCTATAATTGTCAAAACCTTTGAACTATTTAAGCCTCCAGTTGTTCTTTTGGGGTGATGATTCCCCAGAGCTGCCTTTGTCTTTTGCTGGGGCAGCGAGGGCTGTGGCAGAGGCCGTGGAGCAAAGGCAGCCAGAGATGCTCGGTCCCCGCGGTAGGGTGGGATGTCTCGTGGTGGTTATTAATGCCTCCACTTTGCTTACCCAAGTGCTTAGATGGTTCAATACATTTTCCGACCTGTCCTTACACTATTGTTGGGAAAGATTCATTAGGACTTTGGCTGGAAATTATAGTGACAGATAGAGCTGGGTAATTTATAGCTTTTCTTGAGGGTTGTGCAATTATTCAATAAGCGTCTTTCCTTCCTCTACCTCCCGCCAGCCACTTGTTGGAAATAAATATTGCATTTATTTGCGGAAAAATAGCCATTGACGAAGCTGTGAATGTCCAGGAGAAACACAGCGGGGCTCTTTGGGCATCTTTGCTTGCTTTCCTCTGCAGGGATGAGCGCTCCCTTCCCCGTGCCCGCTCCTTGCTGTGTGTGCATTGCCTCCTCGGCACCATTTCCACCAGGTCTTCCCCATCTGCTCCTCACAGATGCTCACCCCGGGCTGCCTGGCGGTGTTTGGCTTTGTGGCTGTCCCCCAGCCTGCGAAGGGGAACTCCCCAAAGCCAGTGCTGGGGCTGGGCTGTCCAGCTTTCAAAGCAGAGCCCCGACTGAAGCCTGGTATCTCTCAAGTGTCAAAGCCGTGCCAAAGGAGCCCCCTGTCGCGGTGCTGTGCTGGGACCCTGCTGGCATCTGCTCCCCAGCCCCTGGGGGCACCCCCTGCCCGTCCACGCACCCACACCTCCCAGCAACTGCCCTTCAACATCTACATCTGTTTCAAAGGCACCGTAGATGTTTATTGCTTTCAAGTGCCCACTGATGGGACCTGTTAATGCTGACAAAATCCAGCCCCGGCTCCTCTGCGCTGGTTTCAGCAGCGTCAGGCAGGAGCGGGGTGAAGCGGGGAGCCGGGTCCGTCCCCAGCTGAGCAAACAAGCAGCTCACCCTGTCCCAGGAGAGATGGCATCGGGGTCAGGCACGGCATGGACCTTGCCAGACCAGCCGATCCTGTCAGACCTGGGCTCCGCATGGGACTTCCCACCTTCCCGGGCCGCTTCAGAGTGGCACTCCTCTGGGACAACCGATCCCTCGGGAGGCTGGCGTGGGGATTTGCCTTACCTTGCTGTTGGGAGGTTATTTGGCTGGATAAATGACTGGCTGGTCTCACTGGGCTCTTCCTCTGGGCAATGGGGGGAGGGTCCCTCCGAGGGAAATCCCAGCCCCCAAAATCAGGCTCTTGCTCGGCAGCTCCTGCTGGAGGAGATGCTGGGTCTCGCCCCGTGGGGACCTTCTCCATCTGCACCGATCCCAGTGCCTAAGGATAGGCAGGGTCCCCCTGCGCCCGTGCAGCCCCTGGTGCCTGCCAGGGAAAGCGGGGCTTAAAAGTGCCTTCATCTGAGGTGAAGCAACCAGGGCTGAGCACGACGTCCTCGATGGGGGGGTGCTATCGATGGAGGTATTGGCACCAGAGCGTTTCCCCTGTTATCTCTCCTGCTCCTTTTGCGTTTTAACATTTTGTTTGAATTAGTGGGGCCTGTGCCTCGCAGCGTGCATGACTACGCATTTGTCTACTTTGGATTTCATCTGCCATTGACTGGCCCATCCATCAAGCTCTCTTCAGGCCTTTTGAAGTTCCCCATAGTCTTCTCTTGTTCCGAACGCTCTGTGCAATTTGGGTCCTCTGCCAGATTTTTCTTATGACGTTTTTCACTCTCCTTTTCCAGATCATTAAGGCATCTCTTTAACCACCAGTATTAACATGAAAACTTGGGGAGCCTCGCTGTGAGTAACGTAGCCTTCTGGAAGGTAGCCCTCATTAATATATGCTGTTTTGCCTCTTTGTTTCCAATCATTAGAGTGACTTTTTCCATTTGCTTTGCGACATTTAATTCCCTTAATAGCCTCTCATAAGGGACCTTGTCAAAGAGCTTTGAAACCTCAAACACGTTATGTCAAGTAGTTCTCCTTACTTTACCCTCCTGATGATGGGAGAAAGCATCCTAGCAGATTAGAGGCATGAACTTCCTTTCAGGAAGCTGGGACAGCTCGCCCCCCTCTTACTTAGTTAATTTACGGGTTTTAAAATTCAGCTGCTTATGAGCACCTTCATCTCTAACCACCGATTCAATTCTCGCAGCCTTAAAAAGAGACGTGTCTCTACGCCTGCCGGAGAGCAGACTATTTCCCTCGCCGGCTCTTTTGTTAGCAGCCAGGTCACTCGGCGAGTGAGAGCCGTCAGAGCCTTTGGGTGTTTCCCTTTCAACTCCAGAAGCTTTGTGTTGGACGGACTCGTACAATCTCTGCTCCTTTGGCATTGGTCTTTGTAGAAATACTTCATTGTTATCACCTGAAAATAATAGGCATCTCTCTGCTGTCCCTGCTAGGCACCAGCTGGTTTAAAAGAAACCCTCCTCGGCTCTTCTGCGATGCCTTTGCCTGCCCCAGCTCTTCCCATCGCGCACCGGTGATGCCGGCAAGTCGAGTCACGCACCAGTGCCGGAGGAGGATGGGGCTGATAAGATCCCGGCCAAAGCTGGGCTGTCTCTGCATTAAAGGTACGGGGTAGAAACCTGTTTCACCCACCGCTGCGTGATTCATGCCGCTTCGCTCCCATGAATCATCCTGGCTGTTGTGTAACGTTTACGCTGCTTGCGCGGCAGGGCTGTATTTTCTGCGGCTTTTATAAAGTTCTGCACAATTTATATGTGCTGCTCCTGCCTTAAAACATTTACACTCTTTATTCAAGGCTTCAGGATTTACACTCCCTTTACCTGGGACCCTGGGAATGGTACCGCTGGCAGGATGATCCCGGGGCCAGGACGCTATTTATTGTTATCGGAAACAAACCTGCCCCGTGGTGATTTCTGACCACAAGGAAGGGAAAACCGCTGTTTTTCTCTCCAACACAAATATCCATGAATCTTTAAGCAGGAGGAATTATTTCCCCAAATAGCGCGCGTTGGTGAAGATGTTTAACAATATGTGACAGCTCATCGAACGAGGGAGCGAGATGGTTTTGGGACGGTGGAGGGAATGCTGAGCACCTTTGCCGGGAGCTCCCGCAGCAGCCGTGGGCAGCTTGCCAGGCAGGAAAACCAACTACGCTTCGTAACGGGGTAAAGCCCCCTCCTGCCGGGGTACCCCGCGCCCAGGCAGCTGGGGGAATTCCCCGGTGCAGCCGCTCGCCCTGGCCAGGGCTTGAGGCTTTGTGTTTTTTAAACAGCATGTGGCGACTTCTGCCTAAGCTTCTCCAGACAAACCTTTTGTGCCAAATTACCTGTCTAGCTGGGCTCTTATCTCGGTGTTTATCACCGCCGCCTCTCGCTGTCAGCACTGTTTATAGGCAGGGGAACCGAAACCCTATGCTAAGAAATTTCCTCCTCCTCCTCTTTTCTTTCAAATCTGCATCTGTTCCAGACTCCCTTTCATTAGAGACCACATGAAAGCCAAAACAATCCCAGGCTATCAGGCACAGAAACCTTCGCAAGGTAAACTCCTCTCTGCCAGTAAATAAGGCACGCCCTGGCCGGGGCTCTGCCCTGGCACCCGGGGAGGTCCCGTCCAGCCGTGTCCCCTGCGTCCCTATTCCTGGGTACCTGCAAGGCCTCCAGCACCCACCGGGATGTTTGCAGAGCCTGGTGCGAATTTACGGTGCAAATTCGGAGGGCAAAGTGATGTTAGGCCCCAAGGATGTCTTCCCGCACCTGCATCCCAATTGGTGCAGCGATGGTGCACAGCCAGCACCCTGGGGAGAGGTTTGGAGGCGGGGGGATGCACTCCGTGCCTTTTTTTACCTGTTGTAAAAATATTTGTAGAGTTGCGGCAGGCTGTAAAGAGCAATGTTGGGGAGGGAGGAGCAGGGCTGATACCAATTAGGCAGGAAATGGCTCAGCGTGGATGGCATCCATATGGGAGAGCTGATAGATTTGGCGTCTCACAGGCATCGCTTGATGGATCCACTGATAACCTGGCAGCAAAACAGACCTGGGCTCTCTGATTCCCTGCCAGCAGCTGAGCCGCAGCCTGCTTGGTCGGCCTTCGTTAACACCTTTCTGCCATGGGAACCTGCCACTCTGCCCTGGGGACCAGTGGCCCTGCGGTCCCCCCAGGAGCCCTGGGGGGCTCGGCTGGCCAGTCCCCACGGTGCTGCCTGCCGGGGATGCTACTCTGTCTCCTTCCCTTTGAAGGCTCAGCGTGAAATCTGGTTGGAGTTTAGGGAGGCAGGAGGGCAGCACGCAGAGCAGCCTGCGTCCTTGGGATGAAAAAGCTTCGTTTTGCAGCTCTGGAAAGAATCAGCGGGTTTCCACACCGGGCTCCCGCCTTGCATTGGAGACAGATGGAGAGTGTGAAATGTGGGGAGGGCAGTGGGCTGCACCCGCTGTGCCAGGGGCTGGCTCACTCATGGGCACGGGTCCTGCTCCACACCTTTCTCCGGGCGGTTTAATTTAATGACCCCGCCTTTTGTACACCTCCATGATGTCCAAAGCCTGCAGGTAGGTGGTGGAAAGCCAATGGCCCAGACATGCCACAGGAGGCCCTTGAGGTGGCCAGGAGCCCAGCAAGGTCTCCCGGTGCCAAGGAGAGCTGGTGCATCCTGTTCCACGGTGCCTCTTCCTCTCTGGAAGCTGGCAGCACAAACAAGGGGACTTCTGAGAAAAATCAGTATGTAGCTTGCTGGAAAGGAAGCAAAATGGAGAAAATGGTCTCGTAGCAGAGAGCACTGGTCCCTTGCAGAGATGAATTGGAGGAGACTTGGAAGGTGGTAGCCACTGTTTGCTGGCTGGTGCTTAGTGCTGCTGAGGGTCTACAGCCCCCTTCACCAACCCCTGTCTATGCTGATAAAATGCAAAGCATGAGACTGAGCCCCGGTATGGCTTGACAGGAAAGTTTTGCATGGGCAGGATCCCTCCCTGCATGGCTCACTGGGTAGTATTTTGGGGGAAAAAACCCTGTCAGCCCTAGCTCTGCTTCCCTCCACACTCCCAAACAGATCTAGGGCAGCGGAGGGTCCTGGCACCCACCTCCTTGGGCTCCCATCCCATCCCATCCCTCCATCCCTCACTGCTGCTGCCTGGCAGCACCCGGCACCCACGGGGTTCCCTGGTGCTGTGTGACTCGGCTCTGCCCGTGCTGGTGACAAGCGTGTGCTCTGAGAAAAACCAAGCTCTTGTGGCAGGAGGCGAGCTACGTAATGATTGCTCTAAAGCTGCCTGGGGTTACGGCAAATTTGATGGCTAAAATACAGCCCCCAAAAGCCCCAGCAGCCCTCCCACTCGCTGGCTGCGTTAGTCATGGGGAGAGCTGTTTGCTCGTGCACCCGGGTCACAGCCTCCTCGGCTGCAAGTCGGGACTGTAATTTCCCTGTGGTTATTTCTAAGATAACTTATTTCAGGTTTTTATGATGCTTACAAATTGGACAACATCTTAAAACATAATTCAGGCCTTAACTGGCTTTAAATGTGTGTGATTTTACAGGGATGCGTAAAATATTTTTAAGTGTTGGTAAATTCCAGGGACTGTGGGTGGGCGGGGAGGGATGGAGGGTCCAGCCTGAAAAGGCTTTTGGAGACACAGGCTGGGAACCAGCAACGGGAGCCGTTTACAACCATGAGGAGCTATGGGGTTCGAGCAGGTCGCAGAGCACGTAACGACATGTGTATGGGTAGCGAGTCTGCATCTCCTCTTCCCCTTAAAATTGCTTTAATTTGTAATTTCTACAAATCACCTGTGGAGCCGGGCACTTGACCCCGATAGAGATGATGTGCTGTGGTGGGGAGATGGCTCCCGGGTGCTGGAAATAAAAGGGAGCAGATGAACCTGAGTGAAAGCGTGTTCCTCGGGAACACTGATCAAGGTGGCAGGAAGTGGCCATGTGAGCTGTCCTGTGCCTTTGCACGATCTTTCACCAAACCCTTCGTGCTGGGGCAGGTGGCTGCTCTGGGGACACAGCCAGCCGTGGGACAGGCGCTGCTGCCCTGGCTTCTGCAGCGCTTGCTTGGCTGCCGGTGAAGCAGCAAGTGTGGGCGGGAGGCAAATCCCACCCCGAGGATTTTGGGGTCCGGGATGGGTGTGCGGGAGTGGAAGAGGGCTGCAGCCACCCTGCCTCTTGCCTGGGGCAGGCACGGGATCTGGCAGAGCCGTGGTGGCTCCCATCGTTCATGCGAGACTGTGGCCGTGCGGGGGACCGGCTTGCTGCCATGTGTGTTAGAAAGCAACCGAGCAAGGAGATCATCCCAGAGGCGGCTTGCAGGGGTGGGTAGGGAGGTTTCTGTTATGTACTCCCTTCGTTAATGAGCTGGCAGGAGGCACCGCTCCGACTGGGATGGGATTTGCCAATACCGACAGAACCGGGGCTGCTAACACAGTGCACGGCCCTGGGGCAGAGGCACCTGGGCAGATCACACCGGTGAGACCAAGCGGGGATTTGGTCCTTGTCCTTTGCAAGCAGAAGGGATGACCCAGCTGGCTACCGTGGAGGAGAAGCTAAGGAAAACGGCTGTGAAGAGAAGAGATGGAGGGAGAGCCAGATCGCAAAAAACCCCACAGCCCTGCAGTGAGGAGCCGGAGCCGACGAGCGGGCGCTGCTCTTGATGGCGCGGTGCTGGGGCCGATGCTGCTTCCAAGCAGGAAGGCAGGAGAACTGTCCCAGGCAAACTGGCTGTGACAGGAGGTGACGTCTCGGTGAGCAGAGCTCGGGGAGGTGAGAGCCGCGCAGACGTGGGACCAGCCTACCTGCCCTCGTCTCCAGTGCCCGGAGCAGGCAGGGATCTCTGTGGGTGTTTGCATTTGCAGAAATAACACTGTTGTCTTGCTCTGCCCTTTCATGAGGGTACGCGGACTTCATTGAAATGCAATAATCCCAGGAAAGGCCTGGGATTTTGGCTGTTGTTTCAGGCACATAAGGAAGATGTTCCTGTCAAGTGCTCCCCTCTGTCCCAGGGCTGTGGTGCTGCAGAGGTGGCCGGAGGCTGTGGGGAGGCAGGGGCAGGTAGGGCCCCCCTGGGCAAGGCAGGGCGGCAGCAGACAAGCCAGGGGAGCTCTTTGGCACATGGTCTGCCATCACAACAGCACCCATGGCCAGGCTGGCCTGGCCCGCCAGCTTCTCTCCGCTGCCAGGCTCGGATGACGGCAGCCGCCAGTCTCATCACCAAAGCCCACGTGAGCTTTCCTGCTTGCCTCTTCCAAAAAAAGCAACTTCCAGCCCACGGGAGAAAGCTGAGCGTAATGGCGGAGACGCTGCGATGATGCATCGTCTCACCGACACCTACCCGTGTCTGGGGGAGGAGGGACCCGCCCGGGCAGGCGTCCTGGCCGGGCAGCCCCAGACCCCTGCTGCGGGGGATGGGGTGGGGGGGGCAGCCATGGCCGCCTGCTTTATTGTCACTGGGAGCTTTCATATCCCCATCGGTGGAGCGGAGGAGAGAGTGTGTGATTAATGTCCCTCCGGAGCAGATTACTCCAGGAGATGCTGCCGATCCCAGGAGACACCCCGAGAAAGCTTTGCGTGAAGATCCTCGGGGACGGGCAGAGCTGGGGGGTCCCTTCCTCCATGCACAGCCCGTGCCTGCAAAACGTGCCGAGCTCCTGCAAGGCTGCCCCAGGGGACAGCAAGGGGTTGGGGACCAGCGAGGCTGTTACTGGGCTCTGGCTGTGTGCTGCCAGCAGGCGCAGGGTGCCCTGGCCGCAGCGGCTGCGCGAGAGGCTCTGGGCGTTATTTGCTGGAGGGAGCCTGGGGATGGACTGTGCATTTGGGGGAGGCTTTCTCCATCCCTGAGATCCCCGCAGGGCAGGTTTGCAGGCAGAGGGGAGCGTCTTGGGGAGGTAACAAGGTGCTGACAAGACCTGGTTTGTCTTTCTGGAGGGTGTTTCACGGCTCCCTGGGGGGGTGCCCCATCTCCATGGGGTGAGGGGAGCACCGAGGCAGGGCAGCACCCCACGGGGGTGAGGGCCAGTCCCGCTCGCAGGAAAACGTGCAGGAGACGCTGGCTGTTGGTACGAATTCAGCCCGGCTCCGCCATAAGGAAGTGATTGAAGCTTTCACGATCTGTTTAACCGGTGACATATGTTTCCTGCAGGCACGGCGGCGTGCTGCATGCCGGCGGATGAGATACGGCCACGCGGGCGCTTGTCCCTGCCTGGCTCTGCCGGCATGGGGAAGGGCTGGCCCCATCCCCGCAGCCGTGTTTGATACGGCCACGGGCCGTCGCTCCCTGTGTGGGAAGGGGAAATTGCTTGCGCGGCAAAGGGAAATAAACATGAGGAGACCAGCCCTGACAAAAAAAGCAAGTGTTTCTCTCGTTTGAGGCCCCGCTGCAGGCGAAGAGCCACATGATGCGTGGCGGGGCTGGGGGCGAAGGAGGGGAAGCTGGAGCTGCGGCGATGTCTGCGAATTCTCTCTTGCTTACGGGAGGTCCCTCCCTCCGGGTCTCATCTCGGCTTTCATCGCTAAGACATCAGAGGGATGAGCAAGGGGGGAGCCAAGCGTTGCGGAAAAGGTCTAATTGCCCAAACCATTGAGCCCGGGCGAGGTGCTCCACAAAATTCAGCAGCAGCCAAAGTGGGCTGAGTGCTGTCCCCAGGGAGGGGACTGTCCCATAGAAATCACAGCAGCCGAGCGCCCAGGCACTGGTGCCCAGGCACTGGTACCCAGGCTCTGGTACCCAGGCTCGGGGCTTGCATAGGTCCCTGCTGCTTTCTTACCTGCACCCCTCAGCTCTTTCTGCCCCATCCCTCCGCATAGGGGAAGTCATTCCTAAGGTAAAAGACCAACTGCGTGCCTCGGGCCAGGAGCATGCCAGGCTCGTGGGGTGCTGGGGTGCCACTGGGCATGGGGCTCACCTCTGCCAATGCTGCAGTTGCAGAAGTGAGGGGCTGAGGGGCTGGCGAAGTGGTCATGGAGGCTGCCCTGGGGCAGGGAATGCCAGAAAAGGCCCCCAAAGAGGAAAATGTTTGTCTCAGAATAGCCTGTGTGTCCCCATGTGGACTGGGACAGAAGGAGGCGCTGCCAGGTGGGTGGGTGTGCTGGGGATGCCATGAACCAGGCAGCCTGGGGGCGGGGACGGAGGAGACATTGGGTAGCTGCAAAGCTGTGAGCAAGAGGATTTGGACAGGGGAGCTGGAAGCTGGAAGCAGGGAGGCTGGTGATGGTCCCCAGGTTTGAGAAGGGTGTTGCGATCAACTGCAAGTGACCAGGGGCTTTGCACCCCCAGGCAGAGGCCAGGAGCGGTGGGAGCCTTCGCCAGTAAGTGAAGCCACACAGAGGGCTGAGCTGGGGAAAGGGGAGAGGGAAAAGTGTTGGAAGAGACCCGTGGCCAAGTGGGCTGGGGGCCACCGGGAGGGATGCTGGCCTTGCCAGGGGCAGGGTCCACGGCGGCCAGCAAGGCTGACCCCTACCAGGGCCCCCGTGCAGCCTGGAGCCTGGCCAGGATGAGCCCAAAGATGGGTTTGCGGCAGAGGTTGTAAACTCGGCGTGAGAGCACAGTGAGGGAGGGAAGGGAAGAGGAGGTTTTACTGGTGAGCTGAAAGCCCCGGGGGCTCCTCTGTCATTCCACGGTGCCAGCGTCTCCCCCGGCACCAGCAACCTGCCGGCTGTACCGATGGGAAAGGGAGAGCCATCCCATCCCTTACTAGGGATTTTGGCTTTAAAATGTAGCCTTCTTCCTTAGCTCTGGGGCAGAGAGCCCTGCAGCCTCCCTGTGCTGCAGGCCAGCACTGGCTCCCCAGTTCTCCCATTAGCTCCCAAGTCCTTCAGCCACCAGGCACCAGGCAAGCCGAGGTCCTGCACTCACATCCAGAGTGTTACCCCGTGCTGGAGCAGCAGTAGTCCTTTCTCACCGTGTGCCTTTCCAACAGGGAAGGGTGATTTTATGAAAGGACTCATGTCCTTCTGAAGTTTTCTTAGTGAGTGCTTTTATCGCCACGTTGCTCCATGTTCAGTGCATTTATCTGCAGGATTAAAGATGCTTCTTGGAGTAGTTGGGAAAACCTCCTTGCCCGGGGCTTGCCTGGGTTGAGGAGCCTTCAGCTCGCGCCTGTTAGCCCTAGCGCAGGATGCCGAGCGGTACCTTGATTGGGGAAGCTGGGCTGAGACGATGAGACACGTCGAGCCCACACGCGTGTTGGCAGGGGCTGTTTTGTCAGGGATCGGCATTACCCTCGTGAAGTTTCACGGCTGCAGTCGGCAGCTGCCGGAGCTCTCCGCGTCGGGCGGCTGCATGCCGGCTAGCCACAGCCTGGGCTTTCTCTGCAGCTGTTAGATATCCCAGCCCTGTGTTCGTTAGCAGATAGCCAAGGTTAGCCCGTGACTTGACGTGGTGGTTTGTTCCAGCGATGGATTACCTTCACGCGTTACAAATCAGTGCCGAATTTCTCAATGGTTTTGGCAGCAGGCAGGTGCCTGGAGCACGTTGCAGGGAGGTGGAGGAGGGGGGAGGGAAGGGATGGGGGAGGCAGCTGAGACAGAGCAGGTGAACTTCGCTCTTCCAGCTCTGGAAAAAAGCTCCTACCCCTGGTCGGATAGTCTTTGCAGGGAGAGCCGGCGTTATTTTGCCCTGCTGGGAGTGCAGGGGTGAGCTCTGCAGTGCTGTGGCTGTGTCACGGGGATGGGGGTGCTTTTCCCAAAAGCTGCTCCCCAGCAGGCACTGAGGGAGCCTGGGATGAGCAGCAGTTGATCATCTTCCATGTAACTGTTAGAGATGCCTAAATAATTCATTAATGGTTTGGGGAAATAAAAATATTGTGCAGTGAGTAATTGCTTGTGAATGACATTGTGCATTGCTCGAGCAGGTCGCGAGCGGCCGCAGCAGTGCAGCGTTAGCGGTGCGGCACAGTGCAGATCATTTCCTCTGATTTTTATTTTCTGTTTTATTTTTCTTTTTCATTTCTATGTGAACTTTCCTGCCTCTTGCTCTGCGCAAACATGAAGGCCCTTTGTTTCCCTGGGAACTGTGTTGAGGTGGTGGGACCAGAGTGTGGGCTGGCAGCACGGGACGCGGGGAGCAGGGGGGGCTCATGGGAGCACTGCAGCCCCACTCGGCCCAGCTCTTTGCATTGTACGAGGGAGAGAAGGGGCCATGGGGAGAGCAGCAGTTCCTTCCCCCAAAACCCCATTTCCAGCAGATGGGACTGGTGGCACCATGCCAGGCAGAGCCCTCCCCAGCCAGTCCCCACGCGCTGCTGGCGAAGGACTCCAGTCATCCTGTCCCAGACCCAGCCGTGGGCAGGGAAGGGCCCAGGAGCCCCGCGCCGATAGTGGTGACAAGGGACTTCTGTTTCTCTGAAGGGGTCTGGGAAACGTCCCTGACTGCCTGTCTGTCCCCGGCGTATCGCAGTGCCGGAGGCAGCAGGCTGAAAGCAGGGCTTCGGCTCCCCGTGGGTGCCCCGGGTTGAGGGGCGGGAAGCCCCCATGCTTCCCTGCATGGCTCTGGGTGAGCATCGCACCAGGGCTGAGCTTCAGGCACAATGGGGAACTCACACCCAGCGTTAAGCTGTGGCTCATGTGGGCTCCTGGAGGAAGCCTGCGCTGCATCCCCCATAGCTCCTGCTTGTCACTCTATTAAATTTCCATTTTAACATGAAAACAGCTGGTTTCATGGTACCTCTAACTGTGTTATTTACACAGTCATGCACACAATCCCTGTTGAAAACCGCATTACTCACTGCGGCAGCAGCCCTCTGTCTCGCAGGTACCGAGCGGGTGGGTGGGGAGGTGATGTAGCCCCTGGGTCAGGCCACCAGAGTTCCTCTTGCCTTGCCCACGGCCACCCCGGCAGCTCGTGGTGAAACCTGGGCGATTCAAGGGGGGCAAACCCATCTCGGAGTGCTCCCGGTTCAGCCCGAGGGCAGAATGAACCCGTCTCCATTCACACCAGCTTGCAGTTCCCCGTGAACCCGGCCCTCCATGCCACCACCAACCTCCAAGGATGGGATGCTTGATGCACATCAAGGGACAGAGACAACAACTGTTGGCCATGCTCAGTAGTGCTTTGTTCTCGGCCCAGGAAGCAATGAAAATCCTCCTGCTTTGAAGCCCGAGGAGGCCTTTTTGTTATAGCCAGGGCCCCTGGAAAAGGGAACTGCAAGTGCTTTCCCATAACGTGATAAAAGGCTCTCCTGGCTGAGATCACGCCAACTTGTTACACGTGAGAGCAGTGAGTCAGTGCAGCATGGGGCTGAGCTCACTGCTTGCCCAGCCACTGGAAATCACTGGTTCTTGGGGTATATGTAACTGGGATTTGGAAGAGCCTTGGTACAAGTCCCATTGACCTTGCATCCCCCCCGGAGACCTGGCAGTCGCGGTGCCTGGTGGCCGCAGGGAGCAGCACGAGGGGCGGATGGGTGGTGGGCACGTCCCTCCCTGCGCCCCCGCCAGCTGCTGAGCGCAGGGCAGAGCCGAGCCACGCACATGCCCTGGCTTTGCGTTTTAACAGCAGCAGACTGTTGTCTAGGAACAATAAAAACGATCCGCTAATAGGAAAAGCGCCTAGGAGACGAGAGGCGCTTAGCTCGGGTAGGAAGCCAGGCTGTAATTTACAGTGGCCATAAAGCAGCCCGGCGTGGGCTGAGCAGAGGCCCGGGCCCCCCCGTGCTGGCAGGGGAGCGTGGGGAGGTGCAGGTGACGCAGCGGGAGCGAGCCCACGGGCATCCCGTGTTTGCACCCCACAGTGGGCAGCTGTGGGCGAGGGCTGGGGTGCACGGTGGGATCCCCCGTGCTCACGCATGTGGCAGTGATGCTCCCGGGTGAGGAGGCTGCCAGGGTGCCCGCGGCTGTGCTGGGGGGCCTGGGGTTGCTCCCCATCCCTTCCCGCCAGGCTGGGGCACAGCGGGTCCTCCCTGGCACAGCCCCCGGCCCGGCTGGGAAACTCCTAAGTGGTGAGGCTGGCCTAATTAGTCTGCTTAATCTTCCCCCATAAATCACTCCTCCCCATCCCCTGCAGACTATCGGCAGCATCTGAAGTCATTAGTTAATTTAAACCTGGGAGTTCACGCGTCGGCTTATCGGGAGCCATCTCCATTCCCGCTAAGCGCTTGCTGGGTTCCGTCTCTGGCTGCTAGATCCTATCTGCGCCCGCTTTGAAGCGGCGATGGGCTGCGAGCAGGTGAGGTGCGCTGCCTGCTTCCCTGCCTGCTTCCCTGCCTGCTGGCGGGTGGGAGGGGAGATGGAGATCCTGCTTCTCCCCCTCCCCGCGCTCCCCTTTTTTGAACTTCTCCTCTGACTCATCCATTTGATTTGATGTTTTCACCTTTGTTTTAACAAATAGCAGTTTGCCCAAGCGCTGGAAGGAGAAGGTGGCTCCGACGCTGCTGCGGCTTCCCCGGCTGCGAGGGGAGATGCCTGGGTCCCCGGGCGGGCTGGCAGCGAGGTGAGCGGGGTCCGGGGGAGGGAGGCCGGAGGGTGCCCAGCCTGCCCTCGCACCGGGCAGGGACGTGGGGAAAGCTGGGGTGGCCACGGAGAGGTGGGAGCTTGGCCGGGGATCCCACTAATGGCTTGTACTGCCCATCGGTCGTGCTGTCACCTCTCCATCCTCATCCTCTTCCCTGGGTCCCCAGCCCGGCGTGAGCGGGACTCCCCAAGGCTCTGGGGTGGGATGTCCCCTCCTGCACGGCGACCAGGGCTTCCTAAAGGCAGCTGTGTTGTCCTGGGGGCAATCCCCGTGGCCTGGGTGCACGCCCGTCCCTGCAGCCGCGCGGGAAGGCGGCGGTGAGCCCGGGGGTCTCCGCGGGGCCGGCAAGGCAAAAGCTCAGCTCCCCGTGCGAGGCAGGGAGCGGGAAGCGGGGGGGGTTGGCAGCGGGAGGGAGATAGCCGGGCTGGGGAGACCCGCAGGAGCCTGCAGCAGCAGGGTCTGGGAGCCCCGGCTGTTCTTCGGCAGGGCGCTGGAGTGCGGAGCCGTCCTGCCCGTCCTGTGCCGCTCCGCGCCCGCGGCAGGCAGCGCCGGGCCGGGGGGCGCCTGGCTGGGTGCCCCCGCGCAGGCAGGGCCCTG
Organism: Ciconia boyciana; assembly: GCF_034638445.1. Taxonomy (NCBI): domain Eukaryota; kingdom Metazoa; phylum Chordata; class Aves; order Ciconiiformes; family Ciconiidae; genus Ciconia; species Ciconia boyciana. Next base: position 56,967,982 of record NC_132940.1, on the reverse strand, counting down.
CCCGGCAGAGCGGCTCGGGGCAGCCCCATCGCACAGCGGCAGCCCCGGGGCAGCCCCGTGTGGGGGCCAGCAGCCAGGCAGCCCGCCGGCACAGCACGCATGGCCCACGGCCCCCGAGGGGGGGGGGGGTCTCACGTCGTGCGTGGGGTGCCGGCAATGCCGTGGACCTGGAGGGTGTGTGTCCTCCCCCTGCACCCTCCGCACCCCCGGGCTCTGCTCCCGGTGCCCCCCGGAAGGCGAGGGATGGCTGCCCTCCCTGGGACCTCCCCATCCAGGCTGCTTCCAAGGATGCTCCGTGCATCCCTCAGGCGCGGTGACTGACAGCCCAAAAGGACCAGTGCAGCCAGCTTTTTGGTGCCGCATTTTTGGCCAGAGCACCCTGATCGGGCTCCTTTAAAGCATCCTGGTTGCTCAGCAGGCAGTCCCGCTGCCAGGGGTGGTTGCAGGAGGGGACACAGTGCCTGTGATCCCCGGCTGGCTTTGTGGCCGTCCTCTTCCTCTCGCTTCCCCCTGTTCCAAGGGGGAGCTGCAGCCGTGTTTGGTTTTGCAGTCCAAGCTCTGGATTTATTGCTTCCAGGTCTTTGTATGTTTGTTCATTAAATGAAAGTCGGCTGGGTGAGTCTGCTTTCTACTCCTCTGGCCTCCCTCCTGCAGCCCGGAGGGGATCCTTCGGCCTCAGGATGACACCTCCCTTCACATCTCACAGGCACCCAAACACCCAGTGGGGCTGCGTGAACAGGGGACACATCTGCGTGGGGTGATGTCCTGTAAGACATGTCCCGATGCCCCTGGTCAGATGCTAAACCTGTGCCCTGGGTGATGGGGATGACGTGGGTTTGGGCTGAGGGCGAGCAGGGGGCAGGTGCTGGTACCACCCTGTGCACCCCCTGGCCACTAAGGACCGTGCTGGGGCACAGGGCACTGGCCAGGGGACCCTGGCTGAGCATGCTCGAGTTGTCCCCTGTCCCCAGGCTGATGTTCCCCTTCTGCTGCGGCTGGAAGATATGAGCTCCCGATTAAAGGATATTTCAACCAGATGGAGGGGCTGCGGCAGCTAGGGGAACGCGCAGCAGGAGGGGACAGGGACAGGACGTGTGAGAGACGAGAGGAGAAGCCAATTTACACTGGAATGTAAATACGGCAGCGGCACGCTGCTCCGCATGGCGCGTCGCTCCCCTCCTGGCCCCGGGACCAGGGCGAGAGCCTCCTGTGACAGCTCAGAGCTTGTCCCTGCCATGGGATGGCAGAGCCCGCGTCTAACCTGGGGTGCTGTGCAGAGCTGAGGAGGAGGAGGAGGGTCAGGGACTGTTGCAGCAGCCCAGTCCCACCGCTGCTGCTCCTGCTCTCCGCAGTGAGGTACCACGGGTCGCATGTCCGCTGGCAGAGGGATGGAGTCTCAGCCATCCCCTAATAATCCTAAGAATCAATATCAGCGTCTCTAGCCCCCCTGGATGTGCAGAACAACAGCTCGGAGTTAAGAGGGGAACTTCTCAGCAGGATTAACTCCGAAACCTAGTGACAACACTTTAAGTGTCTGTGCTATCTGTGTCCCTGCTGCTCATTCTAGCAGCTAGCTCTTACTAATGAGCTTTACTCAACAGCACTAGATTTGTCTGTAAGAGCAACCTCCGGGGATCAAGAAGTAAGGCTTAAAGATGCAAATATTCTGTGAGATATCCAGATTTAAATTTTTTTTTTTTTTTTTTTTTTGTTCCTTAGCCTGGAGTCCAGGGATAAGTTTTAAAGGAAGCAAGGAAAGATCCTCCAGAATGCGAGACAGAGAAACTTTTAAAAAAGAAAAGACCAAATAAAAACACTTCTTTTTTTTTTTTTTTTTTTTTTTTTAGCTTAAAACCACTGGATTTGGAAAAGTTTCCTTCTGCTTGCCCAGGGCAGTGTGAGCACAGCTGCCCCAGCCCTGGGGAGCAGGTCAGGTTCATCCACTCCTCTCCGGTTTGCAGAGCATTGCCGGGGGAAGCCCAGCCAGCCACCTCACTAGCCAGGGCAGAGGGAGCTCAGCAGACAGGTCCATGGCAGGTGACAAAGACCCTCAAATAATTCCCTAAAATATCCAGCCCAGGCTGGCAGCGGGCTCTTCTCCTGCCCTGAGGCTGGACCCCAGTGCAAGGACCTGAGCTGGGACACAGATGCTGGGAGAATTCACACCCCAAGGCACGTTGGTTTTTGGGTTTGTTTTTTTTTTAAATCTTCCACATGGCTTTTTTTTTTTTTTTTCATTTTGAGGCAGGAGTAATAACTGCTAAAGATGCATATGGAATTTGAATATGAATGATAAGAACAGCTGTGTATATCTATTATGAATTAAACATAAACAGAAATGTATAAACTGAGATTTTGGGGCTTTTGGAAGAATTAGTGCCTTTGTTCCTGGATTTTTTTCCTATCAAAGTTTGAACCAAAGCCCATTAGCCTGGACTTTCCCGCAGCCAACCAAGCCAGGAGCTTCATTTTGCCCTGGCTCTGAGCCACGCCAAATTCTCCTCAACAGCTCAGTGAGCCCTAATCCTAACAAATTTACCCAGAGAAGTGGGTCTCTTATTACACAGCCTAATTTGAATGCTTTCCAAGGTTAATTTTTGCTCCCTCTCTCTCTCCAAACACGCCTGCCCCTCCGGAGCTGGCTCCCCCCTTCCCCTGCCCCACCCCGGCTCCCCGTTAGTGCCAGCCCGGGGGGAGCAGCCCCCTTCACCACCGTGATGGTTTTTAAATGAGAAAATAATGTGATGTGCGTCCCTGGGTCCGGGCTCTGCCCGGAGGGTTTCTTAATGCTGAGCGACTTCCTTTGCAAATTAATTGCAACTTTCATTGGGCAAAAATAGCCCTGGAAGCCCCTTCCCCGCAGGCTCTTCCGCATGTGATATTACTCAGTTCATAATCTGATTCCTGTGACTCTCTTTCTTTCTTCCCCTCCCCGGCGTGCCGGTGGCTGCCTGCGAGGGTACCAGCAGGATGACCCACCAGCAAGGCAGCCACACCGGGGAGAGGCGAGCTTCGCTGCTGCCTGGCTGAGCCGGCCCCGGCGCTCGCTTTGCAGCAGACTGTGCAAGAAAAACTCAGCATGGGGAAACCGAAACCCGGGCTCAGCGCGGGGAGCAGCTGCCAGATCCATTAGGGAAGGAACCAGCCATGCCTTGTGGACAGCTATGGTGGGAGAGGGGCGGCGGAGGGGCTGCTGGAGTGGTAGGGGCTCGCAGTGGGGGATCAAAAGGAAGGGTTAGGTGGAAAAACTGTCCAGAGGAGCCGGGAGCCCACCTCACCCACCAGCCCAGCTGGATGTGGCCCCAGGGATGCTTTCTGCTGGCTTTAAGCTGCAAGAGGCAGAGCCTTTCCCCAGCAGCTGTGCCTGGGGGTTTGCACTGGGTCGCTGCAGGTGTGGAACAGCAGCCTCGCAGCCCTGAGCCGGGGGTTTCTCACACACCCTAAGGCAGGGAGGTCCCTGGTGCGTGGGGCAGGGTGCCCTGCCCATCTTCCAGCTGCCAGGGCAGCTGAGAATCACCCTGTTTGCTCTCCTTTCCTCGCAGTTTTCTTCTTTATACTCAGTTAATGCTTTTATATTTGCTCACATTGAGCATCGCAGGTAGCACAGCATCCCATCACCCCGGCAGGTGATGGGGCAGGGAAGGGGTTGGGGATGTGCCCTGTGCCGTGCCAGGGTGGCTGAGCCGGGCTGGAGCAACAGCGGGACCGAAGCACCAGGAGCAACGCCGAGAGCAATGCCGGGCTCTTCCCAGCAGCGATGCCACGAAGATGTCCTCTCTGAAGTGCCTCTGCAGGTCACATCTGCTCCCACGTCCCGCTGCCAGGTAACATCCTGTTGCTGCTCCCTGTCCTCCCGAAGCCTCGCTGCCCAGCAATCATCTTGCCGAGCAGATACCTGCGTTTGATGATTTTGCTCCAGGCGTACGAGCTGCACGTATCAAAGCTGAGCCACATCTTATCTCCTGGCTGTGTTCCTGCCTGCTCCCAGCCTGGGAGTCCGGGCTGCGGGGTGTTCGCAGCAGTTCCCCGGCACCATGTGTTGCGGTGGATATGAGGTGCCAGTTTCGGGGAGGGGGAGTCCCGGGGCAGCTCTCTGGGGTGTGGGTCAGAGGGGCTGGCACAGCAGGGGCCCTGTCTGCCAGGAGGATGGGGGTCATTGCTGTAAGATCAGCCTTCAATAATGGGAATAATAAAAATAAGGCAGCCTGGAGGGAAGGAGAGAGCAAACTGAATCCTAATGAGGTTGCAGGGATGCATCAGCGTGATCATTTCACAGAAATCATTTAAAAAAGGGAAAAAAAAGCATCAAGTTTAGGTTGAAGGATGTGGGACACAGCAGCCGTGGCACAGTCCCACGAGGCCACGGAGGTGGCCTGTGCCCCTGTCCCCACCGAGGTCCCACACCCATGAGCTGCTCCTGGCCCGCTGCACTGGGGAAGGTCCAGAGAGGGTGGGAAACGGGCCCGAAGGACGGAGGGGAAAGCTGCTCGCTGCAGGACGGGGACCGGCATTTTGTCACCAGCTTTACTGCAACTGAGTGTGGTGCCTGGTGCAAAGGGGCAGGACGTTTGCTTTTAGGGATGGCCAAAATTTACGGAGAGTTGTGGTAGCAAACACTGAAAGAGGAAGTTTTACAAGGGAAATAAAACGTTAATGCCTCAGGGCTTAAGGCGATCCTCGGTGCCAAGGCAGGAAAGTAATTAGTGCTGTAGATGGGGAAATAATCAGCATTAAATGGAAGGAGGACGAGGGCAGGTTGAAGGGGCTGCAAGGAGGAGCATGGGCACAGGCTCTCCAGGAGATGGCAGGGACCGAGCCCAGAGCCCCCCAAGACCCCTCCAGCACACCGAGCCCCGGCAGCACCCCTGTCGCCGGGAGGATGCGCCTGCAACGCCCCAGCCCTCCTCCTCGCCCCAGCTGCCGCTGGCCATGGGCCAGGCGAAAGGCTCCCCCGAGCGCAGCGGGGACCAGTCCAACCCCGCGCAGCTCCAATTATCCCTGGCTGGAGACTTTCCAGGAATCCCATCCCCTCTCTCTCCCCCGACCCTACCTCCCCCAGCCTCCCCCCCTCAAAGCAATTTGACTTTTATAGTAATAACTTCTGAACCCTGAATTGGGGCCGTGCCAAGGAAAGCAGCAGAAAACAATGTGATGGGCCTCGGCAGGCGCGGAAACTCCAGCGACCGAGACCAGCCCTAAAATAACTTTTGAGCGATTGTTATTTATTCTGGGAGAAAGTTCGTTCATTCACAATTTGGAGGGGAGATAAATCAGGGCGGGCTCGGGCTGCCCGCCCCTGCGCAGAGGCAGCACGCCGCAGCTGCGAATGCAGGGTGCCTGCAGCACTGGGTGCAGCCAGCTCACCGCAGTCCTCATGCACGTGTGCATCCCTGTGCCCTGCTGAAAAAGCCACAATGATTTTTTTTTTTTTTTTTTTTTTTAAGGGTGTTTGCGTTCAACTGAAAGCCCTGGGTTCAGGTGGAGGAGTCCAACTGAGGCTGGGGGTCTGCATGCCCCGGTGGGTGCAGGGGGCTGCACACTGTGTGTTGTCTGTGCCTGCATGTGTTTCGGCTTCCCCTGGCACGCTGTTTGGTGTGACCGCTGTGCTGCGTGCTGCAGCCTTGCACACCCGCCCCAGGGTTTAGCACACTTGAGCCATCCATGTCTGATGGGCAGCAGGTAATGCAGGCAGACTCGGGGCAGGGAACACGAGCAGCATCCCGCTGCGGGTCCTGGTGAGCATCAACGTGTGCTTGGCAGCTGCCAGCCCACATCAACTAGGCAAGAAGCAAGTTATGCCACCTCAGTAACGCGGTGCAGTTCCCGCAGCTCCGAGCTGCTGCGGCTTCCCTGCAATTTGCCGGGGCTGTGCCAGAGCTCCCGGCTCCGTCAGGGGAGCCTTGGGCAGGAGGGCAACCACGGTCGCTTTCTGAATCGGGGAAAATGCTCTCTGGAGAAGGCAGCCAGCCAGCAAGGCAGTCCTCGGCACTGCCGCGCATCTGCTCATGCAGATGTGTTTTATGGTACCTGTCACTGCGGTCTGGGCACCGGTCAGGATGTGAAGTGCAGCAGTGGCTCTGCCAGCCAGGGCTCAGGCTGCCTGCATGACCCCCACGGTGGCTGGCTAGGCCCCCTTGGCAGATTTGGAGAGTAAATGCTGGGGAAACGCTGCTGTCTGAGGGCTGGGAAATGTGGTCCCTGCCTGCTGGGTGACAGGGGTGACAGAGACCTCGCAGCGCAGCTCTGCGGGCAGGTGGGTGGGACAGGGGTGGACAGTGACCTGACTGGGGACAACGGGCATCGCCAGCTTTGTGTGCAGGTCAACTCCAGGAAGGATGCGCATCCAAGACCACCTGCCCACGAGCATCTCCAGGGCATGGCTCGATCCTGCTCCACCAGGGCGCCGGCTGGCTCAGCCGCGATGCCACAGCAGCACGGGGCAGCATGGCCACCGTCACCCACCCCGCACACCGGCTCTTGGAGGGTGCCCTGCTCTGGCGTGGGAAAACCCTGCCGCGTCCCCTCCCTGCACGAGGACAGCAGAGCTTGCCTGGGCCACCCCCCTCCTCCTGCTGCCTGCAGGCTGGGGGACCTTGCTGAGTGCCACCTAAAATTTTTGCTTTTGGGTTTCTCTCTGACGTGTGGACGCAGTGGAGCTGGGGCCCCCGAGCTGTAAAAGAGACCCAGCCCGGTGCTGCCAAGGGGGTGATTCGGTCCTGTCCCTCGAGGGGAGCACCAGTTTATGTTTAGCGATACAAGCAGCCTGGTACCGGACAAACTGTCGCTCGGCTGCCCTTGCAGCGCAGACCGTGGGGAGAGCAGGGTTAAAGCTGGGTCAGACACAGGGCAGAAGCAGCCCTCCGGCAGCGCGCCGGTCAGCACACACAGCTTCCTTCGTGGCACTGTGCCCGCGCCGGTGAGACTGGCCCTGCCGGGCCACATCCCTCATCCTGGCAGGCAGGAAAGCCTTCGGCCCCACGCTCCTCCTCGCCTCTCCGCGTCCCCTGCCCTCTGCCCCGCTGCGGGCAGCCCCGTGCTTGCCAACTGACTTCCAGCCTCACTGCTCTTCAGGCTCTCTGAGCAGCTCGTGATCTTGGCAGGCAGCTCAGGGTCTTACCAACCGTTATTACAATGATTATTTTTGTTTTCCCAGCTCGGAAGGCTCTCCTCTCACCTTGCTCCCAGCTGGCCCTGAGCCAGGTGGGACTGAGCATGGAGCGAGGGGAGCGGGGAGCAACCCGCGCTGCCAGGGCAGGGGACCGCAGTGGGATGCAGGAGATGGGGCGGAGGGGAGAGGAGATCCTGTCCCTCCTCCTAAAGGTTCAGATGGGAAATCAACACCCGCTTGGTTAATTCATTAGCTTCGATTAGCGACTCTGAAGCTTAGATCAGTTAATGGGCTCCCTCCCGCTGGTAAATCTCCAAGAGGAGCTCAGCGAGGTTTTCTGCACCAGCAATGGCAAGGGAAGGACGGGGATGAGAGCAATTTAATTAGGAAGCTGTTAAATGAAGAAGCCAAACTGAGCCAGAGCGGGACGATGCAAGATGGCCACAGTGCTAAAACACGGGGCAGAGCACCACGCTGCGGCTGCACCCGGCTGGGTCAGGGCCGGGGCCTGGGTGCTGGGCCAGCAGCTCCCTGTGGACACTAGCCCAGGCTGGAGTTTGGTATCGCGTTTGCCGGCTCTGTCCCTTGCAGATCACATCACCAATATCTTCTTCTCCCTACGTGGGCAGCATCTTCCTCCAAGTCGGGGTTCCTCCATGGCCTGGGTTCAGTCATTGATTAAATTAGCTGAGAAGTAACCTATTTCTGATGATGATGTGATGTTGCGACCTTTAATGTTTTCATTAAAATATACATGTATATATTTGTTTTCTGCGGTTATGAATGTAATTCCACAACCCACTTAGGAGCCGGTAATTTTCTGGCTGAGGTGGGAAGTTGCTGACATCTTGTGATACATGACAAGATTGATTGTGTTTGCTTACCCTTTAACCTAATAAAGAAAAATAATGTTCCTTAGCCTGGGTAATTCTCTGTAAACTTGGGCATTGCTTTAAATCAGCTGGAAGTGCAGGCACTGAACCGTGCCGTTGCTGGGGCAGAAGTCCCTCTCCCCATGTCCTCTCCAGCTCCCGGCCAAGGGGGACCTGCGTGGGAGCATTGTCCCTGACAGCACCCAGCACCTCTGGGGCCGAGGGGACTGGGTGGCCGAGGCGGGCAGGTGGCCTCAGCACCCCGTGTGTCCTGCCCTCTGGGAAAGCATTAACCAATTTGCTGCTAAGCGTGTTATCACCAGCACATCTGAGCAGCTGCTGGGGCAGCAAACATGGCCCGGTGCCCTGAGGACAGGGAGCACTTCAGCCGCGCCTGCTCTCAGGCTTCCAGGTCCCCCTTCTCCCACTGCAGCAGTCCAGTCGGCCTCTGGAAAGAAGAAGGCTCTGCAGGGCAAACCTGACCAGCGCTGCAGCAGAGGAGGGATGCTGCGGTGGCGAGGGAGGAAGGGAGCTGCCCTGGTTGAAAGCTGGGCTGGTGCTCCGGCACCGGTGCCTGGGTGACCTTGGGCACGCTGCACGGCGGGCACCGTGCCCGGCAAAGCATCTGCCCTCCTTCGCTGGGAGATCGGATGCAAGCGGCGAAGGAGTGGGCTGGGCAGCTGGGTGCGTGCCACGGGGGGAGAGCCGGCACTGCGGAGAGGGGCTCTGCCATCCCACGGCACCATCTCCTCCATCCCCTCCTACCAGGGACGACCCTCTCCGGGAGGAAGGGATTAGGCAGGGCGAGCAATGTCACTACAACACTGTTCCCCTCAATTACTCACCTGCCCTCCGGGGAAACATCGTGCCTGGGTTGTTCTTACTCAGTTACTGAGCCCTGCGCCCAGCTCGGCTCCTCTGACCTTCTCCGGAGCACAACGCAGAGCAAAGGGGGTGAGCACGTGAGCCCAGGGCAATGGCATCAGGGCGTCGCGTTGCCCAAGGGCGATGGATGATGACCGCAGCAGCGTGCCCCTGCCCTGGGTGTGTGGAGGCGACGGGGTTGGGGCTCAGGGGAAGGGTTTTGCCCGCTCGGTGCCGCGCAGCCGCCCCGAGGCTGGGCTGCGGTGGTGGGGCTGGCAGGGGGCTGCTCACCTGCCCGGTGCGGTTTGCCTGCCGGCTGCCGCCGGGCTGGGAATTGCCTTTGCCTTTGCTGGTGTGCTTAAAAATAACCCACTAGCTTGTCAAGGTTATAAACAGAAAACAAATTGCTTTCTGAGTTGATTAAACTGCTCGGCGTGGCTGTGCACGCGGCGCTTGCCATACAGCTGGGACGAGCCAGAGTCTGGCGTGTTAATTTGCACTTGGCAGTTCCTGTGCTAATAAGGCCTTGATGAGCTGCCTCCTCTTAGCCTCAATGCCGACCCCTCCGAGCAACGCTTGGCTGGGCCCCGAGGCCTTTGGGGCTTTTTGTCTTTCCAAAATGGCTTTTTTTTGCTTTTCCATTGCTTTTGAGTGATGCTGTGTCGAGAGCTGCCCCAGAGCCACTGGACCAAATCTCCGGAGGATTTCGCTGGGTCCTCGCTTCATCCCAGGGCAGCCGAGGGAGGATGGGCAGCAGCACACCCCAAAATTCAGCTGCGAGGAGCAAAACCCGCCCTTGGCCATGAACTGCTGCCAGAGACGTTTCTCCGTGCCGGTGCAACAGCCATCCTTGCCGCCATGCCGCACAGCTTAGCGTCACCCCATGATGCTGCAGCCGCGACGGGGTCTCCGCTCTTAAAAGAGGTTTCCAAATATAACCAGCCCCTCGCCTCCCCCTACCCTCCCCCTCCAACTTTCTGGGAAAATCCCTTTCTGCCTAAAATTATCCAGATGTGCTTTACAGCTTGAGGGGAGCTTGTGGGAAAAATACGAGGTTCGCTGGATGAGACGTTTCCTGAAGCGTGGGGCTGGGAGCTGGTTCCACTTTGGAGCAGACCCGCACCGCTCACGCGCCTGCCGCTGCCAGAGCTTGGCTTAGTTAGGCCAGATCGGTTTTATCCCTTAATGAGAACTAGGGAATGAGGGCTTTTTTTTCTTTTCTTTTTTTTCCTTTTTTTAATTCATGCTGTGTGTTGGGGAAAGAAGGAAAAAGGTTTACTAACAAGATTGGTGTTTCCTAGCGCTCTGGCTCTGGATGCTGTACGTGTCTTTAACAGGTTAGGTAGAGTTTATCAGCGCTGCTGTGCCCCCCCGAGACCCCGCACCCCAAAGAGCATCCCAAGAAGCTGGTGCCTGCACCCCATCCAGGGACCAAATTTGGGGCCAAGCAGTGCAAAGCGCCATTTTCCCCCGGCAGAGCAGCTCAAAGGACTGAGCCGATTTGGGGGCTGCTTGCCCTGGGCAGCCTCCAACCAATAAATGAATTTTTAGGGGCGATGAACCAGCGGTGGGTGCGGACTTCTGGGTAGGGGCTTCACGTAAATCATAGCAATTTGCTGGCTCTGCCACGCTAAATCCTGTCTAATTATACCGAGGGTAGCATCTGACATTAATTTGTTACAGTATTTGTGTATGGAGCACTAGACATTTTGGGGACGGATTTAAGAGCAGCCTTCAGATCTTTGCCCTTGCAATCCGCTGTGAGTTGCAAACAACAGTGTTGGGCCGTCTGGTTACCTGCCTACATTGGAAAATTGGTTATTCTGAACTTCTAAATGCTATTATTTTTATCTGCAATAATTTTACAGATGCAAAATTAGAGGCTGCATTCAGGCATCTTTGGGAAAAAAAAAAGAAAAAAAAAAAAAGGAAATATTTGCCCTCTTTGCTCCTAGCTGCCCTTTTCAGTCTCTGAGCTGTAAAATAAGATTGACAGCAACTTTGAGACACTGGCAGCAAAGCGCAGCCCGGGTCACGAGCCCGTGGAGCACTCTGGAGGGGAGGATGCCTGGGAACCAGGCTGAGGAGTAGCCGGTGCCGACTGAGCTGTGCGATGTCAGGTGTTTAACCAGCCTGCTGGAGCTCTTTGAGGATATTACTGCTTCACTAGATAAGAGAAATTCAAGGGATGTGCTATACTTAGAGTTTCAAAACATACTTGGCATCAGTGCAGATCAAAGCCGAATGGTGCAGGCAGCATCCCGGAATAGAAGGCAAAAGAGGGAAAAGATTTGGAATTTACTGGGAGGAAAAAAAAAATACGCTGAAACCAACAGCACAAGGCTGCTGAGCTAAAAATAGCAAAGAAGGTATTAGCAGCGGCTCTGCACACAGACTGACACTCGGCTCCGCTCTCCCGGCGTGGGGAGAAACCTCCCACCCAAGCAGGGAGATGCGCAAGGAAACCATGGCCGGTCCCGGGAGCCTCCGCTGCCCCAGCCCGGCTCCCAGCCGAAACCGGTGGGGACCAGCAGGGTTTGGGTGAGTCCCAGCAGGGCATGCTCTGTGTCAGCCTGTCCCCCCCGGCAGCCCGTCCTGTCCCTGCGATGTCAGGTTGTCTGCATCCCATGGGCAGCTGTTTCCAATCCCATACACTGGAACAGTGCTGCTTTGTCAGCTCCCGCGCCAGCAGCCGGCCGTGGCCGGGGGCTTTTGCGCAGTCCTGCTCTCCCCGGGGACATGGTGCTGCCACCACCCCAGCGGGGCTGGGGCGCGCGTGCCCTCCCCGCACCAGCACCCCACTCCACTCACGGCACCGCAAGGGTTTGCAGAGCCAAGATGCTGCGTACCGGCTGCTTCCTCGGCCCTTCCTCCTCCTCGCCGCAGCCTTGTGCTCGTGGTGGCGGTGAGAAATCCTCCCCTCGCCACCTGGGCCAGCAGCACCCAAAACGCATCTCCTCCCAACCCAGGGGAGACCAGGGAGTGCAGGGTGACCCCCCCGCATGCCTATGTGGTACCCCTGGTCAGGGCTGTGTTTTAGGGCAAGCTTTCCTTGCGATGCCCAGCCAGCAGGGAGGAAGCACACCCTCCAAACGCGCTCTCGCAGCACCCCGGTTACATTGCAAACCTGCGGCAGAGCTGGGGGTGCTGGAGGAACCCCTCTAAAGCATCAGCCCCAGCCTGCTGGGTGACAGGGCTCAGCTGGGGGAAACCAGAGCCAGGGAAAGCCCCACAGAGCAACACCTGCAAGTGATGGAGGGCTGGGCGCTCTTACAAACAGCTTGCATGCCCCCAGCTGTGTGATGGGGTGTTTCCCTGCAGAGCAGCAAGGTCTGGGCTGGAAGACAAGGGACTTGTCTCCTGCCTGTGGGTTCAAAGGGTGAAAGGCATCCTGCCCTCCCTAGGGGAGGAGGGAGGAATATTTCTGAGGCACCTCAAGCCACGGAGCCCTCCTCTAGGTTAGTGCAATCAAGCTAATTGCAGCCCCTGTGAGGGGTGGGGGGCAGGCAGGTGGTCTCTGCCATGCAAGACCCCAAGCTCCTGCCGTGCTGCATGGGAAGAGCCTGCCGGAGCAGGGGACCCAGTGCCACAAGTCCCGTGGATGCTGGCAGTTCCCGTGGTGGCTGGGAAGGGGCTGGATCCTGCTCCCCTGCAGTGATGTAAATGTCTCCCCAAAAAGGGCTGAATCCCAGGGTGACAGCGTGTGCCTTGGGACACCCAACCAGGTGCTCCCAAGGACGGGCAGCCCAGGGTACCACTGAGCCGGTCCCCGTCCCGGGGCTGACAGCTCACCCTGCGACATGCTTGGCACCGGGGCTGGAGCACAGTGCCATGTTCACCGGGGTGAGGGCTGGGTGCCGGGGTGCGTGCCGGGAGCCAGCCCGCCCAGCCCCACCACGTGCCGCCGGGTTTCCTCTCGACCATGCCAGGCCCTTCCCTGCCAGCTGAGCTTGAGGTGAAGCATTAACACTGGTATCTCTGTTAATATTGCTATAAAGCAATAAAGGTAACTTGATTGCGGAAAGGCAGGGAGACCAGCGGGTTTGGAGCCTTTCCACAGGACTGTTATTAGAGAGCTCGAAATGAGAGTTATTAAATTACTGCTAGGTACTGCCGGCTTTTCCTAACAGGGAGACTTCAGCTTGGCTCAGAAACTTAAGCTCTGGCTTGTTCAGGTTAATTAAAAGAGAGCTGGACATCTTCCAGGGCCTTGCTTCCCATTTCTGACGGCCACCCCCTCCCCTCCAGGGCCCGGGCAGAGCATGCCATGGGCACCCGCGGTGCCTCGGGCATCGGCACCAGGCGGGGATGGGAGGCCAGGGGAGCCGGGCTTTGATGTCCTGGAAGATTGTGACCCCCACAGTTCCCCGGTGCCTTTATGCCATCCATCCTGGGATGCTTCTTTTAAGGACAAATTAAAGGATAATCCTTTTTTTAAGGATTTATGTGGCTCCTCATCATGGAGAGCAGCAAACCCAGAGCTGCCAGGGAGGGGAGGGCAAGAGGGATTGGCTTTGCCCCAGGGAGGCAGCAGGGCCTGCTTCGGAGGGGATTGCCTTCTCCGGGCGGGGAGCAGTTTTCCTTTCCCCTGTGCCCAGCTCTCCCCGCCGCTGCTTTGACTCCTGCGTCAACCTCTGCGGGGATTTTTCTGCTCCCTCACTGGGTGATGGAAAGTTTCTGGCAGCCCCCTCCCCTCGCCCTGGAGCGGATCACCTGCAGAGTGGCCTTTGCAGGGCTGGGAGGTGCAGGCAGGTGGCTGCGCTGCCTGGCCGGCCCCCCCGGGATGGGAACGACAGGCAAAGGGGTTGGGGGGCTCGGGGCTGCACTGACCCTCCCTCTTCCCTGCCTGGCTTTGATTCCCGGGCTGCTGGGGAGGGAGAAGGGGGTTTACCAAGTGCTCATGCTGCAAGAGCTCCCATTGCTCTCTCCTGGCACAGCTTGCTCCTGTTCCACCTGGCCTCTGAGCAAGGGAGGACCGAGGCCCCCGTCGATCCCAAGCGGGGCTGCTGCGAAGGAGTGGGGCTGAGCCGGCTCCCCCCTGGTTTTTCCCGCTGTCCCTGGGGAAATGAAAAGCTTCCAGGGATGTGCGGTGCCGGGAGGGTGCACCCCACTGCCCATGGAGCACCCCAGGGAGGAGGGTGTGGGGTGACCCCCAGGTTGGGCTGCCATGGTGGGGAAGGGTCCTGGCCCCATCCCCTCCCCAAAAAACACCTTTGGGAGAGCAGGGAAGACCCCCAGCTCTGCAACTCTTCCACCCAGCCCCAAATTTCCAGGTGGTAGAGGGGTGCCTGGATTTGGGACTGACACTCCCGAGAGGGCTGGGGACAGCTGTCCCACCTCTGGCAGCTCTCCCAGGTCCCTGGCAGGACGCCGGGTGCTGGGGGGCAGCGGGTGAAGCGGGGTGCTGTAGCTGCTTGCTAGCACCTAGCACCCCACAGCACCCTCCCCTCGCCTGCCCCGGCTGGGTTTTCGGGCCAGGCTGGCGGAGGTGTGGGTAAATGCTGCTCACAGCTCCGTTAGTGACTCAACCCCCTGAAACGCTTTTTGGACTCATTTTCCCAGAGAGAGTTTAATGGGGTTTGTCGTGCCAAAACCCCAAGCTATGCCTCACTTTCATCCCCTAATGCAAGCCATATATCAAGAGACACTAACGGAGCAGGGAGGGTTTCTGACAAGGGGATCCTGGGAACAATCAGCCAATACCCCCTCCCCAGCCTGCGCCCCCCTGTTTTGTGCATTCCTGGTAATGTAAATAGAGAGGCAAGCGCTCGCAGCCCTCCTCGGACCCGAGGAGCCCGTCTGGGGACGGCGCCAGCAGCCCTGCCAGCAGTCTGCTCTGGGGGCTTCGGCCAGCGCTGTTTGAAGTGTCTCGAGTATCAGCGTCGGCATTGTGTCCCCAGGGAGAGCGTCCCCGGGGCCACCCGTGCCCCCACGCGTCCCTGTCCTGCGCACGCGGCAGTTTGGAGGCGGGGGGCTCCAGTTCAGTCTAAATTGGCCCTTTTCCCCCCTGAAAAGCCACCCCTCCTGTCTCCTCTGCCAAAACAGCCTTCCTCCTAGCAAGCCATGAGAGGAGGATGGAGGGTGCAGCCCTGGCACCGACAGCATCCCAAGGGGGCTTTGGGGCCCTGAGCCCCTTTGGGTGCTGACCACTGGGTCTGCCTCCTCCCCCGAGCGGCCTGGGGTCCCTCCATCCCTTGACTGTCACAGGGTGGGCAGAGGTGCAGCTTCCTTGCCCCGGTGAGGTGGGGATGGCCACAGCAGTGGGCCAGGGCTCTTGCACCCTTTTCAGGGCAGCGTCGGGCGCAGGAGAGCTCATGGTGGGTTGGCACTGGGCACCATCTCCAGGGACAGCCTGAAAAGGGGGAACCGCAAGTGGGTGCCCTTTTTGTGGTGCTTTATGAGGCACGGAGAAACCTGGAAGACTTTCTTTTCTTAATTTAAACACCCATGCATTTGCTTGCTGAGCCTGTTAGCAATGTGGGCTTCAGCTCTACTGGACGATGCTGGCCGTGTATGGGACTGTGTCACCTTGGAGGGGACCTGAAGCCAGCCTGGGCATCCAGTTTTGTCCCCATGTGCTTTGCCCACCATCCTGGGAGAAACCTGAAGCCATCCCAGGCAGGGCTAGGGAGCCCAAACCAGGCACACCTCATCCTTCTAAAGGAAAAAAAAAAAAATCAAGCCAAAAAACCTCCCCTGGGAGAGTTTCCAAAACAAATCCTGAGCCTTGGCTCACTGCACAGAAACGGGAAAGCTCCCGGAGGTTTTCCTTCAGCTTGTCCAGAGGAGGATCCCCAGCAGTGTTGCAGCCAGGGTGAGGGACACGGCAGCCGAGGTGCCACCGGTGCCGGTCCCTGACCCCCAGGCCATGGCAGAGGGCATGCCGGGGAGGCTCATGCTGGCTCATGTGCCAGGAGCGGGGTGGGTGCCAGCTGTGGTGTCCTCGGGGAAGTCCCAGGCCAGCAGGAGAAATCCCCGAGCCGAGCACCCCGGGATAGGCTGCAGAGCCGAGGGTCTGTGTGAGCAGGAGCAGCCCCTGGGACCACATGTGCCCAGGGAAGGCTTCGAGGAAAGAAGGATCTGGGATGGCGGCAAGCAAGCGAGTGGGCTCAGGATGAGGAAGAGAGACCCCGGTGGGGACGGGGACCCCTTGGGGCCACCTTCCTTGTCCCCAGCCCAGCAGGGACAGACCCCCGGGGGAATGGGGCTGCTCCTCTCCATCGCCCGTGTGCCACCATCAAGGATGCAAGCAGGGGCAGGAGGTGGGGGACCCCCAAAGCAGGGAAGGGGTGTGCTCCTTCTGGGGCTAGCTCCCCTCCCATCTCTGTTGGGTGTTGGTAATTCAACCAAGGGCTGGGGAGAGGAGGAGAACTGCAACATCCCCCACGCAGGAATCGCGTAAGAAACGCAGGAAAGCTTGCTCGTGGCTGCAATCAAAGCGCTCGTGGGGTGGGGAGCGGCACCGTACCGACTCACGGCTGAACCAAAGCCGCTGCAAGGAAATGCCAGCCCACGCCAGTGAGGGACATCCCCATGGGACTGGGGACACCCTGTCCCTGCGGGAGCCTTCCCCGTGGACTGGCCACCATGCCACCGAGTGGCATCG
The DNA here is from genome assembly GCF_034638445.1 of Ciconia boyciana. Taxonomy (NCBI): domain Eukaryota; kingdom Metazoa; phylum Chordata; class Aves; order Ciconiiformes; family Ciconiidae; genus Ciconia; species Ciconia boyciana. Next base: position 56,951,532 of record NC_132940.1, on the reverse strand, counting down.
TTCGGAGCGCCCATGGCCCTTTCCCTCTCCCACGCACCCACAGGGTGTCCTGTGATGGGGCCAGTGACACTGGGTGGCCCTGTGGGACCCCAGGGAGCGTGCGGGGGCTGAGGGCATTTGCGAGGGGTTTATTTGCCAGGACCAGCCCTCCACGGCCCTGGGGTTTACAAGGCAGCCGATGCGGCTGCTTTCTCGTGGGCTACAGCAATAAAGCTTGCCGGGGGGTCAGAGGTGATACCGACTGCTCTTAAGTGGGCAAAACTGGTGGTCTGGGATGGAAACTGAACTTCTTGAGCCATAATCAGAACCAGCGGAGTTAAATTCCGATGGCTAAATACCAAGGACTTAGCCTAAACATCTCTCCCGCCTTGCTCGTCTGTCCCAAACAGGATCCTGCAGCGTGCGGTTGTTTGGGCAAGGTCAGGCTGCCCGTGTGTGAGATTTGTGTGCCACATCTCCCTGCTGCCTTGAGATCAGGCATCGCCGGGGCTGCCAAGTTTCCTCCATCTCGGTGCGCTGTTGCACTGGGTAAATACTTCTGCAGAGCCTGAGGAATCTGGAGACCTGCAAATGGATGCAGAGTTAAGCAGCTGTTGGTTTCAGGGCTCTCCAAAGCGCCAGGGTGAGGTTGATGCTGGAAACCTGAGCCCTGTAATTGTACTTTTCTGCCCGAGTGATATCTGAAGGGTTGGTTGGTTTGTTTGCGTGTTTGTTTGTAGTACAACTATCAAAGGAGGCCTCGGCGGTGATGCACACCGCTTCTAAAAAAGGGCCTGCCCTGGAGCCAGCACCAGCCCTTCTCCAGGTCGAGCCACTACACGTCCCCATAAGCATAACCCGTCCTACTGGTGGCGGCTCCGGAGGCATGCTAGCATTCCCGCGGGAGTGGGGGATCTCCTGCCATGCCTGAAAACAGGCTCTGACATCTCTGAGCACTTCCAGGAGAGCCCCAGGAAGAGTTTTCTGCAGGGGGCAAGCAGTGGGTGCAGAAGGATGTGGCCAAAATGTGGCTGTGCAGAGGGAGGGGGAGCAGGGGAGTCGGCAGGAGCAGGGCTGAGCAGATGCACCATTGCATTTCCTCGCTCGTGGAAAGCCGACAGAGACACACACCCACCCCCAGAAAAAGACACTAAAGAAATGCAAACATGGCCATGCATCTCACGGTCCATGTGCTGACCACAGCGCAGTCCACCGCGGAGACTTGGCTTGACCTTTCACGGGCCAGTTTCTCCATTGGCCAACCCAGCAGGGAGGTGGGAAAGCCTTCGGCAGCATCCACCACACAAAGCCACCCCCATCCCAGCGTCTGCCCGGGCATTCGGGCACCTCCACCTCGCCAGGTCCTGGTTTCTACCTCCAGCCTGCGGGAAGAGTCACTACTCCCTGTGGCAGGAGGTTAGCGGAGCGCCGGGCGGGCTGCTGAGCTTTACCATCAGTGTGGTTTATTACGCTCATTAATGATGTGGAGAAGGCAGCGTGTTAGCAAAAACGTGACATATTTAGGTTAGCTAAGGCTGAAGGACTCTGCTGCTGTGGGAAAGGATTGCACGAAGATATATGACATTCACCATGGGCCCGTGCGAGATGATGCATCTTGGATAAACTAATCAAGATAATTCACATATATTGTCCTAAATTAATTATAGCCACTAAGTACAAGCCCAACATGTCAATGCAGACAGCTCAATTAAGAGCTCTTATTCAATATATGCTGATGGTCAAAAGAGCAAAGAAAAGATTACGCTGGGCAGAGAGTACGGAGCAAAGCGGTGGAAATATTGCACTATTGCTGCTTAAATCAACACAGCTCTGCCAGCACGTGGAGGGGAGGAGGGCGAGGGTGATGGGCACGGGGTGGTGTGGTGAGAGGCTAAAAAGGCACAAAAAGGGACCTGCTTCAGCCCTCTCTTCCTGATAACCTCTTAAAAATGGAAGAGATCAAGCATATCCAGCAGATTTTTAAATAACAAGGAGAGGGGAGAGCTATTTTAAAAAGCAAGTGTTATTTGGGTGGAGCAGGAGCAGGAGCAGGGGTTCCCATCCGCGCGGGGCAGTGACCCCAGGGCACAGCGCCCGTGCACCGACCGGTGCCTGCATGCCCAAGGAGAAAAGGTGGGCACGAGGAGAAGGATGTGCCCAGCTCTGTATACAGGGGGCGAGACCAGGAGCGAACGCTGCATCCCGGCTTGAGAAAGGACATGGGAAAATTGGAGAGGCCTGCAGGAATATGGGAAACTGCCTTTGAGTGGGAGTCTGAGGCAGGCCCCTGTCTATTTAGTCTATCGCAGGCGAGGTTAGGATGTGACTCCATCGCAGTCAGCACGCACCTCCGTGGGGAAGGGATTTCTTTCAGTCAAAAACTCGTAATGAAACCCAGCGGCCGGGGGCTGGAGCGGGTCTCGCACCATGGCAGGAACTCGCTGGGGGCCGGGAGAGCTCTCCATCCCCCACCCTGCATGGTCGAGGGGCTCCCTGCAGCCTCCCTCCAGTCCGGGTTCCTTGCCCTGGGTGCCACAATGCTCAGCAGGGCACCCTGACACCAGCACCCTGTGCCCAGGGCAAAGGGTTTCGTGCCCCAGCCCAGCAGTGGTTGTGGGAAGTCTTCGGGCTGATTTCCCTCCTGCAAGACTGCGGCCAGCATCATGCAATCTGTTTTCATTCCTATTTCATGAGATATGAATAATTAATGAGAAACACAATGCAGGGAGGATAAGAAAAAATATATATAAGTATATGCACACATATATATAGCGTTAAAAAGAATTAAGGCTCAAATGTATGGGGGATGTTGCAGTACGGCAGCTGTGAAAACATGGGGCAGAGAGCAGGGACACGGGGGAGACTCCTAAAAGGCAGGTGGAGGGGTTTTGAGGGATATAGAGCATTGGATATAGGTGCTGTCTCCTATGGAGGGAAGGGCCCAAGCAGGCTGCCCTGCAGAGCCCTTGGGGTCCAGCAGCAGGGACCCCAGCCCTCCCGCCTGGCCCGGGAGCTCCCCGCAGGCAGAAGCATCTTCCCCAGCTCCTTCCCCAGAGACGTGCAGGGCTGCGCTCCTCTGAGGAGGGCGATGCCAAGGGCAGCTCCTGTACAGCCCGAGGAAGGGGCGAGATGCCGGCACCTGTGCTGCAGTGGGAGGTGAAGCCCAAGGAAGGATGAGAAACAGCATCTCTGCACCCCGGGGTTTTGCAGCCTGGAGGAAACCACCCTCCCCAGCCTCTCGGCAGCAGCCCAAGCCCTGCGCGGTCGCTGCTGCTTCTGTGCAGGGTTGAGCCTCTTGCACACGCGAAGGCTGGGCCGTCCACAGCCAACAAACAAGCAGCTGCGTTGTGCGCGGATGTGTGAAATCCAGAGACTCTCCCTCCAGCTGCGCGGCAAAGCCCATCACCTGCTGCATCAGGCCTCCCAGCCATCAGGATGAGCTCTCATTGGCAGTAATTAGCCCCCCTGCAGAGCTGTCACCCTGCAACCCGGCCAGTCCTAGAGAGCCCATTGCAATGGGCCACTGCAAGAAGAGGGCTGGTGTCCCCCTGCCCCACGCTGGCTGCTGGAGCTGGCCCTGCAGAGGGGTGAATCCCCCAGCATCGCCCCAGCCTGGGGGACGGGGACAGGGACGGGGACGGGGACAGGGACGGGGACAGGGACAGGGACAGCTGCTGCTGCCTTCCCGCAGCCCCAGCTCCCCGAGGCCAGGCACCGGAGCTGTGGGGAACCGGCCGCCTTCCTGGGAGCCGCCCTGAGCTAACCCGCAGCGATCCTGCGGCAAAGCCCCTCGGCTGCTTTTCCACCCCAGAGCTGAGCCGTAGTCCATGGCCAGACAGAGGTAGGGCGAGGGGTGGACACAGGGGACGGGGAGCGCCTTGAAGGTGGCCAGTGGTGTAGCTGTGGGGGATGGCTCCTGAGCTCGGGCATCATTGTGGTCACACCTTCATTTGCTCATGACATGGGAAGCCTGGGAGTCCCCCACAGACACGGCTTGCATTGCATGAAATGAATTTGTAGGTTCTCTGCACCCCAGCAGCAGTCAGCCCCTGTGGTCAACCCTGACCCAAGGGGTGGACTTGGCCCCCTGTAACAGGAGGGACTGTGCTTGGGGGTGTGTGGGGTCCCCACGTGGGGATGGCAGGGATGCATGGCCGCACTTGCTGTCACCTGCACCCCAGCCGGCCCCTGCATCCTGGTGGCACTTTGAGCAATGCACCCAGCGGTGCAGGGGCTCCGATAACCCCCTCGGACGCACGTTGCCCAGGCGAAGCGTGTGGGGCCATACCGCAGCCCCAGCCACGACCGGGACACAGACTGCAGCTGCTCCTCCTGACAGCCCAAGAGCGGGGCGTTTTCCTCCTCCTCGCCCCTGCCCTCAATTTCCATCTTTTGAATCCGCTTCACCCCAAAAATACCCTCTTACCATAACCCCGCTGGAGTCCCCCTCCTCACGGTGCCCTGCCCAGTGCCCGCCACCTTCCCCTCCAGCTCGTGCCCCTGCCGCAGCAGGGACCGGGTGCCGGGCTGGCACTGCCAGCAGGACAAGGTCTGCCCGCCTTGGGTTCGCCCAGCCCGGCTGTGCCCGCACCCGCCGGGGCTGGGGGCAGGCAGGGGCGGCCAGCGGCCGGTCCGGCCCATCCTGCCTTTTATCCGCGGAGTCGGTGGCTCCCGTTTCCCAGGTCTAATTTATCACCTCGCTTTTTATAAATGGGTCATTTCCCATCCCCAGCCTGAGAGACAATTGCGACGGGCCCTGGCACCGCGCCACGAGCTCCTTTCAACTTCATAGCGAGTTCATCAAAGGCCCGAGACGCCATTTCCCTAAACAGTAAAAGTGTCAGAGAAGGAGGTGTGTTGTGAAGCCTCGGTGACAGCCAAGTGCTTAATTAGTGGTAATGCAGAGTTTACAGCCCCCCTCGCCGCCTCCCCCCGGCCCCTTGTTTCTGGGAAGGGCGCGAAGGGTGAGACAGGTCTCTCTGCTGCTCGGTGACCCGTGATGTCCCTCAGCGACGCAGCGCTGGCAGAGGGGACGGGGACGTCCCAGCCCAGCTGCTGCAGGAAGCCGAGGAGAGATTTCCCTCTGCAATGCTCCCCCGAGAGCATCCCCATCCCCGGGTCCCCCTTGAGCCGCAGCCCGCCCCAGCACCCATGGGTGCCCCGGCAGCCACAGGCACCCTCCAGTCCCCTTCTGCTGGGTGACCGGGGAGGATGTGGGAAAGCCCCGGTGCGGGGTCAGCAGCGGAAACGCTGTTTCCCACCCAGCCGTCCTCATCCCAGTCGCTGGCTCCTGGCTCCTGTGATGCCTCACAGCCCCTCAGGACCTGGTGGTGGGGCACCAGGCCGGTTCGGGGCTGCGTACCGCTGTCACATCCCTTTCGTTCCTCTCCTCTCTGCACTAATCCTCTCTCTTTTCCTCCAGAAATCACCTTTCTGCCCATCACGCTCCCTGCTTCTCTCTGGGCTATTTTTACCGTATCCTTTTGGCGACGGAGCAGCTGGAGCCGAGCGCGGTGACTTCGGCATTCAAAGGCAGAGCATAAGCATTAATGGAGCTGATGGCGTTATAAAATTGGCACTCATCTCTCCCACCACTTTCCTAATACGGCCTAACTTCAGCTGGGATTTTTAGCCACGGCGGTGCATTAAGCAGGGGCTTCTCGCTGCCTCCCACAGCTGCCAGACACGTTCTCCCACCCCTGACCTCACCAGGGGCCAAATTTTCCGTCAGAAGTTGCCAAATACAGGTAAGGCTCAGAAAGAAAATCCAGAGAGGTGGTGATGTGGTGCTTCATGCACCCCATGCACAGGCGCCCGCAGCTCCCAGAGGAGCAGATCACCGTGGGGAGCACTGCCGCCGCCGCTGCAAAGTCAGAGGAACAGAGACTGAGCGGAGAGGGCTCCCCCATCACTTGGCCATCAAAGTACCACGTCCCGCTCTAGGATGAAGCCGGTCCCAGCCTGAGCACCTCCGTGCCTTGCTTTTCCGCCTGCGAAGGTGCCACGTTACCACTCCCGGGACATGCACGTGGCCGATGGGGATGAGCAAGGTGATGGGCAGGGCCGTGGCACTGCTTGCTATCCACGTTCTTCGTCCCCCCGGGGGCCGGAGCAGCGCTGAGCTGACATAAAGCAGATATAAAGCTGATTTTCATTACGGAGCAGTCTCGGAGGAGCGCCGGGTCTCGCCGTGGGGCCCCACTCACGCTCAGCGGGGCTGCGACGCCGGCGGCTCTGCTTACTCCCCAGGCACACGCCCCACGCCGGGTGATGGATGGCATCTCCCCGCCACCATCCCGTGGCACACAGGTGGAGCTGGCCCAGATCCACCCCGGGACGGGATAACAGCTGTGATGGACCGAGTCCCCACATGCAGGACCGTGCCGCCCCAGGCACAAGACGTCCCTGCCTGGAGGAGCCCGTGGCGGGACCTGGCAGCTCCCCAGCTCCCCGGCACATCCCACCTGGCCGCGGTTCCCCGCTTTGCCTCCCTGGCCTCGAGTTTCCTGAGTGCCGGGCTCTCCCCCCGCCACCCTCCTCGGCACGGCTGGGGCCTTGCAGCTACAACCAGGAAACTATAAAACTTTACAGAGTGCGGCTGGAGAGAAACAGGAATTGCTGCAGTGACTGCCAGAAGGGCCAGCGTTAGATTCACAAGATTTTCCAGGGCTTGGACTCGCCAGGAAGGGATTTATCCACCTAGGAGGAGCTGTAAAAACTAAAATTAAATTCTTCATCTTGGAAGGGGAGGGGGGAGAGAAAGAAGAAAATGCTTGACCTCCCCCCGAATGCTCTGCTGGAGGCCAGGACCTGGGGGGGGGACGGGGGGCACCCACGGCTGCACCTGCTGAGCCCCTGGCTGAGGGGGCCCTGCCCCAAACACTGTGAGTGGGTGCTGCTTGTCCTGGGGCCTCTGCCCAGCACCCCTCCAGCCTGACCTTTGCCTTCAGGGCATCATTTGGGAGTCTCTGTGGGTGCCAAGGGGGAGTGTTGGGGCCAGCGTCCCCTCCCCGGTCCCTGTTCCCGTTCCCCATGGCTCCATCCCATGCGCTGCCGTCCCTGCTGCCAGTGAGGATGGTGCCGGGCTTGGTGTGGGGGCAGTTTGGGACCCCAGCAAGGGGTGAGCAGGGATGTTCCTGCCGGCCCAGCCTGACAGCATCCCAGGGCTCGATGGGGGTGTTTTCCGTGGTGTTTTGGGGGCTGGTAAGCAGTTAGGAGGAAAAAGCCATGCTGGCCTGCGGGCTTCAGGGACATGCCACCGCACCCCCGGTAGCCATTGCAGGGGACGAAGCAGTACCTGGCTGGGTCAGGAGCTGCTGCTTTCTGATGGGGTACAGCTGATTTGGGGGCTGCACCCAGCCCCCATCTCTGGGTCAGCCGAGCCACGGTGGCCTCCCCCGCTTTGTGCTGGGGCCAAGGGGATCGGATCCAGCAGCTTGCCAAAGGAGAGCAGGTCCCCTCCTGCGCTGGGGCCACCAGCCTGGAGGGATTTTGGGACCCGGACTGCCCAGGCACTTAGCACAGTCCCAGGTGCATCTCTCTGCCTGTCTCCTTTCCCTGCCCTCTCCTCTGTGCTGTGTGAGGTCCTCCCTCACCACCCTGCTCCTCCCCATCCCACCAGGCTCCCACGGAGGTGGCGGGCAAGGGCACGCCAGGGTCACCCAGCCATGGGCTGCTGAACTGGCCCCAGCACCCGTGGGCTGCTGGAGCAACACACTCCGCATTCCTCTACATCTCCTCACTGGCTTTTCCCCAATATAAAGGTGCATACAAATGCTTTTAGCAAAAGCCCACGCTGCTGCGGGCCTTGGGGGCTGTTTCCCACATTGGGGGAGCCGGGATGGCCAGTACAGCATCCCGGCTGGTGCGCGGTGGAGAGGGCTGCACCGTGACAGGCTCTTTTTAGGAATATAGCGCTCATGAGGTGATAAATCTTACATTGCCAGTCTCTTTGCAACAAGCCGAGTCCCTGGAGCCTCGCTGCTGAGCAGCATGGGCAAGCATCCCACCACAGCCAGGGAGAAGCTGGGCTGCTCCTCCAGACATGTGGAGGCAAAGATCAAACAAGGCTCGCTTGAAAATCTCAGCAAAATTGTGCCAGAGGACATGACGGATGTCCAGGCCAAGCCAAACCTGCAGATCCGCCATCGCTGGCTCCTGGGGCCAGCCGGGCTGTGCCGGGGCCCCAGCAGCCCCGTCTGCCCGGCTGCTGGAGCGGAGCATAGCATGCTAGCAATTTGGTTTGTACTCACACTTTCAGGCTGGAAAAGCCAAGGGAAACCTGCAGATGAGAAGTTCACGTGCAAAATCCTGTCAGCTGAGAGCCTGGCTGCTGGCAGCACTGCGTCGCCAGCGTCCTGCCCTGCTGGGACGCCCAGGTGCCGCTTTGCAGATGGGCTTTGCAGCGGTTTTCCTTTTATTTCAATTTTTTTGCCTGCAACAGATTTTACACCAAATGCATGGAAGCACTGCTGCAAAAGTGTGTATCGGGGAATGCTCTTTTGTCGCTTATTCTGGTTTTCTTTCTATTTTTTGCCTGTTACTGCCAGTGCAGGCTCTTAAAATAACTGGCTACTTTAAACCGTGTCCTTTTGTTCCGCGGCTGAGCACTGCTGGATGCCAGCTGGAGAGGAAGGGAGGTGAAGTGTCAGGGCCCTGCAGAGAGTTTTAAAGGAGGTTTATGGTGATGGGGACAGCGTGTTACACCCTGAGTCCTTCGAGCTGCCCTCTCCCTCACTGCCAGCCTGTGCCGTGAGTTTTCCCAGGGAAGCACTGAGTTTGCAGGTTCTCAGCTGGCCCCTGCACCACCACCCAAACCTCATCCAGGCTCCAAGGGGGCAGCCGCACATCTGCGCCCCAGCTTTGCAGCCTGCCGGTGGGTCCCCCCACGGTACCACGTCCCCCGGGGACTCCTGCCAGTCCCCCCGACTGCAGACCCCTGCCCGCAGGGCTGCCCCTTTCCCACCCTCGTACCATCCGCTTTGCAGCAAACTTTTTGAATGATGAAAGCTCCCAAGAGCTGGAGGGGAGAGAGGGGACGGAGGTCGCGTGGCTCCCTTGACCTCAGTTAGTGTGGGAAAGGGCTACGGCAAAACTGGTGAGGAACTGGGAGCCAGCCCCAGGGGAAGCAACAGCTAAGCCTGGGCTTATCCCTCCCGAGTCCAGCGCTGGGGCAGCGGATCAAATCCCAGGCAGGCCGGGCGCTGCCTGGCACCTCTCCCAGGGTGTTTGCACCATCGTCCTCGGGTGCCCCAGGAATGCGGCGTGGCGGGGAGAGGGGATCCCTGCAGCCGGGGGGGACGGGGGGTGCAGCCGGCCGGGGTGCTGCCAGCGGGCTGGGCTCCACCACCCGCAGGGCACCAGGGCTGGGTAGGAGCCCGGCTTGGAAGCACAAAGTCGGAGGCTTGTGCTGTGCCTGGACACGTCCCCGCTTTGTTTATTCCTTCAGCTTATTATTTTGTTTGACTATTCCTGGCTGCCTTTTTCTCACGGTGGCTGTGTTTATTTAGCACGGCTAGCCTGGAGGCCGCCGGGCTCGCGCGTTGCTGCCGAACAGAGCCGTAACCCCCGCGCGGCAAGTGCAGCGCCGGGAGCCCCACGCTGAGGTTTCCCCGTGTGCCTGGAGGGGTGTTTGCAATGGGTGGGATGGTGTTTAAGGGGACAGTGGACAACATGGTACAGGAGGGTGGTCACGCGTGCTTGGTGCTGTTGGTGTTGCCGGCACACGGCCACGCCAAAGGGCTTTGCCAGCTGCGTGCCTTCCCACCGACACGGCCCTGCAGGGCTGGGGCTGCTGCACCGAGCGGAGAAACCCTGGGCAGGAAAGAGTCAAGTTTGGAAAGCGTGAGGGTGGCCCACAAAGAGATGCCACCCCCATGCTGCCAGTGATGCTCCTGGGGGACCCTGTCCCCACCAGCCCCCCAAGGTCCTGGGTGGTCCCAGAGCCCGTCCCCCTGTGGTACCAGGGTGATGTGGAGGTGCCAGCATGCCGTCAGCCCTCCTCCTGGCCCCGGCTCACCCCTCCGTTCCCAGGCCCCATGCAGCATCCCCCGTGGTGGCAGCCCCTGAGGACCTGAAACGCTGGGTCCTCTCAGTGCTGGGGATGCGGCTGCGGCTGGGGGCCGAGGAGCCATGGCAACCCGGCAAGGATGGGGGTTGCCATGGCGACGGGAGGCGCAGCATCCGGAGCTGGCTTTGGGCGAGGGATGCTCCAGGTGGGGTGGGAGGCAGGACCGGGGTACCCCCCGGCTGGGGGATGCCAAAGCCTCAGCTCGGGGTCCGGGAAAGCCCCCCTGCTGCAAGGGCTGCCCCTGGCCAGCAGTGCCTGGAGGGGATGGGCAGGCGGGGGCTGGCAGGGTCCAGGCCCTACGCTTGGCCCTGCCGCAGCCCCGTTGTAGCCACTGCCACCGTCACCTCTGGCTGCTCCCAGGCAGCCCCGACGGGACACGGTGCCAGTGCCCATGCGCTCTGTCCAGAGGAGCGACCGGCTCTGCGGGGCACGCAGTGTCAAGCAAGGCCTCTTGGCTTTTTGCAGGCAGGAGGGTCTGCAGAGCATCTCTGCATGCTTCAGATACGAGCATGAACCCCAAATATCTTGTCACCCCACTTGGGGGTCACTACCCCGCACTTGGGAATGGCTCTGCGGGGTCAGGCTGGGACACAGGGTGGGATTCAGCCCCTAAATCGCTCCATGTCTGGAAAGCATCTGCTCCCCGTGACTAAGGCTGCCCCCAGCTCAGGGCCAGGCAGGCGAAGGGTGTCTGCACCGGCATTTCAGGTGCAGCACCCTAAAATGTCACTAATGGGGCCAGGCTGCTAATTGCCTGGTCAGCAAAGGTGCCCAAGTGGGCAGTGGGCTGGGTGAGGACCCCACCATGGGGCATCACCGATTGACATCCTTGCATTGGCCCTCCCAGCCCCACGGCCACCGGCTCGCGAGCACGTCCCACCGTGCCCCGTCCTGCCGCCGGGCTGGGAGGCAGCGAGGGGAAGGGGGTGATGGGAGGCGGCGGGAGGAAACAGACCTCCCAGCCGGGAAGCACGCGGGAGAGTGACATTTGCCAGACACCGATGCTGCTTTTGATAAAGAGTGGGGGGCAGTTTGCTGCCCGCAGGCACCCACGTTTCCCACACCTCCCAGCAGCTGGGGCCGAGCCTCAGCCCCCAGCCCTGGAGCCTTTGCCTCCTGTTCCCCCGGTGCTGTCCTGGCAGAGCCGGAGCCGCGCGAGGCCGGACGCCTCCTTTCCCTTTCGGACCTGGTGGGCTGCAGAGCAGGGGGGAAAAAGGCACAAACACTGAATTTATATTTTTTTTAAATGTAGTATTTGTCAGCATCTGATGAGACAGGGCTGATACAGAAGTGAACCGTGTCACCTGGACAGCATCAGCACGGTTGCAACATGCACCCCACAGCAGACGGACAGGGCCAGCTCTGCAAACACACAGACCTCATCGGATTTTTTCCCAAGGGCTCATCCCCAGCGCAGGAATCAGCCCAGGAGCCAGGTTTCCAGCCACCCTTCCTCCTCACAATGCCTCCCAGGGCACTGGTACCTGGCGGGCTGGGTCTTTTCCCCCTGCAGAAACGGTGGCTGAGCTCTCCTGCAAGCGCGCGCCGGCAAACGGGGCTGGCAGGCGCTTGCAGCGATTCCACCCTGAAGCTTGTGGCTGGGCTTTATATCCTAAGCCTGCTTCAAACTTTGCACTGGGAGAAGTGATTTGTCTGCAAATGTTATGTGGTTAAAATAAATGCAGAGAATTTTAATCCTGGGAATTTGGAAAGTAGGAGATTTAAAATAACAAAACCCTTTCATATGGCACTTAATCCAAAATTAGCTGGGTTTTAAGTTTTACGGCGGTAGCTGATCATTCCTCGGCCACCTCCAGCTTGGTGTGGGGAGAGGGGGGTCCCCAGATCCCCAGAGCGGGAGGCAGCGGGGCCTGCAGGACGGGCTCTCCTGGCCGTGCCGTGCTGTGCCGTGCCAGGGCGGTGCCGGAGCAGTGACGGCACTCTTTTTTTGTTGACATGGAATGGATCTCCCACAGCTACTTAAGGTTTTAATTGCCCTGTGATTAAAGTTTTCATTACTAAGCAATTAGCACCTGAAATTTTAAGTGCTGAAGTGTTTAACTGCATCCTGTAGCTGCCAGAGTTGAGGGGTGGTGGATGTGGGTGGGACAGGAGAGGGTTTTGAAGTGGGGACCAGGAGCGGCGGGAGGTGGCCGCCTCGCCGGGGCCCAGCCGGGCTGGCACGGGCGCTGCCGGCTGCCCCGATCCCGCTGGCAGCACCAAGCACCCGGCAGCGCGGGGAGGAGCGCCCGGAGGGGCGAGCACCCAGGGAGCCTGGGAAGGAGACAGGCTGGAGCCGGCACTGACCCGGCGGGAGACGCGCCGGCTGGGCGAGCTGGCACATGGCGGTGCTCCCAGCCCTGGGAACAGGGTGACGGGGCCCCCCGCGCCCCCCTTGCACCAGGGATGGCATGGGGGACCCCCCAGCAGCCACACGGCTGCCCCAGGTGCCTGCTCAGGTGTTGCCCCTTTAGGTGCTGCCCTTCGGACAGCGGACATGGAGATGCCACCTGATGCCACGATGGCCCAGCTACAGCGGTACCCAGCCCAGAAACAGCTTCCCGCAACCCCGGCACAGCTGCGCTGCTGGTGAGCAGGCAATGGAGAACTCTTGCAGGGCTTTTTCCCCCCTCCACTCGTGCCACCCTTCAAACACACGTCCCCATATCTATCTTGTGGCAACGCGCTCCCAGGGCTGGCTGCCTGGCGAGGAATGCACTCCCTTCTGTTTGTTTTACAGCTCCTGCTAGGTAATTTCATTTGATGCCCCTTAGATCTTCTGAGAAAATAGGAATAATTGTTCCCTAATCATCTTCTCCCTGTTAAGTTGCAGCTGAGGTTGCCGCATGCAAACGAGGTGAGGGGCGGTGGCTGGGCGCAGCGGGCAGGGTGCGTGGGTGCACCCCTGTGCGTGGCCGTGGTCTGACACACACCATGCGTGTGCCGGTGAGTTGTGGAGCCGTCACCGGAGCACGTCGGGGCTGTGTTTGGAAACAGGGTGTGAAAGTCAGGCTTGCTCCAGCGGGATGGGGTCTCTGGGTGGGAAATTTCTCATAGAGAGAGGGCTGGGCTGGGAGGTTTGTCCTCTGAACATCCACGGCCGTTGCTGCTTTTTGGGGCTTTCCTTTCGTCTCTTTTCAGCAGATCCTGCCATCCTGCCACTCCCATCTGCCCGGGAATGCCTCCCGGGGACACCACGGGCACCATAGCTTTGCCTTGCAGGCTGGAGGGCTGTTCTAAGGCAGAGCATCACTAACTCAGGCCGATGCTGCAGACACGCTCCCCCGTGTGCCCCACGGCCCCGTGTTTCACCTCTCAGCCCATCCCTGCCTACGTCGTGCCGACACGGTCCCTGCTGCAGCCCTGTCCATTTCCAGCCATCTCCCAGGGTGCTGGGGAGGCGTCGGTGGAGGGGACCGGGGCTGAGTGAATGTGTGCAGGGACATTGCAGGGCTGGGGGGTGCCTGAGTTTCTACAGGTGTGCATGTCCCCCGGCCACAACATCACCCCGTCCCGCGGGGGCCGCAGCAGCACCGTCCTCAGCACCAAGTCCTTGCACAAGTGGGCGGGTTGGTGTTACAGAGCCAGCCCCTGCCCGCAAATACCATGCAGCTACCACAGTTATTTCCTATTGTGCAGGCACCGGAGCTGCTGCTCCCCAGGCCGCCCGCCGGCTGCAACACCCAGGCAGTGACCCGGGGCTCCCCAGCCAGCTACCTGTGCCGCTGCTGGCCGGGCCCCGAAATCCTCAGCCCCCGGCTGGGACTGCAGCACTGCACCCACCTGCACCGGGGGAGCGTGAGCCCCCAGGGAGAGGCCGACTGGCAGCACCAGCCCGGCGGGAGCAAGCAAGGGGTCATTAATTACAGCGTGCGGGGAGAGAGGGGATTATATGGAGCATCCTCCCCCTGCCCGTGCCCCCCCGCTCCCTGCTCCAGTTTCTCGTCCTTTTTCTGAAATGAATTCCTTTTGGGCTGAAATTTGCCAGGCATGGCTTGGCTCCAAGGGGAATTCTTGGGGAAAGTTTAAGTAAAATTGGTTCAGCCATCTTTAAGTTATTCAAGTGTGAATAAGCAATTTCCCCAAGTGCTCCATTCAGAAATTTTGTGCTTGGGTAACTCAGACCTCTGGAATCGCAGAATAAACAAGATTTCTGCATCTCGCTAAGCCGGCAGGCTCTGGCTGCAGGGGTTGGTACGGCGTCTCCGGTGGGGAGAATTTCCCGGGAGTGACTTTGCAGTGAGACAGCAAATCTTCCCACCCTGAGTCTGGTCCGTGGTTAAGTTTCTCGGCATCTCCATTAGCCCCCACCGCTCTCCTTCCCCGCTGGCACAGCATCGTACCCCGGCACACTTGTTAACAGTGCCAGCTTCACTGCTCGCTTCTCTGGTGCTTGTCTCCTTGAGTGACAGCGTGTTCAAATCAACAACTTTTGCTTCTTTGCTCAAACTTTCGTATTTTCCACCATGGTGACCCCCTTTCTGCTGCCTTGCTCCCCAGCTGCATCCTTTTACCTGGAGAGTGCAACGCCCCACTTGCTGCTTCTCCTGTCCCTTGCAGAGATTTATCACAGTCGTATGTCATGTCCCATCTTAAATTAGCACGCTGCCTCTCTTGACCATGGCTTTTCCCTCCAGGAATCGTGCCTGGCGGTGCTGGGGCACTGCGGCAACCCTCAGGACATGGCGTCCTGGCGAGGCTCCCCGCAGCTCCCAGGGGATGCCAGCATTCCTGCAACAGGAATTGGTCATCTCCAAATTTTCGGCAGCCCAAGCAGAGCCCAGGCCCATGCTGATCTCTCTGGCCAGGGCTTGGGAAGCCAAATCTTACTGGGACTGGGATTGAAAACGCCCGTCCACGGCCCTGGTGGGTTTGTGCAGCAGAAGGAGGAGGCGATGCGGACATGCTCTGCATCCGTCTGCACAGCAGAGAGGCTGACCGCGGCCAGCCCCAATAACCTCCCAAATTCCCTCTCCTGCCAGGAGCTGCGGGGAAGGTGGCTGGGAGCATGGGCCCACAGCTGCCCCACTGCGCCGGTGCGGGGATGGGGCTCTGGCTGCACGAAGAGGGAGTTTCTGGGGCAGGTTTCTGGGGCGGGGAGCGCTGCAGCGAGGCGCTGCTTGCAGATGGCAGGCGGCTCGGCGGGGGCAGCCCAGATGGCTGTGCCACGGGTGCGAGGCTGCCCGGGGCAACGTGCCCAGCCCTGCACTCCCCTACCCCAGACCTGCTGGAGTTCCCGGCCACTCTGGGGACCAGGGGCATCAAAAAGCCCCAAAATCAGGGACTCGGGGGATTTTGCTCAGCCCTCAGCCAAGGCCAACCCTCCCCAGGCATCCGACGAGGAGATTTGTGGTGTGGCACAGAGGACCAGGACAGGTCGCAGCCCGTGTCCCATGCCTGGCACTGTAGGGATGTGTCTGTCCTGAAGGATGTGGCAATGCCCGCTCCAGCTACGGGGACAGTGTGTGTGCACCATGCCAAGAGAGCAGTCTGTCCCACACAAGGTCCCAAAACCCCCCCGTGACAATGGGGGGAGAGAACGGGGAGAGAACTGAGGCACCCACAGACTTGGAGGCCGTGGCTGTGTGCATGGTAGCCAGCACCATGCCCCACGAGGAGCGTAGTGGGGAAGGCACGCTGGGGGTGGGGGAAGGGGGTGCTGTGAGGGGCCACTGCATGGTGCTCTCTGTATGGTGTCACCCTGGCCAGGGTCCCAGCACTCAGCCCTGCCACCGGGGTGGGAAACATGGTGTGGGGGGGACGGGATGGGGTGGGTTGGGAAGGGATGTGATGCGATGGGATGGGCTGGGACAGGATGGGGTTAAATGGGATGGCACAGGGTGAGATGCATGAGATGATGGGATGGGACGGGACGAGACGGGACGGGACGGGACGGGACTGTAGAGGATGGATCGGCAATGGGTGGCACAGGTAAACCAGGCTGCCAGTCGTGGGGCACAGAGGGGCCCACGGGCCCGTCCGCACGCACACTAACAGGCTCACGCACCCACCGGCCCCCGGCGGGGGGCAGGGCAGGGCGGGCAGGGGGCTGCGGGGCGGGCCGGGAGCGCGGCCCCTTTAAGAGCCCAGTTCCGCGGGCGGCCGCTGGGTGGGGCGCGCTCCCCGCCCTGCGCCTCCCGCGCCGGGGGGCGGGGCCACCGGGGGCGCGCCGGGCAAGCGCCCGCCTCCTCCAATTCATCTTTCCGCGGAGGCTCCGCCCCCGTCCCACCGCCGCCCAATGGGCGCCGCGCTCGCCGTCGCCAGGGGCGCCGGGTTGCCAGGGGCGGGCTGATTGGCGGGCCGGCCCCGCCCCGCGCGGCTCAGCGGCCGCAGCGGCGGCGGCGGCGCCAGAGCGCGAGCGTGGCGCGGCGGCGAGAGGAGCCGCGCGTGGCGCCGAGCTCGGGACTGCCCGGCGGGGCCGCCCGCACCGCCCCCCGCCATGGCCGCGGCCCGCCCGGGGGCCCCCCCGCCGCCGCCGCCACTGCTGCCCCTCCTGCTGCTCCTGCTGCTCCCCGGCGGCCGCCGCGCTCTGGAGGGTGAGTACCGGGCGGGCGTGCCCGCCCGCCGCACCGGGGCCCGTGCGACCGCGCCACACACGCGCGCACCCCTCCGGGGTGTCCCCGGCCCACCGGGCCTCGTCAGCGTCCGCCGCCGGTTCGGCTCGGCTCGGCTCGACTCGACTCGACGCGCCGCGGACGCCCGGCTGTCCCCGCGGGGAGCTCGCCGCTGCAGCGCGCCCCGGCCCCGTTCCCAGCGCTTAGCCGCCCTCAGTAGGTTTCAGAGTCAACGCCCCGTGGAACCGAGCCCGGCGCGGCCGAGGCGCGGCGGTCGCGGCCGGCGGCTGCTGGCAGGGAGCGGCGCCTCGTTGGATACCCGGTTCACGTTCCGAGGCTTTTCGCCACGACCGAGAGGGCTGGAAAATTAATATTTCTTTCAGTGGAAGCTCGCGGCGTGCCAGAACTGGTGGGGCCGCCGGAGGAGTGTCCGTGTGCCGTGTCCGGCTCCATCCCTTCCCCGGCAGGGCTCGCCGCGCCCGCCGCCTTAACCCCCGAGGCTCCGGCGTGGGACCGCCGGGGCGAGTGGCCACGCGTGCCGCATCCATCCCCGAGCGGGGCCGCGCTCCGCGGCTCGCCCGCCCCCGCCGGCGGGGGAGAGAAGGCGGGGAGGAGGGCAACCCCCCGCGCTCCGGTGGAGTTGGCGATGAAAGGAGGGGTAACTGTCTCCCCCTCGGAGGGTGGACCCCGCTCCGCGGGGCAGCGCCGTCGCCCCCCGGCTTTGAGCCAGAAAAGCGGCTCCTGGCCCCGCTGGGGCACCGGGGCGTCCCGGGGCGGGCGAGGCGGCTCGCCCCGAGCAGGAGGAGGAGGGGGCCCGGGCGGGTTTTTGTCTCGGCACATTGTGCGCGGCTCCGGCCGGGAGCGCCGGGGGCGGCGACGCTCCGGTGTCCGGTAACCGAACCCGCTGCCGGAGCGGCGGGAGGGGGCTGGGGAGGGAGGGAGCGAAGGGAGAAACCCCGGGCGGAGAGGAGCTGTCGGTGCCTCCGCCCGGGCGGGGGGCGGCGGGGGCTTTTGTGTGCCGGGAGGCAGTCCTGTGCTCGGGCTTCCGCCGCCGTCGCCCCGCGGCGCGGGGTTTGGGCTGCGGCACCGGGGGGTGACCGCGGGCAGGAGCCCTTCCCCGCTGCGGTGTGTTGGGGGGACACGTTTCCTCCGGCTTTGGGCTTTGTAGAAAGTTTGGGGGGTGCTTGTTGCCCGTGTTTCTTTGCACCCTCCCTCCCTGCGATTTTTTTTTTGTCTTTTTCCTTTAAAGGGGAAAAAATAAGAAATCATCCTCCTTTGTACGCTGTGGGAAACGGAGCTGTGGGCCTGCTCGGTCCGTCAGCTCCGGGCTGAGCCGGAGCCCCGCGGCAGGAGGGGAGGGAGAAGCCTGCCTGCACCCGGCCCTCTCGGGATGGGGGCTCCCGGGGCCCGCCGCCCTGGGGAGCCCTGCCTGCTGGAGAGGTGCAGGAGGATGAACTTGTGGGCAGGGAGCAGTTTGGGAACCGGGGAAGGAAGGCCAGCATTGGGGCTGGCAGCAGCGGTGTGTACGCCCGGGGACTGTCCCGCCAGTCCCTGGGGAGGCAGGGAGCCCCGGACCCTCCCCTGCCGCCGCCGGGGGATGGAGCGGTGTGAAGAGCCGCATGGACAGAAAATAAACAGCTCCTGCTGAGGAGTCGCCGGGTTTTCTCAGCTTCCCGAGCGTGCGGAGGGGTCAGGGGCTGAACACGCTGGCCGAGGAGGTCAGGGCCCAGCTGGGGTGCCAGCCCCATGGGACTGCTTTGGGGCTGGCTGGCAGCCGCCCAGCATTTTTGGGGCTGGCCCTGATTGCCCTGGGATTTTCTTTTATTTTTGTTTGTTTTTTTTTTTTTCCTTTTTCCTTCGCTCTTGTCCAAGCTGGCGGGAAAGTTGCAGTTGGGCCGGGAGAGGTTTCTGCCTTGCCCAGCGTTAGGAAGCCGTTGCTCGCATCAGGGTCAGCAAGCTCCCGCGCTTCTGCTGCGCTGGGCATTTCTGGCCGCTTCCTGATGGGGACCGGTGCGTTCGGGTGGTTACTGTAAACCTAGCGTGCACGTTTGTTCGGATAGTTTAGTGCTGATCATAAATCTGGCGTGGCCATAAATCTGCACGCGCGTCCTGCAGACGACAACGGCAGCGAGCGGTCCCTGGACCTGGCCACCTTGCCGTCCCCTTCGAGGGGATGACGGGCTGGGCTTGCAGCCGGTACCCGGCCGGGAGGGCAGGGGCCTCCGGGGCTGGACAACGCTGCCCGTTCCCGGGGGGATGGCGGAGAGTTGGGTTTCTTTCCAAGGCCCCATGGGGGTGGAGGGGAAAAGCTGTGCTCGGCAGCAGCTCAGTGAGGGCTTTGTGCTGCCGAGGAGAAAATGGTTTCTCTCTAGATCCTGTAAGTGCGCTGGGTCTGTTTGAAGTCACAATGTGTTTTTCTTCTCCGGTTCAGCAGTCCCCGGGCCGGCTGCAGAAGGAATGCTCTATCCAGGGGCAACAGCGGGTCCTTTCTCCGGTGCAGGGGTTGGAGCTGAGGAGTTTGTCCCGGCGGGGCTGTGGGAGCAGAGGCCCTGCGGGGAGCGGACGCGGTGAAATGGTGCAGGGAGAGCACCGCGTTCGAGGCCCTTTGCCGACCGTCCAGGGATGAAACCCCAGGCTTCAAAACGCCCTGGCCGGAGGGAGCGTGGATGGCCGCAGGCTCGCTCTGCCCCTTGCCCCGGGGCTGCGGGTGGGCTGGGACCGGGACCTGCTCTCTGGAGGAGCCGCTTTGCGGCAGCTCCTGCCCCAAGCAGCCTCTCTGGGCATGGGACTCCGTTAAAAGTTGGGGTTTCCCACATGCTCCACCACGAACCCCCGTGCAGAGGCATCGCATTGCTGCACGTAGCCCCGAGCCAGCTCGGGCTTTGGTGAGGTAGCCAAACTCCCCCGAAGCAGGAGGATTTCTAGGGGGGATTTTCCTCATCTGGGCTCTGCCCGTTCGCAGCTCCCAGACCCCCGCCGGCCGTTTCGCAGGCTGATCACGCTCCTCTCTGCACTGGCAAACCCCTGCTTAATTGACCCCTGTACTGGAACTGCCAGGTATTTTCTTGGCAGGGAGATCTGCTTTCCGTTTAATTACTTTTCACTGAAATGGCGTGTTTCTCGGCGGGGCGATGGGGGGAAGTTAGCCCTGCTGTTTTATTGATGCTCGGGGTAGGGCTGTGAGAGAAAGCGAGTCGTGGGGCTCCGCAGTGTTCGCTGGATTCATTAAATCTCCCGTTCCTCACTAAAAGCCCCGCTTGAGGAATCCAGCGGCCCTGTCCGTGCTCCCGAGGTGGGGAGAAGAAGGGCTTTCCTTTGTGTCAAGCAGAGCATGCGGAGAGCCGGGGAGAGGGAAAACTTGCAGCACCGGGGTCCGTTTGCAGCCCCGTGTTTCTCCCCGGCATACGGCTCAGCCAGTGAGGCTGTGGGGCCGTGCCCGGCCAGCCTTCGCAATTGGGAATAGCGGCCTCTGGTTTTTAAGGAATGAACCGAAACTCCTTGTTTTGTTGTGATGACTTACTGTCAGAGATATTTGGGGAAACCAGTTTGTTGCATTTTCTTTCCGTGAGCCGTTTGCTGCTGCCACTGGAGCAGGGGAGCTTGGCGTTTAATTAAAACAGCCCGAGCAATCTGAATCACAGACTTGCATGTTTTTAAAATTGTAGCTGTTCCTGTTGTGCTGAGTCAAACTGGTTTGTCGGGATTAAGCGTCTCCGCCTGGGAGCCGCGCTGGGGGAAGGGTGCCGAGGCGGCCCCAGGGTTGGGATCCCCTTTCCCGGCTGGCAGAGGTGGCTGGCAGGGTGGGTGCCAGCTTCCCCCTGAGCAGCCCCCTGGGAGAGGGGGGGGACTGGCCCCATGGGCTGCAGTGGAGCCGGTGGCTGCCATCGCCCTCAGCTTCCCCGGGGTTGAAGCCATAATGAGTTGGCGTCGCTTCTGGAACAACGCTTCTTGTTCCCAAGCGAAGCATATGGGGGACGGTGGGGATGGGGGTGCCCCTCCATGGCCGTGAAGCCCCTTGCGGGGAGCCAGGCATGCCCCGGGGACGAGCTGCCATCTTGAAGGCCAGGCAGCCTTTTGCAGTGGCACTCCCGCCTGGCTGGGACCGTCCCATTTGAATTCGTGTATTGTTTTTTTGTTGTGGGGTTTTTTTTGTTGTTGTTGCTCAAAAATCAGTCCTGTGCGCAGGCTGGGGCGGGGCGCGGGCCATCCCCTCGTGGAGCCGAGCCCCGTGCAGACCTCGCGCGGAGCCATTTTGTAGGGCGAGTGGGCAGCCTGCCTGCGGAGGGCCAGGCTTGGTGCTCTTGGCGAGGCCTCGTCCTCCCGCGCTTGGGCTTCTGCATCGCCTGCCCTCAGCGCAGCCATCGAGGCCTCGTGGGGCCAAGCTCGGGAGCGGGGCTGCGTCCCCTTCCCATAGGGCCGCCATTTCCAGAGGGGCTGCAGCCTTCCCCTGTCGCCCGCTTTCCCCTCGGCGCAGCTGAGCCCACCGGCCCGTGCTCCCCGAGGCAGGAGGGAGCGAGCCCAGAGCCGGCTTCGCATGGCCGCCCCTCAGAGGAGGAAAGGGAGCCATCTTGGGAAGAGGCAGGAGCGCGGCGGCAAGGCCGAGCGCCGGCCCCGTGGCTGCTCTCGGCGCACGTGCCAGCGCGTGCTGGCCGGGGGTCCTGGGCTGGAGGGGGGGGGATTGCTGGGGGGGGTCTTTTTATTTTATTTTTGCCCGTCGCTAAGCTCCGCGCTGTCGGGGCCTGGCGTTTCTCACGCGTGTGGCAGGAGCTGTTGACAAACACCTGTTTCCCGGCCCCCTCCCCAGGAATGCCCCGGGGGCCCTGCGGGGGCTGCGATGCTGGAGCGGCGGGGGGGGCAGCGGGGACGCCCCCTCCCAGGGGAGCCCTCCCCAGGGCTTTCCTGCCCGGCGGCAGCTGCGGGGGGGATTTGGGCCTCCCTGTTCCTCTCCGCGAGGTGCGGCCGATGCGCAGGGTTGCCAAAACCCGTCCCGGGGAGGGGACACCGGCCCCCCCAGGCTGGTCTTGCTTGTCCCTTGGGTGCTCAGCCGCCTGCCCGGCGAGGGCTGGGGCGCAGGAGGGACCCCGCGGGGGGGGGGGGTGCTCGGCGGGCGCGCACGCACACGCGGCGTGCGATCCAAGGCCTTTTTTTATTAATGAGAAAAATGTGCAGGGCTTGAACGATCGCCAGGAACAGATTTATTCTAGTTCCCCAGAAATTAAACTGAAATGAAGGAGCGAGTCAGCCCAGCCCGGCACCCCCTCCTGACTCTGTGCTTGTTTTAACTCTGGAAGAATCTGACTTTGGGGGTGGGGGAGGTGGGGAAGAGGGGGGGATATTTGGGTTTAAGCAGTTCCAGATGGGCTTGGTGCTCTAGGAGAGCCGAGGAAGCGAGCGGAGAGCAGCGCAGAGATTTGGGTAACTGCCCCAGGCAGGAGAGAGGAGGGAGATCTTGGCAGAAAGTCCTGCTCTGCGCTGCTGGGATGGGATGGAGCTTGGCAGCCCAGCCGCCCCGTCTGTGGGGCGAACCTTTGGATGTGCAGCAAGTAACCTTTTTTGGGGAGGGGGTGGTTTCTTTTTTTTTTTTTTTTTAAATATCATTACTCCTTCCCTGGGCTCTTTCCAAAAGTACAACCTGGAAAAAAATGGAGCTGGAGGGGGGAGAGGGGCCTTTTGGATCTCAGCCTGCCACAAACGGTTGCCCTGCGGAGGCAGGCCTGCAGCACCGACCGCATTCCCTTCCTTCCCCCAGGGACTCTGGGGCTCTCCGTCTACCTGCGCCAGCCCGGCTCGGCCTGGTGGCCCCATGGGGACACCTGTCCCATGAAGCCACAGCCACAGGGCAACGGGGCCATGGAGGGAGGTGGCGGGAGCGTCCCCGTCATAGCAGGGCCTGGAAACACAGGAGGCTTTGCAGGCTGATTTGCTGCCTACATCCTGGTTGATGGCATTTGTGGCTCGAATAGGTCTGGCATCTCCTGGTTGGATGAGTTATTTCTGTGGCAGCGGAGGGCGGCTGCATGGCCATTCCTGCTGCGGACAGCGACCTATAAATCTCTCCTGCCTGCTGGCTGTAGAGCTCCTGCCCGCCCGGCGCGGCTGGTCGTGTTGTCCCTGTGGTGGGGAGCTGCAGCGGGCAGCCCCTTCCCCTGGGCCGGGCAGGGACGTGCCCGTCCCAAGTGGGCAGCAGTCATTTTAAGGCCAGCAGGGTGTCTGGCAGCAGGCAGGGCTGAGAGGCTGTCCGTGGGGTCCGTCCGTTCCCCTTGCCCGCAGCCTGGCAGAGCGAAAGCAGCTTTTCCCCCTGGGCAAGCCAAAGCAGCGAGCACCGGGGCGCATCCACCACGTGGGCAGGGATGGCAGCTCTTCCCCGGCCGAGCTGACCCCAGCGTGGCACACCGGGCTCTGACATCCGAAATCCCCGTGGTATTAATAGAACAGTAATTGCAGTGCAGGGCTGGACTCGGGCAGCTGGCTCGCGTCCTTTCCCGGCGTGAGCATGGCCTTTCTGCAGGACTGGGGCCTGGCAGCGGGACCTGGCAGGGCTCGGACAGCGGGCTGCACGTGTCCTTGGCATGCGATTGCAGGGCAGGAGCCTGCCGTCCTGCAAAAGGCCTGGGCTCCGAGTACCGTGCTTTGGAGGGGGATGCATGCAGCGTAGGTGCCGGCGGGCACTGGAGCCGGGCTTGGCATGGCCCTGCTTGCAAAATGGCAGAAATCTGCCCTCCCCGGCTCAACCTGGTGCGTGACCAGGAGGAAGCGAACGCCCGTCCCTCCCCGCATCCCGGGCGCTGCCACTTGATCTGCTTTACACAGAGCTGGCACCTGTCCTCTCTCACATGCTTCAGTCTGTCTCGCGGCCGTCAGGAAACAGCTCCTGGCGAGGAGCACGCGGCCGGAAAACCCTCTTCAGCCAGTTAGCGGCCGGCGGGTGGGCGGCGGGGCAGGGCTGAAGGGAGGGAGCACTCCCGTCCCCCTCCGTCCCGCGTGCCAGGCAGCTCCCGGTCATCCAGGAGCTGGATCTGGCCCATCCAGAAGGTGCAGGGCACTGGGGTCGGATGGGGGGACTGTGAGGGAGATGCAGCTGGCCGATGGCTTGGAATGGCTTCCCGTCTCCCCGTGTGAGGTTGTTATACCCCGGTGCGGGATTGGGAAATGGAGGATGCATCCTTGGAGCATCCTTGGAATTGGCATCTCGGGCTCTGCTGTGAGTTTACCGTGGTGCCAGTGGTGCCGGGACCGGCAATGGTGCCAGGACCGGTGGTGCTGCCCATCCTCGGCCGGGCTCTCCGGGGCAGGGACTGCCTGCCCTTGTGCGTGCGTGTGTGATGTGTACAAAGGGGCCTCAATCTCAGTTGGGGCCTCTGGGCCCTGCCATAATGCAGAAATAATGAGTCTATTATTAAGTGCCCACAGTACTTCTTCACTCCGGTGGCTCGCCTCCAGCAGCAGGCAGAACCTGCCCCGCTTGAAGTGGATGTGTCATCATTTGCCTCAGCAAATCCGATCCCCTTTGATGATGGGCCAAACGCCCTTGGCACGAAGGGCCACAGCTGTGATACAGGCCCCATTTTTTTTTTTTCCTCCCCCCTTCTCTCTTCCCTTTGTTCCCAGTTCGTTGTCAAGCCGTCGGCTCACCTCGGACCTGGGGCAAGCGCGCGTTGGTGGGCGTGGGCGGTCTGAGCCCCCGCGTCCCCCGGGAGAGGGACGGGGTGGGGGCTCAGCTCCCACAGCAGCCCCGCGTCGTCCCCCCTCGGCGCTGGGGAGCAGCAGGCTCCCTGCTCGGCGTAAGGATGGGTTCCCAGCGTGGGCGGTGATAGGGAGCGCTCCAGCCCTGCCCTTGGGCTGAACCGCACCGCCCCTGGCCTGCCCGGCCCGACAGCCGGGGACGGCGAGGGTGGGACCCTGCACAGCCCCCTGGCCTTGCACCGGACGCTTGGGCAGCATGGTGGGTGTCCCCGGGAGAGACGAGATTCCCGGGGGAGGACGAGGGTGCGTGGGCTGTGCAGCATGCCGGCAGTGCTGCCAGCCCCGTCCCTGCAGAGGGAGCTGGCAGACAGCGTCTGCGGCACCTTCGCCAGGCTCCCAAACCCCGTGCTTGGCACCTCTGCCGTGGGTACCCCGGCCCACCCTGGGTGCTGCCAGCCCTGTGGGTGCCCTGCCAGCTGCCTGCCTCCCTCCCTGGCCGCAGTCTTCCTCGCTGCTCTCCTGGTTCCTGGCCGCGTCAGCAGGAGCCTCCCCTCCCCGCAGCGTAGCTTGGGCACGAGGGGCTGCTGAGTGCTGAAACCTCCCAGCGCGACAGCTCCGAAGCTGCTGTCCGCAGGGTGCCCCGTCCGTGGAGCACGTGCTCTGCCTTGGGCTGAGCGGGACAGGAGTGCTTTACCCTTGCAGGCAGCATGTGCGAGTCCCCTGGCCTTGGAGGAGGACAGCCACAGCGTTTAGCCGGGGTCAGAGGGGGAAGGACCCTCCCAGAGGAGGAGGAGGAGGAGGAGGAGGAGGGATCTGGCTGGGCAGCATGCTCCAGGAAAATGCATCATGGGGTCTCCCAGACCTGACGCGGGTGCAGGGCACTCTGTGTGGCTCGGCTTTTGTGTATGTGAAACGCTCGTCAGCGGGAAAAGTGCAACCTCAGGTTCTCTCCCACAGGCAGCTCTTTGTTCCCAGATAAAGGACCTTACACCAAAGGCCCTTTGTGCCGCTGCTCAGAACGGTGCCGGGATTAATTGTACCGATAGGTGCTTGAATGGGGAACGCGCAAGGCCACTCGCTCCTGCCGTAATTATCTCCAAAACCAAGGAGGAAATTAAAAATGTGCAGGGAGATGCCCCTTTTGGTGGCTTTTTGACTAGCAGGCAGTCACCGAGACTGAAAGTGCATCCCTAAACAAGCTGCCTTTCCTTCCAGAGGAGCACGGCAGCGAGGGAAGAGGCATCTGGCACCACCGTGAGCAGCCACCACAGCGGAAGCCAAGCCATGTCCTGGGGCAAATGGCCCAGCCATCGATGCTGTCTGCAGGAGCTCGGCGTGGGGCGAGTGGCCTGGCCTGGCCCAGCCACTCGCCCCACGCCGAGCTCCTGCAGACACGGTGCTGTGGTGTGCATAGCTCCCAGAGAGCATGGGCACATTGCAGAACAGGTTCCTCTGTTTGCGGTGAGGCTGCGTGGGCGTCTTTACTAACTTTCCTCCCTTGCCTTCTTTCAGGATGCTCTGGACTTGCGCGAGTTGCCTTCTCCTCGTCAGGGCAAGGAGCTGGCGTCCTACCTTGCCAGCGCATCCTGATAAAAGCCGGCAGTCCCCATGTTCAAAGACGAGAGCGTTCAAATCGGAGCTGGTTGGTGGAGACAATTGAGTCTTCCCCAGCGGCTTCATCTTGAAAGAATTTTGATTTTTCGCTCCCCCCCCCTTTCTGGCTCAGCCGCCGCTGCCGTGCGCGTCTGCCGCTCAGCAGCGCGAGACGGGCTCTCTGGGCCTCTTAGAGGGGGGAGTTCAAACGTTTTCGCTGGCCTCAGACCGTGCACACCGCATTCCTGAGCCCCTGCGCAGGGAGGAAGAGGTCCCTGGCTCCAGATGGGTCCTTGCCAGGGCTTCCAACACCCAGCGAACTGCTGGGGACTCTGCGGAGGTGATGGGAGGGCTGCTGGCAGGGGACCCCTAGTCTTTGCATCTTGGGGTGCACCTGGGAGGAGATTTTTGCAGGGCAGGGAGGAGATAGCAGGAGCCATGCTCACAGCCCTGTCCGAAGAGTGAGGCTCCTTCCCTGCCCCGGGATCCCACTCTGCCGTGGAAATTCTGCCTTTATGTGGGGTTGACCGTGGCCTGCTGCACTTGCTGGAGCATAGTGGGGCTCCTGCAGCATCCCTTCCCTTTGCCCGGCTGGAGGTAAGGAGAGGACAACTCCCCAGTGCTGCAGACAGTGATAAAGCAAGCCTTAGGGTGACTTCCCCAAGCTGGTGAAATTGGGAGCCAATTTCCCGTTGACTAATGGGACCAGGCTCTCGGTGCAGGATTGAGGTGGCTTTGACTCACTGCTCGGCCAGCCCTGACGCTGTTCACGTCCCTCCAAAGCACCTGCAAACCTGAGTTGAGCCGGGGAACCGCCAGTGCTGCCTCCAAGCCCACCTCTGGCACCATGTGCAGGAGGGAGAGGGCATTTGGCTACTCCCAAACCACTGAAACCCGGTGCTTTTCCATCTCCCCAGCCCTGGGCACTAGCCCGTGTCCCTTTCATGGGGGGCCAGCGCTCGATGTGCCCTGGTGTTTGCTGGAGAAAGGACACAGGTTCGGTGCCAGGCTGCCGTGAGATCTCTGCAGCAGCTTTAAGGGCAAAGAGCAGTTTCCGCAGCTCAGCTGCGGCCGGCTTGGCTCAGCATGCTGCCGCCGGCCCTGGGACCACGCAGTGCAGCAGCCTGCGGGGCCGTCTGCCCGTGACCTTCACGGGCGGTGGGCTGCGAGGGGCTGGGGAGCTCCGCTGACCCTACCTGGCCCCGCTCACTCCTGCAGCTGCAGGAAACCCCTGCTGCCCTCTGCGCTCGGCCCGTTTCCTTTAGCTAAGTTGCTCGGTGATTTTATTTTTATTATTTCCCCGCCCCGCTCTCTCTGTGCAGTTTACATGGCTCTCGCGCCAGCGGCCGGCTTGGCTCTGTCAGTTTTTTTCCCTTCCTCTGCTGGTCAGATGGCAGATGCTGCCAAATTAGGATGCAGGCAGTGAGCCTCCTGTCCGAGCTGCGTCTCTGCCCCAACCCGGCACTCGTGGGGAAGGGTGCTGCTGGAGGAGATGGCTGCCCGTGTGCCCTGTCCTGGGGCCAGGCCAGCAGGCCAAGCCCTGCCTGCATGGGGGCTGCTGGCGTGCAGGGGTGTTCCCGCACACCCTGGGTAGGTTTGGGGAGCGAAGCTCCCCTCCCACCCCAGGAGCGGGGATGCCCGCGTGGTCAGGTCCGGCCCGGCTCTGCCGTGGCTGGCCACGGGATCCTCGCGCCGCCCCGCTCGCGGGCACGCCCTGCCACCCAGATTCCCATCTCCCCAGCCTGACTCACCGCTGCGGCCGCTCATCCGCACCGGCCCGTCCCTGAGCACACAGGGCACCCCTTCCCCACTCCTCCCACCGCGTCCAGCCCTCCCGCACGAACACCCACCCAGCCGCCCGCGCCGGGAGCGGGACCCTTCGCTGGCCGGACCCGCGCGGGGTCTCTGCGCCGGGACTTGGCAGCCCGGCGTGCTGTCAGTGCCGAGTGCGCGCTTGGCTCTGCTCTGCCGGCGGCGCGGCGAGCCTGGGCCCTCGCGCAGCACCGCTGTGCCCTTATTAGGGCAGCCGGCGCGGGGCCTGGCCCTCGGAGAGGTGCGGGCAGCCCCGCTCTGCAACCTGCTCCCCCGTGGTCCGGCACCGGCTGCCTTCTCTGGGAGCCACCCCGGGGCAGGGGCCTGGGGAGCGCGGCAGCGTCTCGGGGAGGTCTCATGGCCGTGCGGAGCCGC
This sequence comes from Ciconia boyciana, assembly GCF_034638445.1. Lineage (NCBI taxonomy): Eukaryota > Metazoa > Chordata > Aves > Ciconiiformes > Ciconiidae > Ciconia > Ciconia boyciana. The sequence goes on along the minus strand of NC_132940.1, from coordinate 56,923,467 downwards.
GCTCGGGCCCCTGCCGGCGGTCTGTAGCTGATGCTGTAGGGGAGGGGAGAGGGATGGGGGTTTGCTGCAGTGCCTTGGGACCGGGCAGAGGCTGCCCCATGGGTGCCCAGCCCCGTCCTGCACATCCTGTGCCCCGGCCTTCCTGGCATCCTCGTCACGAGTCGCCCTGCATTACCCGCTTGGCAGAGGGCTCCTTCCTTCTCTCCCTCTGTTTTTGCCGGATGTCCCTAGTTTGTGGTTTTGAGAAACAGCAAATAACGACTGCCCGATAACCACCTCTGTGCTCCTTCTGTGTGCAAAGAAGAGCCAGTGTCAATTTGTCCTTCCTGCTGCCCCCCAACCCTCTCCCGACTGGGGAGCTGGCACCACGAGGGGTTTTCCTCACTCTGTCCCCGGTGCCGTGTCTGCTGCCAGTGCCACCAGCCCGTGATGGGACTGCGTTTATGTTTGCTCCATGCACACAGTTTGGGCAAGAAGCAGGCTCGCCAGGCGGGCTGGGATCCTGGCAAACAGCGAGGCGGGTCGGAAAGCCCACGTGTCCCCGAATGTGCTTGTTTATCGGTGCCATGGTGGCACTTGGCAGCCCGTGCTCCTGGCCTATCCATGGGTGCTGGCTCGGGAGCTGCTGGCGGGTCTCCCCGGGGTGGGACGCAGGAGGAAGGTGTTTACCTCCAGCCAGGCTTCATCCAAAACCCTACGATGCGTGAACATTTCCTTCCTCCTCCACACTTCCTCCCTGGCTGGGTCAGCCTGTGGTTTTCCTGGGGTGGAAGGAAAGAAGCTGAAACTGCCTCTCGCTTCTGGGGCTGAGCCGTGGTGTCCGGCATGGCTGAGCTGCCCCGGCACGTCCTGTGCCCTGGCCTTTGAGAGCGAGCGGCTCCCAGTCCGCTCATGGCTCTGGGGGCTGGAGAGCCATGGCTCCCTGCCCTGCGTCTCGGGCCTGGGTGGGCTGAGGGACGGACGGATGGACAGTCCATGGGGAGCTGTGCGGGGTCTGGGATGGGGCCATGCCTGCAGCTGGGGAGGGGGATGCCCTCAGCATGGAAGCATTTTGGAGCTGGTCCTGGGCCCTGCTCGGGGCAGGCACCAGAGCCCCTCTGAGCACACCAGGGTCTGCAGGGGGCTGTTGCCCAGCTCTGCTGTTTGCACCCCCCCACCCCAAAACCCCCCTGGGCAGGAGAGGGGCCAGAGGGACCCCCAGGGATCCCTGCTCCACTCCAGACAGTCTACGGGGCCATCCCTGGAGTGGGGGTCGCAGAGCCAGCACCCACAGAGGGGCCGCTGGCACTGGCCCCAGAGCAAGTCACTGTTCTCCGTCCTTGCGTTTCGCTCCCGGTTTTTGCGCGTGGTGCTCGCACGGAGCCGCGCGGCTCTGCCCGGGATTAGCGACAGCTGCCTGCAATTGCAGCTCTTCCCAGACAAGCGTCTCGCTCCCCCAAGGCTGGGGCTGGGGCTGTTTGGGGAATGCTGCCGGGGTGGTTTGTCTTGTAGTCTGCTCCAGGAATGTTGGCCAGACGGTCAAATTCTTCTCCCCTCTTGTAAAATAAGTGATGTGGGGCGTCTCTGGGAGAGCAGCCTGCCAGTCCCTCCTCCTCTGGATAAACCTGCCTGGCCCGCACCGCCCTGTCATGGGAACAGGCCCTTTCAACCCCAGCCACAGTAAATACGCGCCCTGCCAAAGCGGAGGGGGAGGGCGCGGATGGGGGCACCCGCTCTCCCTTCGCTGCACCCCCCGCGCTGGCCGGGAGGCACGGCTGGCCGCGCCGGTGGCTGGGGGTGGCAGCCCGTCCCGCCCTTGCCACCTGGCCAGCTCCTCGTCCTGCCGCTTCCCCGCTCCAGCGCGGCTCTCCGGGGACGCCTCGCTCTTCCTGTTCTCCTGACAGGAGAAGAGAAATCTGGAGTCTGTCTGCGCCGCTCCCCCCTCCTCCCACCATGTCTCACCCCCCAAGTTGCTGTTTTCCACAGAAATGTCAGCCTCGGCTCTCCTCTCCCCCACTCTTCCTGGTTTTTTTCCCTCTAATCTTGGTATTCGTCTCCAATTACTTCTTTCTCTCCTCCTTCTCCCTCCAGAGACCCTGATGGACACGAAGTGGGTGACCTCTGAGTTGGCATGGACAACTCATCCAGAGACGGGGGTAAGTCTGGAGCCAGCCCTGGTCCCAACCTCCAAAGGGCATGGCTGGCCCCAGCCCCACGGGAATCGGGGCTGATCGCCAGCGCCTTCGCAGAGCTGGCTGCGTCTCCCCCCTCCCCCTCCACGCTTATCCTCTCGCCTCGTGAAACCATCTCCTCCTGACTCCGTGCCGGCAGAGCGGGAGCGCCGTGGTCCCTGGCCCGGGTTGCTCTTAGTCACCTTGATGACCGGGAGTGTTGGGACAGGTGGAGGTGCAGCTGCTTCTCTTCCCTGCTGACTGTTGCCCGGTCCCCCCCACCCCGTGTCGTTTGCGATGTGTCCGTGGCACTGATCTCCCCGGCTGGGGGTCTAACCCGCTTCCTTCTCGTTCACAGTGGGAAGAAGTCAGCGGTTACGACGAGGCCATGAACCCCATCCGCACGTACCAGGTGTGCAACGTGCGGGAGGCGAACCAGAACAACTGGCTTCGCACCAAGTTCATCCAGCGCCAGGATGTCCAGCGCGTCTACGTGGAGCTGAAGTTTACCGTGCGGGACTGCAACAGCATCCCCAACATCCCCGGCTCCTGCAAAGAGACATTTAACCTCTTCTATTACGAGTCGGATACAGATTCTGCCTCTGCAAACAGCCCTTTCTGGATGGAGAACCCTTATATCAAAGTGGATACAATTGCCCCGGACGAGAGCTTCTCCAAGCTGGAGTCTGGCCGCGTGAACACCAAGGTGCGCAGCTTTGGCCCTCTCTCCAAGAATGGCTTTTACCTGGCCTTCCAGGACCTGGGAGCCTGCATGTCCCTCATCTCCGTCCGGGCTTTCTACAAGAAATGCTCCAACACCATTGCTGGCTTTGCTATGTTCCCGGAGACTTTAACGGGGGCCGAGCCCACCTCTCTGGTCATCGCGCCGGGCACCTGCATTCCCAACGCGGTGGAGGTGTCTGTACCCCTGAAGCTGTACTGCAACGGCGACGGCGAGTGGATGGTACCCGTGGGAGCGTGTACGTGTGCCGCTGGATATGAGCCGACGATGAAGGATACCCAGTGCCAAGGTATGCGCGTGGCGGAGTGACCGTGGCTCTTGTCCCCGCGGATGCATTGATGCGGAGGAGGTGCTTTTGCGTTGAGCTCAGTCTGTTTTCGGAGGCCTGGGATCTGGGCAGGCTCCCTGAGGAGGGAGCAGGGTGGTATCAGAGCAGGGTGGTATCTCAGAGGACTGGTCTGCAGTTTGACTCAGCATGTGGAAGCCTTAAAGCCTTCGTGGTCTGGACCAGCGCAGTGCCTGCTGTGACACGCTGGTTAGCATCCGCCCGTGCTATCCTCTGCAGGATGCATCTCCTCACCAGGAGATAGCTCAAGGCATGGTCCTCAGCAGGGATCCAGCACATTTAAGCCCCTGAACATTACCAAAACCTCCCTCTTGCCCCTGCTGCCGTGTCCAGCGTCTCCCCTCTCTTCCTCCTGCGGTGCTCGTAGCTGGGCAAGCAGTTGTTCCTGGCAAGCGTGATTTCACGCTGCTTGTGCAGAGGCTCTCGGAAACCCTGGTAGTGAGCGGGGCCCCGCTGCGCTGGCTGCGGGAGAAGCCATGCGGATGCTCGCTCCCCCTGCCAGTGCTGAGGGCTTGCGGCGGGGAGCGTGGGGAGCGGCACAAAGGCAGGGGGGCCGAAGCTCCCTGTCGCTGCTCGGAGGGGAGGGAAGAGCATCCTGCACACGGAGATACTGGGGATGGAGACCCACCCTGGGCAGCGGGATAGCCCTGTGTGGGTCCTGCAGCTGCCGTGCTCTCCCACAACAGTTTTAGTGTTGCTGTTTCACCCCAGGTGGGGTGTATTGGTAAGGAAAAATCTGCCCAAATGGATGTTGCTCTCCCTTGGGGTGATTTTGTCCCTGGGAACCGTCCCTGGCATGCAGGACCCTACCCTGAGGTGGCTGGGGTTTAGGGCAGAAAGGTCGCCGCTCCCCTTGGCTGGAGGCGTTGCGCAGGGAGCGGGACGCTGGCTGGGCCCCCAGCGCTGGATGCCTTGTGCTTGCCGATGACGGGATGCTTGGCGCCGGCCCTTTGCTCTTGGCAGGGGTGATGTGATTTGGGATGGCCCGTGACGTGGGGCTTGGGCCAGGCTGGCCTCTCCGCTGGCTTTAGGAGCAGTGTAGCTGTCAGCCGTGCCGCTGCGGCTGGTCGGGGGGAGCTCAGCCTCCGTGGGGCCGCAGCTCTGCTGGGGGACTGGAGCCTGTTGGTGCCAGCACAGCCCCGACTTTGGGGGCAGGTTGCTTGTGGCCCTGGCCCCCTGCATCAGTCTTGTGAGCAGCCGATCTGGCTCCTCCTGGGGCAGACGGACACCGGTGCCAGGCATCCATCGCTGGGCAAGGAGCCCACGCTTAAAAGCATGCACTGGGGTCCACGCTCCTGGGGAGCTGGTTTCCTTCTTGCTTGGGCTGGGAGATCTTAGACCGTACGGGGTGTTTGCTCTTTCCCAGCGGGGTTTGGGCACAAGGTGACACCGTTTCCAGCCAGCATCCGGGCTGTGCTGAGCTCGGGCATCCTGATGCAGGACCAAGGGCTCCTCAGGGTATCACTGCAGCCCAGGACAAGGTCCCTTCTCTGCATCCCCCCAGCCGGGCAGACGCCCACACGGCGGCTCTCCCAGCGCCTTTAATTTCCCCCCCTACAAGCCCCAGCTTCTTCCCCAGCGCACAGGGAAGCCACACTGAGCCGCGGGCACGTCTCCATCCGGCAGCCTGCCCTCTCGCTGGGCAGAAGCAGCGGAGTCCTCACGTTTCTCTGGGAAAGTTGCGCTGCGCTTGTAGGATCAGATTTTCCGCCATCTGATCGTGTGTTTTAAGTGGAAACAGCTGAAGAAGGGCTGGGAGAAGCCGGAGCCACAGTTCCCTTTTCTGCTCTCGGCTGAATGTTCCCTTACCCCGTTTCGGCAGCCCAGCACCGCCGAGAAGGCTCTCTGCCCCGCGGTGTGGGGAGAGGTGCGGATGTGGCCCTGCGGAGCTGGGGTTTCAGCGCTCCTGCCCCGGGGAGCCGCCGAGGCTTCACCGCACAGGCGAGGAGCGCTCCGAAGTGCCAGATGGCATTTTAATAAATAACAATACCCAGTTACTGCTTAGATGGGATAAGCCCTGTTGTAAATCTCCCCCTTTCCCCAGACTTGCAGTGGCCTTTGAAGATCTCCTCCTCCTCCTCCTCCTCTTTATCTCCATCCAGAGCCAGGATTAGACCTCGCATTCAGACCTGTTACAATGCAGCTTGTATCCCCGTCCCTCGGGAGCGAGGGCGGGATGCCCGGCTGAAGGCAGTTTCTTTGGCATGCTTTGTAATGCGATACGCCAGGCTGGTATCTGGCGCTCTAGTCCTGAGTTGCCACAGCATTGATTTGGCATCTCATTCTCAGCCTCATTATCTTTATTTAATTAGCACACGGCCCTTCTGGGGGTTGTGCCGCTTCCCACACGCTCCCCGCCACACAGAGCTGCAGAGGCAGCTCTCCCTGGAGGAAGAGGAGCTGCTGGCCGGGGAGGGGGACGAAGGCTCCCACGTGCCTCCGCGGGGAAGGGGTACGCTGCCTTCGCCCCCTCGCACCCCAAGCCCCGCAGCCCCCGTCCCTGCTCCTTTTAGTCTGCAAGCACCCAAACCGTTCGGGGGATTTGGTGTCAAGGCACTCCCCGCATTGCGCAGGCAGGCGGTAGGAGTTGCCTTCGAGCCGTGCGGGGCTCCTCGACGTGCAGCACCTCCCCGAAAAAGCTTCTGGGCGTGTGCTCCCCGCGCCGGATTTTCCGGGGTTTGCACCCCTCGTGTTGCTGGCTTCACCCAAGGACAGAAAGGTTTGGGGTCTGGCCGGCCTCTGTGCCAGGGCTAGCAGCGAGCCCCTTCTCACGTGCCCCTCGATGCCCATGGGGGGTCCTGGAGAGGGGCCACGGTGCCCCCAAAGCCTGCGTCCCACTCGGGAGGGGGACTGAGGCTGCGTGGTGCAGTTGATGGACACCCAAACCATAAAAGCACATGGGGAGACAGTGTGTAGTGTGACACCGCGCTCTCCTCAGACCCATTTCTCAGCCTTTTTGATGACCCTTTTCTGCTGGCACCAGGCGCTGTCTGTTTGGGCACAGTCTGTAGACGATAACAGGTCAAGCTGGGGCCAAAATCTGAATTTTTTGTAAAAATAAATTGTCCTTGCAATCAGTGACTAATGGAAACATCACCGCGAATTAAAAAAAAAAAAAAAAAAATGCCAAGCAAGCATTGCACTTGCCAACTGTTTGCAGCTTTGCATTGCAACATGGGCTTGCTGCATGAAACCCAGGAAGTGAAACTACCTGCTAGTAATTGCCCGGGCTCCCAGATCAAAGGCAGCTCAGCAGCGCAGGCAGGGGAGAGCTGCCGGTTTACAGCCAGGCAGCTCCACAATGGGTTACTTGTAACACGGTCGAGGAAATCTGCCTCTGCCGTCCTGCCTGTGACCCGCTGTGGCTCGAGAAGCAGCTTTGCTTATAGAAAAAATTTTTTTTTTCCTTTTAAAAAAAAAAAAATGGGTTTCCCGCCTGTTCTTTGGATGCCACTGTTCAAACGCCTGAGGGCTCTTTCCCTTCTCTCCCCTTCAAATTTACTCCATTCACTTTTGGACTACGCTAGCGTGAAATATTTCCACCCAAAGGGTGATTTAAAAAAAAAAAAAAAAATCAAGTGCCTTTTAAGAGAGACTTAAAAAGAGAATTACCGCCTCAGCTATAGCCAGGTTGTTGCTTCCACGGCTCTAATCCATCTGCAGCCGCTTACGAAAGCGGGAAGGGAGCGAGCCGTGCAGGTTCATAAAGCACAGATCGTCCCAGGCAAACTCGATTGCTGCCTTTAAAGAAATTACAGGGTTGCTGGACAAAGGGATGTGATCGGTTTAATTTATCTAGGCTCAAGCGAGGCGTTCTACTTCAGTCCTACAGGGAGAGAAATAGCTGGAAGGATGCTGCCCAGGCTGGAATAGCGTCGTGTGGATGGGAAAGCAGTGGAGACCTGAAACAGCTGGTATTTCCCAATGTGCCGTGGGCTATCCCTCCTTCCCTTTCCCAAGGGAGGGGACCCCGAAGTTTTGGGGATGCACGTGGGGTTCGTCGCTGCTTGCCTGCATCCCGTGCAGTAATGGAGGCTGCCTGCGGGATGAGTCACTGCTCTCTGCTGCTGCCAGGAGGGTTTTATTTCGGTGTTTTTTTCGGCTCCCTCCCTTGGATTTTATTCACCGGGGTGGGGATTGTATTTGGGAAGAGTGCCCTCCTCTTCCCCCAGCCCTGCGGTGCAGCTCTGCGAGGCAGGATCAGGCCCCACAGGTGGGCAACTGATGAAAATCCTGGAGGGGCTGCCAGAAGCAGCCAGATGGCCGGCGGTGAGTGCCGTGCCATGCCGTACCAGGTCTGCGATACCCCGCGGAGGGTGCAGGGGCAGTTTTGCAGCGGCTCCAGGGCTGCGTTACTGCCCCCCTCCCTCCTGCACCCCACATAAATCCCTTCCGCAGCCGATCCCCACTGTCAGGCCAGGCTGCGTCTCCCTCCCATCAAACCAGCGGCTCCTCTTCAGACCGGGGAGCTCCGCTTCAGTTCCCTGACCTGTTATCCTGTGGCTGTCAGTGACTGTCATGTTCTCCCCGGAGGTGACCGCAGCCCGGCACCAGGAGATGTGATCTGTGTGCAGAGGTTCAGGGTTGTGATTTTATTTGAGGACGCTTCGGCAGGAAAAGTGCTTATGCAAACCTCTTGGTGAGGAGAGGGGAGCCCGGCTCCCTGGCTCCGGCTGGATGGAGTCACGTTCCCGCTCCGGAGCTCCCGGTCTCGTTCCCCGGCATGCTGGCCAAGACAGTGGTGGTTGTACAGGCAGTTTCTTGCAGAGAAGAGATGACACAGCGGCTTATCCACCAGGGACCTGGGATCAGTTTTCAGCTCGGTTACAGCCTTCAAATGTGGCGGCTGAGAGCTGTCACACTGCCACCGAGGTCTTTATGCTCTGATTTATTAAGCGGAGTTGGAAACTTAAACACTGGAGTGCATCTGGGCCTCGGTCCCTCTCCTGCTCTTCCCCTGCTTAACAGGGCTGGGATGTGGCTTGTCCCCCTCCTGCCGGGGTGGCATGAGGGTGCAAAGAAATGACCTTCATCCCTTGTGCCTGCACTGGGCACTCCTGAGGGATGGCAGGCAGCTGCCCGAGGACAGCTCTGCCTGTCCTTCCTCCCGTGTCCAGGAGCACGGGAGGTCACTGTCCCCTCCGTGCCTGTAGCCCACCGGGCACCGGCTGGCGCTGAGCGTGCAGGAGGCCAAGCGCCATCATCCCTCCTGCATCCTTTGCAGAGCACCTCGCTGTCCCCGGCTGCCGTGCCGCGCTTGGGCTGTCGGCTTCACACAAGCTCTGGTTGCTCCAGCTTTGCTCTCCCCCCAACAAGCCGGTTATTTCAGGGGGTTTTGTCCCTGATGGATCTGGGCTGCTGTCCATAACCGAAGCATGTTTGGCAGCTTTCTGAGCCCAGAGCGTTCCTGTCCAAGAGGTTTCAGTCATCTCATTCCTCAGCAATCTGGTTCCTTATGTGTGAATCTGCATCCACCCAGCTTGAGCCGCCCGGGACTCCGGCTGGGGTGGGTCTGCCTGTGCCGAGGCTGCTCCGCTACCTCTGGGCATCTGCTGTCCACGTCTTTGCATTTTGTGGTGGTGAGGGTGGCCGGGGCTGAGGGGATGGGAGCCCTGGACCTGCTGGCCAGGGGTTTCCATCGCTCGCAGAGGAGCAGGTCTGTGCACTCCTTTGCCCTCCAGCCTGCGCAATCGGGATGGGCTAAGCTTTCATTTCCAAAGGGAAGGCCCAGAGGTTGGGTGAACTCAGGTCAAGGAGCTGGAGCGAGTCGAGCCATGTGGTCAGTCCTGTTCTGACCGAAGAGGAGTCTCCTTGCCGGAAGGCTCACGCCCTGGGAGCAGGAAGCAGCTCCTGCCACCCATCCAGGCACAGGGGCTGGAGAGCGTGCGGTTCGCAGGTCCCCTCCTCGGCAGCGGGGTGCCTCCCCCCGTGACGGGGCTGCTCGTGCGTCCCCCTGCCCGGCAGCACCACGGTGGAGCGGGGCTTCTCCCCTGCGGCTGCTGCTGCTCGGCGCCTGGGCAAACCGGGGGCCAGGACAGCACCCCGAAGCTGTGTGCGGGTCCCCACGGGGCCAACCCAGCCCGGCAGCGTGTGGCTCAGCAGTGCTCCACACCCCACGCGTGGGGCTGCAACCAGCTGGAAAACTTCCACGGCGGGTGTCGGGGAATGCCTCATAGCAGGAAACTTCCGCTTGCTGCAGCCCCGTGAAGCACGAGGAAACCTCCTCCTGTTTACGGGGTGATGTGCGACAGGCGTGGGAGGTGGGACAGGGCTGCGGGAGGGTTACGTGCCCTTGGGATCTGCCCTAACCCTGGCGCAGCGAGGAGGACGCGCCCTTCTCTGGGGCCGTCGGTGCTGATGCTGCCCCGGCCGTGGCAAACAGGGTGATGCCAAAGCAGAGCCGACGCCGGTGGGTCTCTCGCCGCTTTGGCCAGCTGTGAACGCAGAGCACGGGACCCGCTTCCTCGGAGCAGCACTGTGATAAATCAGGCTATTTCAGGGTGTGGGTCGGGTTCCCGAGGCTGCTCTGTCCCTTGGCTCAAGTGCCGTTAATCCTTTCACGTGCCCTTCATTACGACTAAACGCCCCATGGTGCCAGCCGGGCCGGATCCCAGGACTTGTGGCTCCTTGAAGGACCCCGATCGGAAGCAGGGGTAGGAGGTGGCAGTGATGCTGAAGCAGCTCTTTAGCCAAGGACCTGCAGGAATGTTTTAATCTCGCTCAGCGCTCCACTTGAGCCGGCCTCAGGAGCTGCCACCGCCCTGGGGCTGAGAAGTGGCTGAAGAGCCCGAGGCAGAGGGTTTGGGGCTGAGTGGCCGTGTTTGGGGCTGCAGAGGCCTCTCACGGGGGCTGCTGCAGGCAGGCCTGAGGGGTCCTTTCCTTCCCAGCCTTATTTCCCCAGAGAATGGATCCCTGACCCTATGGAGTGTGCTGGGCATGGAAAGCAGCTGGGGAAGGGGGAGCCAATGCGTGCAAAACCCTTGGGAAGTGCAGTGAAGAAACAAAACTGGGGACGTGCTCTTCTGACCTGCCCTGATCCCTGTACAGCTGCTGGCGACCAGCTCTTCCCATCTCCAGCTGCCCCGGGTCTGCTGCCGGAGCACAGCGTCTCCTGGGCAGAGCCGTGCCTGTGCTGGCGGGTGCCCCTGCCCTGTGCCAGCAGCCCACTCTTGCCCGGCCAGCGGCACCGTGTCCCTGGGCATGGCTGATGGCGGTGGGAAAGTTTGTAGGTGGCCTGTGGTCCTCAAGCCACTGATCAGAGATTTGGCAGGGAGCAGGGAAGGGTTTGCTCAGCCTTGAGGGGAGCGGTGGATGTTTTCTGGGTGCACTTTCTAACTCAGGTCTGTTTTCCCTTCCTCCAGCGTGTGGCCCAGGAACCTTCAAATCTAAGCAGGGGGAAGGTCCCTGCTCTCCCTGCCCTCCCAACAGCCGGACCACCTCCGGAGCAGCAATGGTCTGCACGTGTCGAAACGGCTTTTTCCGGGCGGACACGGACCCCGCGGACAGCGCCTGCACCAGTGAGTCCTGCCCTGGGCGAGGAGGGGAGGTGTGAAGGCAGTGGGGGTCCGCACCGGGGCGGGGGGGGGAGTGTGCTGTGCCCACGCCGGAGGTGAGCCAGGCATGGGGGCATGCCATCCCTGAGCCCCACGTTCCCCCCGCAGGCGTTCCCTCCGCCCCCCGCAGTGTCATCTCCAATGTGAATGAGACGTCGCTGGTGCTGGAGTGGAGTGAGCCGCAGGACATGGGCGGGCGGGACGACCTGCTCTACAACGTCATCTGCAAGAAGTGCAGCGTGGAGCGGCGCCTGTGCACCCGCTGCGATGACAACGTGGAGTTCGTGCCGCGCCAGCTCGGCCTCACCGAGCGTCGCATCTACATCAGCAACCTGATGGCCCACACCCAGTACACCTTCGAGATCCAGGCCGTGAATGGCATCTCCAACAAGAGCCCTTACCCTCCCCATTTTGCCTCTGTCAACATCACCACCAACCAGGCAGGTCAGTGGAGCTGCCGGAGAGCAGGGGCTGGCTCTCCACCGCAGAGTGGAGCGAGGATTTCTTGCTGACAGTCTTGGAGGCTGCAGTCCTTTGTGCTGCTGCGTTACTGGCTCTCTGCGCCTGCATCTAATCCCCTGGGTAAATTCTCCTCCGTTTAACGCGTGTCCCTGGAGGAGATGAGATCAGAACGCGTGCAAGCGGAGAAGGGCAGGGTTGGCAGATGCTCCAGAGAGCCCTGGATCTCCTAGACCTACCCCAGAGATGTTGTGCCTGCTGTGAAGGGAGGAGGAAGGAAATGAGATTTCTCCCCTGTGGGCCTGGGAAGGCTCAGCACCAGCCTAAACCTTTGCAGCCAGCCGAGTGCTCCGCTGTTCCCTCCTTCCTCCCACTCTGGCCCGGCTCCAGCATGCTGGTAATCTCCAGCCGCCGCGCTCTGATCTGATTTCATGGGTCTCGTCGGTGGGGTGGAGCACGGAGCTCCTGGCAAGTGGAGGAGGGGAAGGAGCCCCGGTTTGGGCTGGCAGGGCCCTTCCCCAGGCCAGTTAGCAGCTAGGTGTGGGGTGAAGCGTTACCTCGGTGCTATTTCTGAGGCTCCCCTTGGTCCCTTATCACCTTAGCTGAAAGATGTTGAGATCGCACCTCCCTACGGAGACTTGTGGGAGGCTAGTCTCAAAGCTTTTCCATGCCTTTTCACCGGGGTCATCCGAGCAGGTCCCAGGCAGAGTCCCCTACACTGATGCGGGATGGTGGAGGGGGGAGCCTGGCACAGATGGCTCATTCCTCCCCTGCCCTCTTTCCTAGCCCCGTCTGCCGTGCCTACGATGCACCTGCACAGCAGCACCGGGAACAGCATGACGCTGTCGTGGACTCCCCCGGAGAGACCCAACGGCATCATTCTTGACTATGAGATCAAGTACTCGGAGAAGGTAAAGCAGGAGGCAGAGCAGCCTTTTTCCCTCCTCCAGCCCTTCTGGCTGGCCGTCAGCACCATGGCAAAGGGGGTCCCTGCAGAGATAGTGCCTAGGGGATGTGGGAGCCAGCAAAGTGGGGATCGCTTCACACAGGTGACACACACATCTCCCCTACAGCAAGGCCAGAGCGATGGCATCGCCAACACAGTCACCAGCCAGAAGAACTCAGTGCGGCTGGACGGGCTGAAGGCTAATGCTCGGTACATGGTGCAGGTCCGGGCACGCACAGTGGCTGGATACGGCCGCTACAGCCTCCCCACGGAGTTTCAGACAACTGCGGAGGACGGTAGGTACCAGGACTGGGCTGCCTCTGTCCCCCAACCCTCCTACACGTGCTCCTTCCCCAGCTTGACTTTGATTCCTGCCTCTCCCTCTGTCAGGCTCCACCAGCAAGACTTTCCAGGAGCTGCCTCTGATCGTGGGTTCGGCCACTGCGGGGCTGCTGTTCGTCATCGTTGTGGTGATCATCGCTATCGTCTGCTTCAGGTACTGGCTTTGCAGGGAGGCGGGGTCCAGAGCTGGGCTTGGGGGTTGCTCGTGTCTGCCCCAGAGTTTTCCCCCTTGCCTGTGGGTAGAGCTCTGCAGCTCCAGTCTGAGAGCGAAGGACTGGATCTGCCGCACGTGGGTACCAGAGCGCGGGTCCTGTGGGAGGACTGTGCATCTCTGCTTCCCCAGCACCAGCTGGGGCTCTGCCCAGGCTCCTACCATCCTCTCTCAGCACAACTAGGCCATCTTCTCCCATTGCACCTTGGGCGGAGGGATGGCTCTGCTCACGGGCTGCCGGAGGGGAAGCTCTCTGGCATAAGCTGTCTGTGCTGGGATTTGGAAGCTGGCAGTGAATGTCTTTGCCCCATCAGGAAAGGGATGGTTACTGAACACCTCCTCTCGTCTCCTTTGGGCAGGAAGCAACGCAACAGCACGGACCCCGAGTACACGGAGAAGCTGCAGCAATACGGTGAGTGTGAGGGCCCAGCAAACAGGCTCTGCCTGCCCTCTCCCAGTTCCTGCCCCGTGTGCAAGCGAAGGGGCAGCCTTCGCTAGCCAGGGACTGGGAGGGGTGGGCTAACAGCCAGCCAAGCTGGCTCAGCATCTGTCACCTGTGTTGCGTCCCTCCTGGTGATGACTCCTCTGCCCTTGCAGTCACCCCTGGGATGAAGGTCTACATTGACCCCTTCACCTACGAGGACCCCAACGAAGCCGTCCGGGAATTCGCCAAAGAGATTGACATCTCCTGTGTCAAAATAGAGGAGGTCATTGGAGCAGGCAAGTCCCAGGGCCGAGCACAGCAGCTGCTGAGACCGCCGCGTCTCACCCTGCTGCGTGGCTCACCGTGCCGCCCCCTTCTCTCCTTCCCCACCGCAGGGGAGTTCGGCGAGGTGTGCCGCGGGCGCCTGAAGCTGCCCGGCCGCCGCGAAATCTTCGTGGCCATCAAGACACTGAAGGTGGGCTACACGGAGCGGCAGCGGCGGGACTTCCTGAGCGAGGCCAGCATCATGGGCCAGTTCGACCACCCCAACATCATCCACCTGGAGGGTGTGGTGACCAAGAGCCGCCCCGTCATGATCATCACAGAGTTCATGGAGAACTGCGCACTCGACTCCTTCCTCCGGGTGAGCATCCATCCCCTCCTGCCCTGGGCTGGGGGCTGCAGCGCATGGGGGACAGCAGCTCCGAGCCCTCCTTTTCCACCCCTCTGCAGTCGTGCTGGCACACCCAGGGCTAAGCTGTGCATAGACATCGTGGGGTGGGGGAAGAGGGGTGGCTCTAGGGAGGAGGAAGGTGGTGGTAGGGATCCTTCCCCAATCTGTTTGGGGTGTTGCAAACCCCTCTGATCTCTCCTCTGGCAGCTGAATGACGGACAGTTCACAGTCATCCAGCTGGTGGGAATGCTGCGAGGCATCGCCGCCGGCATGAAGTACCTTTCAGAGATGAACTACGTGCACCGGGACCTGGCTGCCCGCAACATCCTGGTCAACAGCAACTTGGTCTGCAAAGTGTCCGACTTTGGGCTCTCTCGCTTTCTGGAGGATGACCCGGCCGACCCCACCTACACCAGCTCCCTGGTATGGGACACTCGTGGGGGATCCACCGATCTGGGGGTGGGGGGAGACACCTCAGGTATGTGCTAAATAATGGAGCTGTGTATCCGTGCAGGGGGGCAAGATCCCGATCAGGTGGACGGCTCCTGAGGCCATTGCCTACCGCAAATTCACTTCAGCCAGCGACGTGTGGAGCTACGGCATCGTCATGTGGGAAGTGATGTCCTACGGGGAGCGACCCTACTGGGACATGTCCAACCAGGACGTAAGTGCTCCTTGGGGAGTGGGGAGCTGTGGGCTGCCCCTGCAAGCCCAGGTGGCTCACAGCCTGCCTCTGCATGTCTCTCCACAGGTGATCAACGCAGTGGAGCAGGATTACCGCCTGCCACCCCCCATGGACTGCCCCACGGCGCTGCACCAGCTGATGCTGGACTGCTGGGTGCGGGACCGCAACCTGCGGCCCAAGTTTGCACAGATCGTCAACACGCTGGACAAGCTCATCCGCAACGCTGCCAGCCTGAAAGTCATCGCCAGCGTCCAGTCTGGGTCAGTGGCATCCCCGCTTCCAGCCAGGGCTTCCCCCAAGCCCGGAGAGCACTGGCGTGGTTGGGACTAGAGATGTGGGAGGGCAGGGATAAGAAATCTCCCCCGCTTCCAGTTGCATCTGTCTATCCCCTGCTCCCTGTGACCCGTGGCTCTCTTGCCCTTTAGCATCTCCCAGCCGCTCCTGGACCGCACCGTCCCGGATTACACCACCTTCACCACCGTGGGAGACTGGCTGGACGCCATCAAAATGGGACGGTACAAGGAGAACTTTGTCAATGCCGGCTTTGCCTCCTTCGACCTGGTGGCACAGATGACTGCGGAGTAAGTCCCTGTTTGCGGAGGAGGGAGGGGGCTGGGGCTGGGGCTGCTGCACATTGTCCCTTGTCCCTTGCCTCTCCGGCAGCCAGCTCCTCCTGCCTGAGCGTGCAAAGGGCCGAGTTGTGCAAGGGGTTTTCCCAAGTGTGTTAAGGTCTGGGATTCAGCGTCCAGTTTCCTGTGGTGTTAGAGGGACGCTGGAGCTTGGCAGAGGGCTGTAAGGAAGATGGATGGGTCCCTTGGCAGCAGCTAGATGGGGCAGGGCCACGTGCTGGTATTGCTGCTGGCAGGGGGCTGAGTCTTCACCTTCTCCTTGCAGAGACCTGCTGAGGATAGGGGTGACGCTAGCAGGGCACCAGAAGAAGATCCTGAGCAGCATTCAGGACATGAGGCTGCAGATGAACCAGACACTCCCGGTGCAGGTTTGACCGCAGGGGACTCTGCATTGGAACGGACCGAGGGAACCTGCCAACCAGGTTCAGTTTGCGGTGCAGCCCGGCTTCCCGTTTCCCCCTTCACACGGCGCTCCTCTGCCTCGGACGGTCGCCTGGGACGGGACGGGATGGGCTGCCCTTCCCTGGATCGGAGGCACTCATGCCGAGAGGGAGCCCAGCTTTTCGTCCTGTGTCCTGGAGCGGCGAGGCAGCAACGCATCTTCATATTGAAGATGGATTATGGGACAGAGATGGCACATCCCGCTTCCCGCCCTGTCTCGGTGCTCATCGGTTTGAAGAGTTGTTCTGCTTCTTGGATTTCTTTTCACCCCATTTTCCCCCAAGTCCTCACTTCCCTCCCCTCCCCGACGCCACAGACTGTTGACCCGTCCGCTGAGTCCGTCAGACACGTCCAAACCCTTCCCTAACTCTGGTCCCCGCGTGGAAGCAGCCGGGGGAGGCCGAGCCGGCGACAGGGCCAGGGCCATTGGCCCCAGACAATCACTCCTCTCCTCCAGCCCTGGTGGCCCCTCCGCCCGAGGGTCTGCACTGGAACGTGTCCGAAGGGAAGGCTTCGCTCCCTTTCTTGGCTTTGCACGCCAGAACCCAAACCCCATGAGATTTACTATGCAGGGAGTTAGGCAAAAAAAAAAAGAAAAAAGAAAAAAAAAAAGAGATATATTAAAAAAAATAAGAGGGAGCAGAAAGGGGAGGGAGGGAGACCAGGTGCCCAGCTCCGCATCTCTGACCCTCTTGGTTCTCCTGGCCGGCTCTGGACTGCAGAGCGAGGCCGTCAGCACGTTTGCACAGGGACCCTCTGCCCCCGGACCGACGGCAGCCGCGCTCCCCCCCGCGAGGGGACGGAGAGCGGGGCTGGGGCAGGGGCTGCACCAGGGGCCGAGGCCCGGCCTCCCCCAGCCTCCTCTTTTATGCAGAAGGAGCAGGTGCCGCCGGCGCGGCCGCCCCGCTCCTGACACACGCTGTGATTGCTGCCAAAAGACTCACTCACCTTTCCCTGAGGATTCACTGCAGCCCGGTTCCTCCAAGCCAAGGGAGAGACTCCCAGCGTGCCTGAGTGTGCGTGAGTGTGTGCATGCGTGCGTGGGTGTGTGCTGGCCGGCAGGACTGTGTGAGGCAATGGGCAGAATAAAGGCAATAAGAATTTTACCGGAGTTTCCTTTGCTCGATCGCGCTCTCCCTGCAGTGGGCCCGGCTACCTGCAGCTTCGCTGCCCGCCGGGATCCTCCTCCTCCTCCCGGCTGGCCCCAGGCTGGCTCTGTGCCCTTCTCTGCTCCCCCCTTCTCTTGCTGTCGTGTCGGGCGGTCCTGCAGGGTCCCCCTCGGCACCGGTGCTGCCGCAGGGTTGGGCCAGGCAGCGATGCTGTACCCACCCTGCAGTGCCGGGGGATCCAGCCTGTGGGGTGCGTAGGATGGAGGTTACGAGTCCCAGGGCAGAGCCATCCGTGAAACTCCATCTAATGCACTCAGAGATGTTCATCCTTTTTTTTCCCCCATCCCCTCCTCAAGTCAGACTGGAACTGTGGGAACCAAACCCGGTGTGTGAAAACCGAGCGGGGAGCAGCCGGACTCGCTGCTCATCCCACTGCCAGCGGGTCCCTGCAGCCCCAGGGCTTCTCCGCAGACCGCCGGTCCTCCTCTGCTCTCCCCAGGCAGAGTCTGGCCCCGGGCAGGAGTGTTGCAACAGCCACCAGCATCCCTGAATCACCGGCCTCGCTCCTCGCGTGAAATGGCAGCTGCTGAGCCAGGTGGGAGCACGCCAGTGCAGGCAGCGAGGTAACCCCTCTGGGGGCTGCTGTCCCTGGGAGAGCGGGGCCGGGGGGTCCCCATGCCCACAGCCCGGAGGGGATTGCTCCCTAGTAGCCGAGTGGGACCCCCGGTTGCTCGTGCTGGGGGGTTTCAGGTCCTAACCCCCCCCTCGGCTGCCATACACCTCGCTGGCTCGCTTACAGGGATGCTTTGCTGGCGGTGCAGAGGGGCAAGTGGGTGCTCCCTGAAATGAGGGGGTGCACCCCTGCACTCCCCCCACGCTCGGCCCTGCTCCCCTCCTCCCCGGGCTGGCCGAGCAGGTGCTGTTTTTCCCCTTTCCTTGAAACTCGCCTGCCCTTTGGTTTCTCATTAACCCTGTCCTCCTCCCCAGGGAACAGTAAACAAGGCCGGGAGGGTGGCTGGCACCAGGTCCTGTGCCGGAGAAGGGGCTCCCCGCATCCCACCGTCCCTCCTCCGCAGGATGTATCAGGGATGCTGGCTGCTGGGGACACCGCAGCCCCATTTCACTGGGGTTTCCCAGCCCTGCCCGCCCCGGCTTGCTCCCCACCCTGGCTGCTCCCCGGCCCGCACCACGGTGGGACCCCAAACGGCAGCGCTGGGCAGACCTCCCCCCTCTCCCAGGTCAAGCAAAGCAAGGGGCGTTGGGAGGCTTTTAAGAGCAGGTGGCCAAATAGATGTCAGAGCCTGTTTGGGGCTTGCTAACCCTCTCAGCCCCCCCGGCTGGAAGTGCTGTGGGGCTCAGGGGATGCCCCTGCCGCCCTTGCTCCCCCAGCCCTGGTGCTGCAAGGGTCCTGCTGCTGCAAGCTTTGGGGTCCCACCGGCCCCAGTGCATCCCAGGCATCCCCACCTCAACCCTCCATCCTGGCCTGGCTTTGCTTTGGGGGAGTTTCTACCCGTTTTAAACAGCAAACTTGCAACAAACCCCTTCTCCCAGCCTTCTCCGTGCCCACCCTGCTCCCGTGGGGCAGGATGCAGCATCCCTGCAGCCAGCCCCAGGTGTCCCCCCAGCCTCGGCCCCTCATGCTGCCCGGTTTGCACCCAGGGCTGCACCCAGCGGCTCTTCACGTGCTGTACCTGCCACCTCCCTTTTTATACGGATATGTATAGGGGAAAAGCTGTGTTCAATCGTGAAAAAGCAAATGCAACAGCGAAAAACAGCAGCAAGGGAAATTAATGCGAGCGTGCGTTTGTAAAAATATTTTTTAACGGAAAGACTTTTTTTCAATTAAATTATTTAAGGAATTTTATGGAGGTCTGCGGTGCCTGTGTGGTTCTTGGGGGGCTCTGGGTGTTGGGGGACCCTGCGCTGGGTGGGCACGGAGGGTATTTGGGCACTTGTGTGTGTAAAAGTGGGTCCATGGCAGCAAGCAGGAGGCACTTGGCCCCGTGCAGGTGCAAGCCCAGGCCAAGCCTCCCCAAAGATGCTCCCCACCACCCCCCAGGGCAGCCGGTGGGTGAGGACCTTTGGGCCCGGGGTGGGGAGCAGGTGATGTTCCCCAAGCCGCCAGCCCTCGGGTGCTGCTGCGGGGACACCCTGGGGCAGTGGGGATGGGGACAGTGTGGGGTGGCCCTTGGGGAGTGTGGTGGCCAGGCTGGGGTGGTGGGGGGGGAAGGCAAGCCCTGCCTGCACCCTGCCTGCACCCTGCCTGCGCTCTGCCTGCGCCCTGCGCTTCCCCCCTCCCAGCCCGTGCAAAAGAGCCTTTTGTGCTGCTGAGTTTTTTTTCCCCCCTTTTAATTCCTAACCAGGAGATTAAGGGAAGACAAAGGCTACAATTGTTCCCGCTCTGCAGAGAGCTGGAAAGTTCGGGAGGGGGGACCGTCCCTTTCCAGACAGGCCCAGAGGAGGGGGACGCACGACCCAGGTGGAGGGGCCGGGATGGCGGGGGGACACGGACACCCTGGGAGCGGGAGGGGGGGGTTCCGCGGGCACAGGGCACAGCTGGGGTGACGGCACAGCGGGTGCTAAGGGGGGACCCCGCTGGGGTGGGCCGGGGGCTCAGGTCTCCGTCGGGAGGGTGGGAGGCTCTCCCCGGCAGAGGAGGAGGAGGAAGGCTGGGGATGATGGGTTGGCCGGCTCGGCGGCTGCTTGGCGTTTTCCCTGCTAACTCTTGGCTGACACCTCGGCAACTTGGCAGGGAGAAGATCCCGCAGCCCCGTCAGCCGCCCGGGGCCGGCACAGCTGGAAGGGATCACGGCTCGGCACAGCACGGCCGCGACCTAGCAGGCCAGGCCAGCCCAGGGCACGGGGCACGGGGCACCGGGGGCACGGGCATCCCCCCACGGCCCCCACCGTGCCTCATCCCCATTGCCACCCCGTGCCCATGGGAATCGCCAGCGCGGTCGTGCCGGGGGCCGCATCCTGCACCCGTGCTCAGCCAGGGTCGGGACGGACGTCGGCCAGGCGGGTTGTTGCCTCGTGGCCGGAGCCAGGGATGCACCACAGCCCGGGAAGGGGCTGTCCCCACGGTGCGAGGGACAGGACCCAGTGAGTTTTCCCATGCTTGCAGGGAGCCACGAGACACCCACGAACGCCCCGGCTCTGCTCCTTCTGTTTCCCGTTAAGATTATTTATTGGTAATTTTTAAGACCACTTACAGACTCTGTTCATGCGCCAGGACCCTACGCGGCTTTTTCCCAGGGCTTTTTTTTTTTATTATTAAAAGAAAAAGAAATTGTTTTAATCATTTTCTTCCCACTCCTTCCTTCCAGTCTCCTTTGGTAGCTAGCGGGGGGCTTGCACATGGTGCAGTACCAGTCCTCGGCTGCTGCCGCAGCCCATCCTCCCTGCCCGCTGCTGCCGGGGCTGCGTCCGTGCGCCCTCAAGCAGGGCTGAGTGTCCCCGCAGGGGGACCATGAGGGACAAGACTCCCCCGAGCAGTGCCCAGCATCCCTGTGCCAGGAGCTGCCAGCCAGCCCGGGATGCTCCCAAAAAGGGGATCCGAGGGCCGGGGGCTGGGGGCTGCCGTGGGGAGCAGGAGGCGGCTCTCCCCCGGATGCCTGGGAGCTGACATCGTCTTTGGCAGCACGCAGCCAGCGAGCAAACGCGCCCGCATTAATCACCCCACGCCTGCCTGCCTTGTTCGAGGAGCAGAATCTGACCTGACGCTGGACCGGGAGGCGTAAAGCAGCTTTGGGTTATTAAACAAGACCAGGGCAATGCATTGACCCGACGTGGTGGTCTGATTTTGGGGAAAGGCTCGGTCCAGAGGGGGAAATTTAAAGGAAAAGCCATACTGGGCTTGCTGGTAGGGCTGGGGCTGGTGCCAGGGGCTGCATCCCTCCCCCACAGGCCACCCCAGCTGGAAACGTCGGCTCCTTTGGAAACGAGGGGAGCAAAGGGGCTGCTGCGTGGCCGGGAGCGATAGGCAGAGATGCCCCGGTCCCTGCCAGCTTGCCTCGCCCGGGTTTTGCTGGCCGTCACCCCTGCCCGTCCCTGGGTGGCTGATCGGTGCAGACCACCCCTGCAGCGGGTATCGCTGCCCACGCCCTGCACGGCAACATCGCCCGTGCCCTGCGCCGCTGCCCACCCAGCCCCTCCTGCCACCCAAATCTGGCTTCGCATGGAGCAGCATTCAGGGGAAATGGGGAGACCCCTTCCCCCCCGCCCCGCTCCCCTCCACGGCCGCAGCCCAACCGGCTGCCGACCCCCCCTTATTGCCCCCGCTCCCGCTTTGATCTCGCTCGACGCCGGGGCCAGTATCGCTGCCGGGGCCGGGGGCCGCCCCGGGTGTCAGACAGGTTCAGCCACACATTTCTGGCTAATGAGAAATTTCCTCTCCCCGGCTCTCAGCCGGGTTTTTTTTAGCTCCGGTATCGCTACCCCACCTCTGCCTCCGCCGGGGCGGGCTGAGTCACGGGGGCGTGCGGGCCACCTCCCGGCACGCTGGCTTCGCCCGCCGGCCCGGTGCTTGCCGGGCCCTGGCAGCACCCCCTCCCCACCCCTTGCCCTGGGGATGGCGTGACCGGGAGCCCGGCAAAACCAAAACTCCGATGACCCATCCTGGTGCAAGAGCCAGACACTTCAGCGTGATGCCCTGAACCCGGGCACTGCCCTGAAGCCGGGGTAGATGGGCTGAGCCCGGGGAGGGGGTCGGCGCAGCAGTGGGTGGGGGGTACGGGTGCTGCACCCCACTGTGCCCCACCGCCCCAGCTGCCCCGGTCCGTGCTCGGGGGAACCGCAGCTCCAGGCAGCTGGGGAAGTTCAAAGGGATGGGAAAAAGCAGCAGTCCCCACTCTGCATGAGGGTTTGGGCTCCCTGCGCGCTCCCCGCCGCCCGCAGCCTGCAGTCATTTCGTGCCATTAACGGGTTTCCTCGCTCTGAACTTGCTAATGAGCCAGCGTGGGAAGCAGCAGGGGCCGAGGGCCCCCAAACTGGGGCAGTGGAGGGGGTGAGCAGCTCCTCCTAGCACAGCATATGGGGAGGGAGAGGCGCCTGCCACCAACCCAAGTCCCCCATTTGGTCCCGCCTTGGGGCTCCTCGGCCGGCCCCACTGACCCCCAGCACATCCCTGCCACCCCAGCAGCCCCACGCTGGTGCCCCGAGAGAAGGGTGCCCCATGCCACTACCTCCCGGGGTGGCTCAACCTCTGCCACCTCCCTCGGCTCAGGTTTCCCCCATCTGGCTGTCCCCATCGTCACCCAGGCGGGGAGCCAGGACTGCGCCCCGGGAAGATGAAGCTGAAACCATGACCCATCCCAGGGGCGGTGAGTCAGGCTGTGCCGGGCAGCTTGTGCCGGAAAGCACCTTCCAGCACCATCGCCATCCCTGGCCCTGGCCCCGTCCCCGTCCCACAACGCCATGGCACAGAAGGACCCCACGGGAGCCACTGATGGAGAGGAGGGAGGCGAAAAGCTCCGGGGAGGTGGCGAGTGTTTCTGCCCACAGCCAAGCCTTGCAGGAAGAGGAGCGGAAGGATGAGCCAAGCCTGGGGCAGGAGCACCAGAGCGGGAGTGCCGAGGTGTTTGAGCTGGCGTCATCAGCCCTGTGCAAACAAACCTGCGGCACCGCGCAGGGATGGGGGAGAGCCGGGCAGAGGGATGGGGAGAGCCCGTCCCGTGCCAGCCCTGGCTCTGGGGCTCACGGAGTCGAGGACCCAGGTGACGGACCCGTGGCACAGCATGTCTGGGGGCTGGTATGGAGCAGGGCTGTCCCTGACAGCGTGACGGTGGCCGTGCTGCGGTCCCAGCCCATGTCCCCTTGTCCCCTTGGGCCAGGTGGCAGGCAGGGGACAGGGTGAACCAGCACTGGGGGCACAGGCTCCTCTTCACACGCTCCCGGCGGGCGGGCGGTGGGTGATGGACGAGGCATGTCCCAGCCTCCACGCCGAGATAATCCCATCCCTGCCAGCACCGCCGGCCCATGGCCGGCATTTATCTCGCGCCAGGGCTGACGTCACCGTCCAAGACTCCGGCCAAGGAGGCCTCGCTTCTCCTCCCGGCTTTTCCCAGGGACTAGGGGCTTCGGGCCCCTCGCCCCAGGCTGCGAGCAGGTGGATTTATGACCGCAGTCGTGCTCCGGCATCCAGGGCACAGGAGAGGCAACAGGGCCTTTATGGCTTTAATACACCTTTCTGACAGTGAAGTTTAAACGGCCTCATAAACCCCCCCGTCACCCACCCCCAGCAGAAGGCAGTGGTTTATTAGGGCTGTAATTCTTCTCCTGGCATTTCATCAGTGTCCTTTTAATCTGCACTTGGGGTTTTTTATTTCTGCTTAATACCGGCAGCTGTAAATGCTGTTAGGGATGGTCTTGTGCAGGGACCCTCCGGAGGGAGACCGGGCGCTGGGGCAGGGATGCAATGGAGCAGGGGAAGCTGGTGGCTGGGATGGCCCGGTCCCCATCAAGGGGTCACACCGGTGAAGAAGAGCCAAATTTTGCTGCCCCAAGCACATCCCTCCTCTGCCGAGTGGGCCCAAGCAGGATGCGGCCATGGTGCAAGGAAAGCCTTCCCAGGGAACCTTGGGATTTCGGCAGCGGAACCGGCCGGGAGCTAATCCTTTGTGCCAGGCTTTCCACTTTCATCTCATTAACTCCCGCTCTCTGTGCCGCTGCCCTCTCGGTTTTTCTGGCGGGGAGATAAGTCTCCGTGCTCGGCACGGCGAATCCTCCGTGCCTGCTCGCCCGATGCTCCCGGTTGCACTGACGCTGGCAGGCAGCTTCCATCCAATTACAGCAGGGTGAAGCTCATTTTAATTGCATAGAGCAACTGGGATTACGCAGACTTTATCTCCTAATTCCCTCTTTATCTCTTAACTTCACACTCGCCACTTGCATTGAAAGCAGGACAGCTTGTGCCGGCATTTGCAATTTCTGAAGTAGCCTTTCCCCCTGCGCCACCCCTTTGCCCAGATGAGATTGGCCCCACAATGCCCCAAAATGCTCCAAAATGCCGGTGCTGGGGAACCCTCCATGTCCTGTGGAGCCAGGACAAGCTGCCGGTCACAGCCCCCAGGACATCCCCGCAGTGCTGGGGGGGTCAAGCCCACCCGCCGGGGGATGGCACCCATTGAGGTCGGCTGCTTTGGGAGGAAGCCTCGCCCTCAAGCTGGTGTCCCCAGCAAAGGCCACATGTCACCAGGAGGCAGAAGCTCTCCAGGAGCGGCTGGGATGGTCACAGCATGCAGAAAGGGCTTTTCCCCTTAACACCCCACAACCCCCCAAGCAGCCTGGCAGGCGCTCAGCACCACTGCTGGGGCTGCCGCGGGGCTCCGGGGGTCCCTGCGAGAGAGGGACGAGGTGTTTGCCCCCCCAAAATGCACTCTGGAAACAGCGAGCATCTTAGCCAGCTCCTTGGGGATTCTTGAGGACCCTTCATCTGCCCTGTGCACTTAACCGGGATGAATGCTGCTGCGGGGCGCTGGGGCTTGTCAGTGGAGTCAAAAGGTATTTTGTAGTCTCTCCGGGTATGAATAGCACCCATGGGTGCCTGCCTCCCCCTGCGAAGGGCTGCCCCATCGTCCATCCCCGCAGCAGGAGCAGTGCAGAGCCACAGTGCTCTGCCCTTCCCCCCTTATTTATTCACCCCCCTGAGACATCCCTCGGTGCCCAGGGCAGGGTGGCTTGGGCATCCAGCAACACCCACTTCTGTGTGTGGACATGTCCACCCCGACCCAGAACGAGCTCTTGAGATAATGAGATAGCTGGAGGCTGCCCCGGCCAGGGGCACTTGGCAGGGCCGGCCCTGATAACAAGCTGGCAGCTGGTCCCCTCTCCCTGCAACGATATTTCCCTGTTGGTTTTATGTCCCTTGGCATCATGGAGAGCCGGGTCTCCAGCTCACCCATGCTGCAGGTGGGTAAACTGAGGCAGCAGGGCAGGGGGCAGGTGCCTGGCTTAGCATGCTCTGCATCAGCATGGCCGGGTGCTAATTATCTGCCATTAGCACAAGCTAATTAATCTAATTCCGATGACCCACAATTCTGGAGCGTGAGAGCTGCTCCTTACCCTCTGCCATTGCCGTGTGGGAAGGGACGGACCGGCGAGCCACTGATGCCAGTGCCAGTGCCACCCTGCAGACATGCCCTCCCCAGGCTCAGCCCTGCGCGGTGGCACGCTCCCGGCCTCCCCTCCCCAGGCACCGCCGACACAAGACAGACCTGGCGGATTCGGCATTTCGGGTGCCGGGAGAGCCGCACTAAACCTGTCAGCTTTTACTGTGGGAGTGCCCCAAGCGACCATCCCCTTGGCCTCCTGCCGGCTGCCCCCCCCGCCCCCCAAGCATCATGCACGGGGGGCCGGGCACGCTCGGGGGGCCGGGTGCTTTGGTGCAGGGGCTATGGCAGCAAAAGGGTGTCTCTTAATCCAGCGGCAGCTGCGGGGCCCAGGCTTGCTTGTTCAAGGGATATGACAGCTCGGTCAACAATCCCCTGGCGCATTTCGGGGGGGATTAGCAGCCCCCCGGGGAGGGAAGGGGCCCACATGAATATTGGGCGGGTGGGAACGCGGCCCCGTGGAAACAAAGCCGGCTGGGGAGGCGGCAGGGAGCGGGTACCCGCCATCCCAAGGCATCCCCGAGGTGGGGGACGGGGGCTTAGGGACCGTCCCTGTCCCCATCCTGCTCTCACACCCCACGGTGCCGACAGCAGTGAGCTCTGGTTATCATCCCGTGCCGCCCCGGTGCGATAACCCCCGCCAGCGCCGGGGCGGATGGCAGCTCCCCGCCATCCCCTCGACGCCCCATCCGTCCCCATGTCCCGCCACCCTGAGCCCTGCAGGGAGGTGGCACCGGAAGCGCCCAAACGCCAACACCTGCGAGCTCCCGGCAAACAAGGGCGAGTGTGTAATTAGTCCTCATTTGCCGCGGGGTGGCCGGCTGGGGTGAAATGCAGGCTGAAGGAGGCCATGGGGTGTAAGGTCAGCCTGGCCAGGAGGGGAGTTGGGTCGGCCAGGGACCCCCCCAGGGGCTGCAGGAGCCTCCCCCGCTGCTCCTGCGCAGGGGCAGCCCCGGCCCCCTGAAACACCCCCGGGTTCAAACTGGGAGGCTCTGGCTTCGGTCCGAGCAGCAGGTAGGACCCAGTGGGAGAGGAAGAGGGTTTGCCTTGGTGGCATCGGATCCCGCATTCCCCACGTGCTCAGCACTGCTCCATCCCCTCTGTGTCCTGCTGTGCTCCATGCTGGGTCCCGGCGTGGGGACCCTCCAGCCTGCCCTTGCCCAATATTTGGGGTTACCAGTGTGCGGGGGCTCGGTGAGCAGCCCCACAGCCCTCGGTGTTTGCTGAGTGGCTTAGAGCCGAGCCCCAGGGCCTTGTCTGCCCTGGGCTTATCTCCCCGGGGAGCAGAAACCCTCTCGGGGCAGCTCCCTCGGGAGCTGAGGGGGTCCCCAGGGTGGGTGGGGGTCCCTTGGGGCCACAAAGGCAGGAGAGACCAGGGTGCACCCAGGGAGAGGTCCCCAGTGTTGGTGGCACTCAGGGAATTAGCGCCCACCCAGGGGGACGTGTGTTGGGTGCGTGTATGGGTGCACGCACATGTGTAGCTGGGTGCTCCCACGGGCTGCCCCCAGGGCCCCCTCACCCCGTTCCCCGTGGGTGCTGAGCAGGGGCCGCTTTTCTGCTCCGTTAGCCACGGCTGTGCCGGCACATAATGACATGGTAATTGCGAGCGGAGGCCCGGCCACACGCACTGCCTGGCTCGCCGGCCAGCCCTCGCCGCACCCGGGTTAGCCACTGCCCGGGGGGTCCCCCCATCCACTCCCCTCACCCACCCGGGGGACCCCTGCATCCAGCTCCATCTGGGGTCTGCCCCGGGGCAATGTGGAGGGGAAGCCCCCCGGCAGGCTGCGGTCACCTCCTCGCCTGGGAGCGGGGAAACCTGTCCTTCCCCGTGGTGTTTACACGGGTAAGAGGGGTCCTCCGCCGCTGCACATCGCATTTTCTGCTTGGTCACTTCCATCTGTGTCCCCGCATAATGATTTTTTCTGCTACATTAATTTAACACACTGCGGCGAGCCGAGGCGCTGGGACCCCAGGCTGCTTAATTGTGTCAAAGGAAAGGCTCCCTGCTCCCGCTTTCATCGGCAGCCGGGGCTGCTGCAGGGTGGGTGTCCCCGCAGGGGGGTGGGAAGGGGTCTCGGGGTGGTCGTGGGGTCTGGAGGGAGGTGGCGGTGGAAGGGTGTGGGGTGCCGCAGGGGTTGGCGTGAGCCTCCCCATCCCAGGGCAGGCGGCGGGTCCCAGCTCAGAGCATCCATCGGGGGCTGTAGGGTGAGGGTGGGGGGTCCTGGGGACCCTAAAACATCCCTTCCAGAGAGCCTGCCACCATGGGGCATCCCACCTCATCCCTATGGATGCTGCAGCAGGATGGTGGTGGCACGTCCCAGTGCCCAATGCGTTGCCTGGAGCCGGCCCCGCACCCCGGGATGGCGGGAGCCGGAGGGTTAAGTGCTGTGTTTGTGTTGGCTGAATGCTGCAGGAGCTGAACAAGGCCCCCACAAATGGGGGTGAAGGGCTGCCCAGACAGGATGTGACAGCCCGATTTCAGGGCTGTCAGCCCCGGCATGGTGGGCATTGAGCAGGGACATTCCTCCCCGCCGCTCCCTGCTCCCCTGGCTTCCATGCCGGGGCCGCCAACAAAGGCAATGGGCAGGCCCTGCCCACCTCAGCCCCACCATCTGGGGTGCCATGGGGCATCTGTGGGGCAGTGCCAGGCCTGGGGCTGGGCTCCATGCCCAGCTCTGCCACCCCGGCACAGCGCAGTGCTCGGGGAGCCCCTGGCCGGAGGGGGATGCTGGGAGCCCCCCTCGCCCTCCCCACCAGCAGCTCTGCCGTAAGTGGCCTCCGGTATTTGCAAACATTGTGGCGAGGGGCTGGGAAGGTCTCGGCCCACCCCAGCGGGCGCCTTTGTGCCGCACGGATCCCTGGGGACTCATTTCCATCCCGCCCGGGCGCTTGCCCCGCTCCTTTCAGCGCCAACAGGCCTTGCTCCCCGCTCTGCCGGCGTGCCGGAGCCCGGCAGAAGCGGTGCCAGGCTCACAGCTGTGCCCCAGCCTGGCATCATTTCCATCCTGGGGGCTCGCACCTGCATCACCGACGTGCCGTGCCGTTGTGTGTGCCGCTGCCCCATGGGGTGATTGCTGAGCTGGTCTGTCCTGGTCCCTCCAAAACCCACCGAGGGTCCCCGTGTCTGTGCACGCTTGCACAGGCATGCGTGCACACTCGTGCATGGGCTGCCATGCTCAGAGGTGTGTGCAGCCAAGCACACGCCTCCTGCACGCCCAGCTGCACGGATGCACCCACTTGTGCACACCCACCCTGGTTTCCTCTTCCCTCGCACACCCACCCACACCAGGTCCAGCTGTGCGCACCCCACCATGCACACTCCCTGCCCTGCCCTCAGGCTCCCCCAAATCCACCCACCCCACCGAGTGAGCTCTGCCCAGCCTGGCACAGCCAGTCGCCACGGCACGGGGATGCCATGGGTGGCTCTGGACTCCCCATGGCTCCCAGCACCCTCCCTGTATGCCCAGCTGTGGTGTCACCCCATCCCCTCTGATGCATTTCGTCAGGCCACCGCAGCCACATCCCCCATCAAATCGCAGGGACCCGGCCTGGCGCAGCGCGGCTGGATCTCAGGCATCGCCCGTTGGCTAGCACCAGTGGTTTATGGCCCTGCTCAATGCCTGCAGATCAATGCCAAGGCCCATTTTATTTGCTTTTGGAGTTATAAAGGTGAATTAACCCAGCTGCGCCTTTGCAACCGCTCTCCCCGGCTGCCAGGTGCAGGGGGGCAGGGACGGGCAGGGGACAGTGGGACCCCAGGACACGGTGCCCATCCCTCGCCGTGCCGGCGAGCGCTCGGGGGAGCCAGGGTTGCTCTTTTCTCGCGCTTTTTGTGGCCAGTAAATCTCCTCGGGGGCCCCCGGCGGTGACCTCTTCCTGGGCGCAGCCGCTAAGCCCTTTGTAATGGGATTTTGTGGCAGAACCGGCAAATTAGGGGCGAAATGAATGTGTTAAGCTGCTGGTTTCTTTCTGGCGCATTCCCCCTCCCTGGCCCACGCCGGCCGGAGCCCGAACAAAGGCGATGAGCTCCGCTTTTATCTCCAGCCCTTAGAAGTCGGAGCTGTACAGGGCTGCGTCCCCCCCAGAAACAGGCAGGCTGGGACAGGGATGGGGACAGGGATGGGGACAGGGATGGGGACAGGGACGGGGAGCAGCAGAGCCCGGGGCTGCAGGAAAGGAGCGTGGGAGGATCCAGCTGCAAGCAGGTTGTGCTACCATGTTGGCTGTGGCAGAAAATTTGAGGAAGGGGAGGCAAAAGGGTCTGTCTCCAGGCCAGGGAGACGTGGCACCGAGGGGTCCCCCTGGCATAGGACCTGTCGGCATCCGAGCTGGGGCATGGCACTGGGAGGGCAACTAGGATGGGGCAATGGCTGGGGCTGCCCCAGCACAGGGACCATCCCCGGGCGATGCCAGGGGGACGCGGTGGGAGGACCCACCTCTGCTGCAGAGCTAATATTGTTCCAGCACGAGGATTTAATTAACAACTGCAAATACAAGCCGTAAATACTCATTAAGTCCCTGCAGCACTGATGGCCTTGGGAGCCGGTGCACCCCCATCCCACCACACACCCCCAGCCACCCAGGGACCCTTTGCCAGCCTCGTCCCCGGGGAGGGCAGGGGGGTGCTGGGTGTCCCTCGGTGGAGAACAGTGGGCAACCCCCAGCCTGGGGCATCTCCCCCGGGCATGGCCGTCCCCCCCAGGAGGTCTCCTTTCAGGGGTGCCCCACCATCCCCCCCACTTGGGGTGATGGCTGATCCCCGGGGACCAGCCCCACGGTCCCGGGCAGCTCTTGGCACCCGCAGGCAGGAGAGAAACACCCTGGGGCTGGACGGGGAGGGTGCTACTTTGGCACCCCAAAAGACCCCAAATGCAGGCAGGGAGCAGGCAAGGGACAGCGTGCTGCCCCCAGGGCCCCCGTAAGGGCCTGATTTATTGCTGTCTCCTGAAGGATGCCATTAAGGGAGCGGCCTGAGCGGGGAGCGCAGCTGCTGGAGCAGATCAGTGCCTGATTAATGTTGGGCAACTTGTTATATTGTCAGATAATTATCCCCCAACTGTATGACTTTTCTGCTAAGTGGCAGCGCTTAATTGCGTTTTTAATTACACCGCCATCACCGCAGCCCCTCCGCGCAGGAGGCGGGGATGCCGGAGCTGGGCAGGAGCGGGGCAGGGGGCCCGGGATGCCTTGCAGAGGGCATGGCAGGGGCATCCCGCCCCTACAGAGCCCTCCCGGTGTGGGGCACCCAGCTGCGGCATCCGCAAGCCATGGGTGCTGCAGGCAGCGAGGTTTTGGGGTGACCCTTGTCGGTGCTCCCTGTGGCAGCAGGCACATGGGGTGCAGGAAAAGGGGGGGGGTGAGGCAGGGTGCTCGCCCTTGCCCACCGCAGGCTTCGAGGGCTCGCCATCCCCTGTGGCCCCCCCGGCCCCATCCGGCTGAGGGCAGCCGGGGGTCTGGCTTCCCCTCGCAGGCAGGGCCGGGTCAGGGGTCAATGCATTTAAAATTCCTCCTTGCTCTTAAACTCCGGAGAGCGGCCGGGGGGGCAGCGGCTGCATGGGGAGCACCCGCCAGCACCCCGGGCAGGCAGCACATGTGTGCAGGCAGGAGTGGGCGTCTGTGTCTGTGTGTCTGTGTGTGTGTGTAAGTTCATGTGCATTCGTGTGTGTGCACTTATAGGGGTGTGTGTATGTGCACGGGGGACCGCACGTGTGTATGCATGTGCACGAGTGTGCGCATGGGTGTGCATGCACTCACGCAAGTGTGCAGCATGTACACGTATGTGCACGCCTGTGGATTTATGTGTGTGCACTCACAGGGGGCTGCGTGGGTGCGTGCAAGTGCATGAGTGCGTATGTGGGCACACTTACATGTCTGCTGATGCATCCATCTGCGTGTGTTTGTGTACGTGTATAGGTGTATGCATATGTGCACGTGTGTGCGAACAGAGAGGTATGTGCATGCACGTCTCTGTGTGTGTCTGAGCACGTGGAGGAGTGCGTGTTTGTGTCCGTGACTGTGTGTGGGATGTCGGTGCTGCGTGTAGGGGTGTGTGTATGCGAGCGTCCGCGTGTGCAAATGTGCGTGCGTGGCTGCACGCCTCTGTGGGGATGCCCCTGTGAACCCACCCAGCCGGCACCTGGGGTGGCCGCGGCAGGTCCCGGCTCTGCCCCCCACCCCAGCCATGCCGGACCTCCCAGGGAGCCCTCCCCCGGGTGACCCCGAGGGGGCCAGCCCTGCGCAGGGGGTGGCAGCGGGGACAGGACCCCCGGGGCTTCAGGTGCAGGAGGCACCTGCGGGTCACAGCAGCCCCTCTCCCCCGTCCCTCCCCGGGGCAGCGATGCTCCCAGCGCTGCGAGAGGGGCACAGCCCGGGATCCCCGGCACTGACAGAGCGCCGGACCCCCGCGGGGCTCAGCTGTGCCCCCCAGGGCCATGGGGCAGCCGGGGCCCTTCCTGCCAGGGGACAGGGTGCCGCGGCTGGGCAGCCCCTGCGTCCCAGCCCTCCGCACCAGCCGGACACCGGGCAGCGCCGGGAGGAAATCCAGGCGTTATCGGGTGGCTGGCTGCAGCCGCTGCCTCGGCCGCGGCCTCTGGCCCGAAATTTCCTGGTGCGGCCATCACAACAGCGTTACCCTGGGCTTTGCCTTCTCCACCAAGGGGGGGGGCGAGCCGGCAGGAGACACGGCTTCCCCCGGAGCCGCAGGGGAGAGCGGAGGGGGTGGATCAGGCCCCCCAGGTCCCCGTCGCACCAGTGGAGATGAGAAATGCGGATTTTGATGGGGAGGGAGCCAGCCCCGAGCCCCCCCTTGCCGCTCAGCTGAGCCCCCCGCTCTCATGGGGGGCATGGACCAGGGCAAGCATCAGGGTGAGCATCAGGGATCGGGGGGGAATAAGCCCCCTGAAACACATCCTGACCCCCAACAGACCCCTTGCCAGCCCCTCTTACCTTCGCAGCAGCCAGATGGGGTCTCACTAGAGAGAGGCTGAAATTTCAAGGAAAAAATGTAAATAAAGGTCCCTGTCCTGCCTGTCCCTGTTATCTCAGGAAACCGGAGCGCACCAGCCCCTTCTCCCAGCCATATTTCATCCCAGCCATCGCCGCTGGCTATGGACCAAAGCAGTGACGAGGGGGATGGAGGGAGGCTGTGCTTCGGAGCCCACCAGGACCCCCGGACCCGGAGAACCACAGCACACCGGGCTGGGGCCACCTTCCCACCCCACAGTGCCGGGTTTCATAAGATGGGCAGGGGGGCTTGGTGACCTGGCTCTCACCACATGCCACCCGGCCACGGGGACACCAGGATGGGGATGCTTTTGAGTCCCTGTTGCCCACCTGGTGTCCTCAAGCAGCGGGGTGGGGGCTTGGCCATTTCCCCTCTCTGCTCCAAGATCAGCCGCTAATGATGTCTCCCGACCTGCTCGCAAAGAACGTAAATTATTCAGCTCCTCATCAGGGCAATTAAATTAACTCGTCATTGCGGGCCATGAATATTTCAGGGGGGCAGGGGCTGGGGAGCTGTGAGGGGGATGGCAGGGCTGGGCCTGAGCCCCTTCCCTCGGCTGGGAGGTGCAGCAAGCGCATCCGTTCTCAGCCCACGGGGGCCGGAGGGGGCAGAGAGAAGGGGTTGGGGCGTCTCTGGGTGGGGGGCTCGCAGACGGCTGCCCGGTGGTCTGGGTCCCATGCCCAGCCCTGCCGTCGCCCTGTCTGCCCGGGTTACTTCCACCAGCTGCTGATGGAGGCCAGGTGCCGGGCAGCCCCTGCACAGCCCACCCCGGCCCCACTCCCCAAGCGCCTCCTGCACCCCGTATCGCCCCCCTTTTTTGGGGGGGACACACCTGGGGGTTGGTGGCACCACAGTGGGGGGCTGCCTCCACCCCAGGGACCCCACGTCCCCCCTGCCCTCCCCTTGCCCTGGGCTGTGCCAGCCCCTGCCCACCGCCCTCCCTGGGGCCTGCGGGGTCTCCGTCAGGATTTCTCTTTCCTTTCTTCCTCGTGCTGAACAATTAATAATTTATCCCATAATAAAAGAGGAAACGGTTAATGAGATGAAAACAAGCCAGAAACATCTGCTGGGGCTGCTTTCATCGCCTCCCTGGGCTGCCTGCGCAGGAAGCGGCGGTGGGAGGGGGCTGGGGGGGCCGGGGGGGCCGCGGCAGCAGGAGGCTGTCCCCCGCACCCAGCCTTCCTCGCTGCGGCCCCCTCCTCCTCGAGGACCCCCAGGCCGCCCCAGCCCAGCACCCTCTCCCCGCTGCACCGCCAAAGCCTGGCTGAGACCTGCCGGGCTCGGGTCATGAATGGCACTGGGGGTCCTGCCATGGGGTTGTCACCCCAAAACAGGCAGTGAAGCTCACAGCGCTTTCACTGGCCTGGCGCCGCCCGGCATCCCCAGAGATGTGTCTGGCTGCTGGAGGGGGACAGGGCTGTCCCCTCCGTCCCCTCTGTCCCCTCCATCCCCTCCGTCCCCAGCCCCCATGCCCAGATGTTCTTCATTACTGGCGATCGGATCTCCAGCAAGCGAGGCTGCCCCAGGGATCTGATGCTATCAGGGTGGCAACGCAACCCCAAACCCTCCTGGGGCGCCAGGGGTGCGGGGGGGCGCGGGGACCGGGCACCGCACCCTGCCAGCAAAGGGGGCTGCAGGATTGTCCTCCCGACTCGGTGCTTTGCTGAGATTTATCTGTCCCCAGGAGGAAGCTTATTTCAGCAGTGGCTCCGTGGCACTCGAGGAGAGGTGCGAGGGGACACGGCCGGGATGCGGGTGGGGATGTGGGGCGCTGGGGAAGGGGAGGGCAGGGAGAGGGGGCACAGAGAGCGGGAAAGGGACGGGCAGGGAAAGGGAAGGGGAAGGCAGCAACGCCCGGAGGCTGCTGACGCGCAGCCAAGACCCAGGCTGGAGGGAAGAGCCTGCCTCGACCAGCCCCGCCGCCGGCTTGGTCACGGCAGGGGACTGCGAGGACCCCATGGGGGCACCCTGGGCTGGCAGGGTGGGGACGGGCTGGGGTGGGCGTTTGGGCAGGGGGGAGCGGGGTTTGGTCAGGACGCTGCTGCCCGCCTCTGCTTCCAATTTAGCTGATCCTCGCCCCGATCCCCACAGCTCCCTAATCTGTTTGTCTTCCAAAGCCATTAAGTTAATTTGGAGCCCGGCAAAATCCCCCGGCTCTAATCCCAGCCTGCCCTCCGGCTCGGCCGGGTTCTGCTCGGTGGGTCTAGCAGGGGCATGGCAGGCAGATGCTGCCGGTGCCCGGCGCAGAGCCCCTTGCCACCGCGGAGGAGCAGGGACCCGCTCCTGCAGGCTCCCAGCCCCAGCTCCAGCAGCCCCCAGGTCCCTCCCGGGGCCGGGTGCCGCTAAGGGCCATGGCGGGGACAGGCGGGCGTGATGACAGCTGGGGGAGATGGCCTGTCCCTCCGCCAGCCCGGCCGGGCACCCGGCCCTGCTCCCGAGAGGTGTCGCGGAAAAACCGACGTCAGCATCAGCCTGGAGGAATTTGGCTGCCCTGGCCCAAATTCAGGGGCCTCTGCCATGCGCCACAGCAAATTTGAGCGGGGCAATGGGGGGGCGGCTATAAGCCCCCTTCCTTGCTGTACCCCTTCCCGGGGCTGGGAGCAGCCAGAGGGTCTGGGAGCATCCCTGGGGTACAGCCGTTGTCTCCGCTCCCTGTAGGCATGTGCCCTCCATGCCCCGAGTGCAGAGAACAGCCAGCTCGTGACACTGGTGACACCCCCTGTGCTAGCCAGGGACAATGGTCAGATTTATTTCCCCAGAAGCTCACTTTTTTCACCGTGGGGAGGAAGGGGCTAATCCCTTCCCGGGGACCCCCGGGGCTCCTGGCATGGCTGTGACCCCGCCACCCCTTGGTCCCCTCTGTCCCCCACCCTGCAGGACATGGCTGGCAGTCCCCAGGGGGGACCGGTGATGGGTGGTGATGGGGAAGCTGTCGAGACACGGTGCCCCCCCCCAGCCACCCCCATGCTGGGGACCCTGGCATCCTGCTCCCCTCCCCCCGCCACGCCACCCTCCATCATCTCCTCGTTCCCAGCCTGGGTAATTGGTGGCCTGGTGACAGACGGGCTCATTAACAGCTTAATTTCGGCTTTGTCTCTTCCTGCCCGACCCCCAGCCCAGGTGGGGACCAACCCAGCAGGGTGCAGGGACGGGCACCTCGAGGCCACCATGCCCCATTGCTGCACTCCGTGGGGGCACCCACAGAGCCAGCGGGAGAACACACGTGCGCACACGCGCGTGCGACACGCACCCGTGGGCAGCACTGCCCTGGGCAGCCCCACGCAACATCGGCTCCCCAACACTGGGGTGCATGGGGGGGACCCCCATCTCTGGGCACGGGGACAGTGCCACCCTGCCCCTCGCCCTGCTGCCCACAGCGATGCTACCGGGGCGGGTGCCCGCAGGTGCTGGCGGTTGCCCACCCTCCCGGCCTCGCCCTGCGCTTGTTTGCTCCCATAACGGCGGCAGCGTTTCGGCTCCTTTGTGCCAGCAGATAACAGGGACCGCCACCACCTCTGAAGCACCGGCTGGCAGCCCGGGCACCGCTGCCAACCCGCACCCTGAACCGGGCAGCGGGCAGGGGTACTGGCAGGGGGTATGGATATGTGAGCAGGGGGTGCAGGCAAGGGGTATGGGCAGGAATGCAGGCAGGGATGCGTGGCGGTACAGGCAGCGTTGCAAGCGGTGGGTATGGGCACGGGGTGCAGGCAGGGGTGCAGGCAGGTTTCCCAGCCCACTGCTCCTCTGCTTCTGATATGGCCCTCGGGTCCATATTGCAGCCCAGGAGCCCGTCCCCAGCACCCCCTCACCCAGGCAGTGCCCGAAATCACGTCCCCCCCTCCCCAGCAAAGGCAGCCGGAGGCAGCCCATGAACGGCTGATGTTGGGCCCCCAAAGGCCGCCCCACCGGATGGAGTCCTGGCCGCGTTTCAAAGGCACGCTTGTGTTGTATAATTTATCAGCAGGAGATAACAGCCAAGCAGCTAACGAGGGGGGGGCTGCACCCCGTTCCGGGGAGCCTGGCACTGCAGGCACCGGGGCTGCAGGCATTCGTCACGCTGGGGGCATCAGCACCTCCCTGGCCACAGCAGGACAGGGGGACCCCCCCAGTGGGTCCCATTTTGGGATGTTTTGGGGATGCTGCCCCAAGGTGGGGGCAGAGCTGGTGCCACACTGCGCCCTGCTTTGGAGGCACCGTCTGGTGCTCCCCCCCCAGGTACGCCTGCCCCAGCCACCCCAATGCGCAGAGACCCCAGGGGCTATGGCACGGCCAGAGTGAGGAGAGCCTGGGGTCAGCTTTTGGGGGGCTCTTCACCCCCAGGGACTCATGGCCTGGGTGCCCCCCGCAGCCCAGCATGAAGGGGGGCAGCGGGCATGGGGGAGCCCCGGGGTAGGGGAGGGCTGGTCGCATGGGCACAGGGGCAGCGCCTGGCGCCAGATCTGGGGAGGGTTTGTTTAATCCCAGATAAGGAGGTGACGCCAGGCACCTGGCTGGCAAACAGGTGCTCCCGAGGCAACGGCACCGAAGGCAGTGCCGACCCCCCAGCGCCCGCCGGCACCCACCCTGGCACCATCTGCTCACCCCCCGGCAGCACCGCGCTGGCATTAGCCGGGCACATGGGTCCTTCTGGACACCCACGCTCCCGTGGCACAGCATGGCACGACACAGCACGGCATGGCACAGCGTGGCATGGCACGGCATGGCACAGGGTCGGCGAGGCAGCGGGCACACGGGCAGAGCCAGGGCAGATGGGGATGTGGTGCAGGGAAAAGCAGGGTGCCCCGTCCTCTGCCAATCCTGGCCGGATTTATGCCAGGGCCAGCCCCCCCGGCCGATCCTGCCCCACGGGCTGCCTGGGCGCGGGGCCGAGGAGGGGGCTTGGCACCATGGCCATGCCGCACAGCTAGCCCCTGGGGGCTCGGGGCCGTGCCAGGCTCCTGCTGCCTCCCCGGACCCGTGGCATCTGGGGGGCACCTGGAAGCCTGCCCCCCCCACCCTCCACCAGCTGGCCCCACGGGTGGCCGCGTGCCCGTGACCCCTGTGCGGGGCCATGCCCACCTGCGCCCGGGGTCGGGGCTCAGCTGTGCCCCGGTCCCACAAGGGCAGGGAGGCAGACGGTGCTGCGGGCTGGCAGGGGCCATGGGCAGCAGAATCACCGGGTGGCTGCCTCACCGGCTGGCAAGCACAGCCCCGGCTGCCTGCCAGCCTGCACTGAATGTGCCAGGTCTCAGCAGGGGCAGCCGGGTGGGCTAAGCTGAGGGTGAAGCCTTTGTGTCACCCTGGAGTGGCCCTGAGAATGCCCAAGCAGGGGGCACAGCCGTGCCAGGGCCCCCCAGCCTGAATTGCACCGGGCTCCCAGTGGGTACCCCTGAGCACGGCGGGGCTGGCACCCAAAAAGCAGCCCTGGGCCCCACGCCACCCTGCCCCAGCCGGCTGGCCCCCGCCTGCTGGGTCACATGCCTCCAGTAAGGCACCCTGGGGATGCTGGAGGAGGCAACTGGTCAGACTGGTGAGCCTGGCTGGGGTTTGGGGGTCCCCGTCCTGCACACCCCGGGGGTGCTCTGCCATGCTCGGTGTGTTGCTGCCACCGCCTGGCAACGTGCAGAGCCCAGGGTGCCCCCCACGGCCCCCCACGCAGGGGTGCCCAGGCCCCCCGCAGCCCAGCCCTGCACCCCCCCAGAGCGGGCAGGGGCACCCGGGGGTGCAGGATGCCAGGGAAGGTGCAGGGAGCTCGTGGGGGGGGTCCACACCCCATGCCTTGCACCGCGTGGGGGGCCTGGGCATGGCCCCCACACTTGGGCAGGGAGGTTTGTGCCCCCCCACCCCCCGAGCCTGGGTGGGCAGAGCGGGGAGCGGGCACAGGGCTGGGGGGGATCACCCACCCAGACGATGATTAGAAGGAGCCGAGGTTACGTCCCAGCGCATTAAGTCTGTCCCCGCTGAGTGCCACCGCCGCGGGGTGACCCCGCCGTGAACCGCCCATGTGCCCCCCCGACAGGCCACCAGCCCCCTCGCGCCAGCACCCCCCCCGTCACGCCAGCATCCCCGCTGCATGTCACCACACTGCCCCGTCCCACGGCCTGCGCCGCGGGCACGCGCAGGGATGCGCTGGCACCGTGTCGCAAGGGGGGGGACACGCGGTGGAGAGGTCACAGCTGGGTGGGTCTGGGTACCACAGACATCTTGTGACGGCATCCCGGCATGGATGCTGGGGACACCTCGGCTCTGGGTACCACCTCAAGCCACGTCCCGGAGATGTCCGGCTCCTGGGGACAGCATGGGCTACATCCCCACGCAGCCACCTCGCTGCAGGCACCAGGGCCACGCACGGGGACCCACGTCCCACAGACGTCCCCGCTCACGGCCTCGCGGTCCCCAGCGGGCTGCTGGCATGTGCCGCGCACACGGCACCGTGCCACCCGCCGTCCCCGGTCCCTGTCACCCATCTCCGCGCCAACCCCCCCGGTGCCACACCCGGGCAGGCACCCCCTGCCCAAACGGGGCGCAGGGTCCCCACTGCCACGTCTCGCCCGAGCCAGGGAACAATCGGTTACGGCAGGCCGGCGGTGGCATTCGGGGGCCGGGGGGGGCCAGGGCTGAACTCTCGACCCCGCGCCGGCGGCTCCCGACCAGATGCCAGGCGTGCGAGCCCCCCGTGGTGCCCCAACGTGTGAGCCGCCCCCGGCCCTGCCAGCCCCCCCCCCCGCTCCCCTCACGGTTCATCGGCAGGCCACGGGTGACGGCCGTCGCCCGTCCCTCCCCCACGTGGCTGGCGTGGGAGGGGGAAGGAGCCGGCGGGGGCTGGCAGCTCCCCGGCCCCATCGCTGGCTGAGTCTGCGCAGCTCATGACACTGATGCCCGGCTGCGGCCGGGGGGCCCGGGTGAAGCCCCCACGCCTCGGGGGGCGGGGGGGGGGGAGACGGGGGCTGCGAGGGCCCCGTGGGGCAGCTCGGACCTCCTCACGCGGGGGCCGCTGGCTGGGGCGGCTCCGGGCTGGGGCCCGCCCGTGGCCGTGGGCGACGCCGTGGCGTGCGCGGCTCCGCGCCGTGCCATCCGCGGCCTCGCAGCTCCCCCTGCCGGCACCCGGCCGGCCGGACCGGGGCCCCCCGCGACACAGGCACCTCCGGAGGGGACCAAGCGCGTGAGCCCCCCGGCGACAGACTCTGCGGGACCCCCCGGGGCCAGCCCACAGCAGCGCGGCCACGCCAGGGGCCCTGGCAGCCTCCTGTTGCAGTGCACCTCCCTCTGCAGCGCAGCCCCCCGCAATGCCCCCCGCTGCTGTGCACCCCCAACTGCAATGCCCCCCAATGCAATACGCCCCACTGCAACACCCCCCATTGTAATTTGCCCCCACTGCAATTCCCCCAATTGCAATGCCCCCATTGCAATGCCCCCCATCTCACCGCCCCCGTTTGCAATGCCCCCCCCCCAGCGCCCCGCAGCCGCAGTGCCCCCCGCCAGCCCCGGCTTTGGGTTGCCAGCCCATTGACCCAGCCGGGAATCTGCCGGGGCCCGGGTGCTCGGCGCTGCACAGCGCGGCCCAGCGTCCGCCCCCGCGCAGGGCGGCCCGGGCTGCGGTCCACGGGGCGGGGGGGGGGAAACCGGGACCGGCGGGCACTAAGACCGCGCGGACACCCGCCGCCGGTCGGCAGCAGTGCGCAGGCGCGGGAATCGCCCCGCCCATCCTGAGGCTACTTCCGCCCCGCGGCGGAAGGGCCCCTGCCTGGCGGCGCACGGCGGAAGTGAGGGCGCGTCATCGGCGGGCGCCGGGCGGGAGCGGGACGCGGAGCCGCCGCCATGGCCGGGATCCTCTTCGAGGACATCTTCGACGTGAAGGACATCGACCCCGAGGGCAAGAAGTTCGACCGTGGTGAGTGGGGCCCCGCGCTTCCTCCCCGCCCGCCCAGCCCCGGCCGCTCCCCGCCGGGCCTCCGCCCGGGCCTGCGCCGCCTCAGGCCGGAGCTGCTCGGCGCTGCCCTCCCGCCGGGTCCTGTGCCCTCCCTGCCTGTCCCGGTCCCCCCTCTGCCCTTGCCGCCGGCGGTGGCCCCTGTGCCCCTCGCCACCGTCTGGCACCGACCCCACCGCGTGTTGCCGCACCCCGGTGCGCCCTGCTTCCCCAGCCCGGCTTCTGTGCCCCTCCACACCCCCGCAGCCCCCGGTACGCTCCGTTCCCCACCCCACTGTGTTCCTCTCCCTGCCTGTGCACGCCTCAGTCTGCTCCCCGACTCTGGCATCCATCCCCGAACCCTGTGCACCCCTTCCCCCCAGATAGCCGGAGGGGGGGACACACACACAAGAAGGGCCTGGCCCTGGGACCCTGCTCCCACCTAGCCCCTGGGTGTCTTCTTTATCCTCACCCCTGACTGTGCTGCTCTCCCCAGTGTCCCGCCTGCACTGTGAGAGCGAGTCCTTCAAAATGGATCTCATCCTGGACGTGAACATCCAGATCTACCCTGTGGACCTCGGTAAGCTATCGGGCTGCTCGTCCAGAGTGTGCCAGGCCTGAGCCAGTGTTAGCTTGGGTGGGCGAGGTTAGAGAGGCGAGTGCCGGTGCTCGGAGGAGGGAGACTGAATGAGCTGTCTCAGACTTCCTTGGGCCCCTGTGCTGTCCCCAGGTCACAGAAGGTGGTGGGCACTGGTTTCTGAGCTGGATTCTGGTTCACCTCACTGTGCTTGTTTGGGGTCATCTCTGGCCCGTTCCCCGGACATGCTCTCTAGTGAAACTGCGTCGGCTAGTGGCAGCCAGGCTTTAAGGGAGACCTTTTGAAATGAACTTCTGCAGCTAACTATACTAAATAGGTGGAAAAGAGAGTCTTACTCTCAATGAAGCATAGAAGGGCTGGAACTGGTGCTGCAGGGTCTCGCGTCCCTGCCCAGGGCCCAGCCAAGCCCTCTGGGACTCTCCCTGCGAATCTCTTGCTGTGTCCCATGAAAACACCAGCAGTGGTGTCCTGGTGGCTCTGGTCTCCGTGGTGATGACCAGTGTCTGTGAGGAACAGGGAGACAGAGGATCCGGTGTGATCTTTTCCTCGTTCCCTGGAGTCCTGCTGGAGGACTGAACTGCAGGGACGGGGTTTGTGCTAAACCTGCCAGGGCGGCTGCTTGCCACCACCCCGAGATCTGCTGTAGCCACTGCTGCTCTGGCTGTCTCCCCCCGCCTTCTCACTGCTTCTCTGCCCTCTCCTCCCAGGGGACAAATTCCGCCTGGTCATTGCCAGCACCTTGTACGAAGACGGCACCCTGGATGACGGCGAGTATAACCCCACGGATGACAGGCCGTCCAGGTACGGGGGTCCAGCCGGGACCCATGTGGGGGTGGATGAGGGAAAAGATGAAGTGCTGAGGGGCTGTGAGGTGCCTTCTCCCAAAGGACGCTCAGCTGGGGGAACACCTGGGTTTGACTCTTCTCTGAGCTCCCACCATCCCGTCGCAGGGCAGACCAGTTCGAGTACGTGATGTACGGCAAGGTGTACAGGATCGAAGGGGACGAGACCTCCACGGAGGCAGCCACGCGCCTGTGAGTGCCTGTCGGCAGGACGGGGGGGACGCAGTGCCCCGGGGTGGTATGGGCGAGGCACCGGGATCCCAGCCCGGGTCTCCCATGGGATTCCCCGCTCTCACCGCTCCTCTCCTCCCACCCCAGCTCTGCCTACGTGTCCTACGGGGGGCTGCTCATGCGGCTGCAGGGAGACGCGAACAACCTGCATGGGTTTGAAGTGGACTCTCGAGTTTACCTGCTGATGAAGAAGCTGGCCTTCTAGGAGACCTCTTGTCTCTGTGCGCTGCCCCAGAGACGTTCTGCTGGCGAGCAAACAGGAGCCCTGTGATCCCAAATCCTGCCCCAGCATCCATGCTGCCTGGCCCCTCCGGAGCTGGGGAGGAGGGAGCAGTCCCCCTCCTCATCTCGGCCTCTTCGGACTCCTGGGATCCGCAGCCCCCTCCTGCATGGAGAGAGGTGCCTGACGGCTGAGCGGAGACCGTGCTGGGTGCTCCGCAGTCCTGCCTGCTGGGTGTCTCTTCTCACCTCTGCCTTCCTGTGCTTCAAAAGCAGGCGCGGCCCGGGCTCTGGCAGGGGCTGCTGGACTGGGACAGCCCCTGTCTGCCTTGGGGCTCGGGACCGCTTCCTAAGGAGCCATCCTGAGGCAGGCCGGGCTTGTTCTTGATTAAACTGGGAAGTGTTTTCTAAATCTGGCTCTGCTGGCTGAGATGAGGCTCACAGGGAGCGGGGTACGCCTGCGCAGGGGCAAAGGGGGCCTGTACCGCTTTCCCAAGGGATGGGCAGTGCAAACCTGCCCTGGGCTCTTCTCTGCCAGCTCTCTGGGCACGGTGCACCCTGGGGCTAGGGAGAGGCAGGTGGGTGCAGGGTGCAAGGAGAGGTAGCTCCCGACCTCGAGTGGGGTCCGGTGCCCGACGGAGCCTGTCTGCCCTGCAGAGCCGGCGGCTGCCACGGGAGGGAGACCCAGAGCACGTCCCCGAGGGGCTGCCTCTTACTGAGGCCCCTGGGGGTGTGCGGTCCCCCTGCCAGGGCCACAGCAGGGGGGAAAGGAGGACACAAACAACACTCTAGAAAAATAGCTCTTTAATTGTAAAGCATTCACAGTAGAGGGGCCTGCCTGGGTGGGAGCAGGGCCTGTGCCTGCGGGAGCACGGGTGTTGCCGCTGTCTGCTTCTGTGGGCTGCGCGGTCGCTGAAGGCTTGAGGAGCAGAAGCCAACCCTTTCCCTGCAGGCACCTTCCTGGGCACCCAGAGCACAGCTCAGTGTCTGGCAGGATTGCTCTGATCTGGGATCAGGGGTGAGCCCTGTGTGCAGCCTCACCGGGCCCCGCACCAGGGGTCTCTGCCACCCCCCTGGCCTTGCTTGCACAAGTCCTTGGCCAGGTCATGGAAGAAGAAGCGCAGCTTGCCCTGCACCAGCTGCCGGTAGGTGAGGAAGATGCCGGTGATGTGAGTCTGCTCCATGGAGCGTGGGGAGCAGCCTGGCTCCCAGGGTTCTGCCTGAGGGGCGAGAGTGGGACAGGGGGTGACAAAGCTGTTGTGCCCAGCCCAGCGCAGCTGGCACTTGCGCCAGGGTGGTCTGGCTCACGTGGGGAGGTCTCACCTCACAGCTGAAGGTCTGCAGGAGCAGAAGGAAGTAGTTGGCGTGTCGGTAAAGCTGGCTCAGCTGCCTGGCCCCGCACTCCTGCGTCACCTGGCCCTGGGCCCCTGCCACGGCACCCACCAGCAGTGCCAGGTCGCAGAGGATCTCCTGCCGCTTGGTCTTGTTCTGGGGGAGCAGGCAGTGAGCGGGTGGCCCCAGGACCTAATTTATTCCTCTGCCCACCCTAGGTCTGGATGGGGTCCTGCACCCCCCTGTGCCACCAGGTATGCCCACGGGCATCTTGTTCAGCATTTCTGGTGTCTGTGCCAACCCGGGGGCTCCTTCTCCAGCCCCGTGGGCACCCCAGTGCCAGCACCATCCTCCCAGCCCTTCTCACCGATTTGGATTTCCACTGCTGGAGGTTGAAGTCCACCAAGGGCAGCACCATGGGGCAGCTGAGTGCGGGCAGTGCCTGGCACTGGCCCTAGTGGGGGGAGAGGAGATGCCGAGGTGAGATACCAGGAGCTGTGCCTGTCCCTGGCCTTGGGTTTGGGGGGGTTTGTATCCTCACCACTCTCTTCTCCATGTCCTTGGCCTCTCCAATGTACTTCTGGATGAGTCTGTTGTCGCAGACCAGCTGTGTTGGGCCAGCATGGCCCTCTTCCACATGCAGGAGGAAGGATGTGAGGAGGAGCAGTCCTGGGGGAGACGGGGTTACCTTGAGCACCGTGCCACCCTCCCTGGGCATCTCCGGCCCAGGGCCATGCCCTCGCCCCAGCCCTGTGGTGGCCTTGATGGCCCCACAGTGGGATTGCAGGGGGAGGTCTAGGGGGGCTGAGGAGAGCCTGGTGCTGCCCTGTGGTCAGTCGGCACAGAGGACCTGTGCTCACTGGGGAGAGCTGAGGTTTCCCTGCTGTGCCGAAAGGCAGGCGGTGTGTGCCGAGGGGCCGCACAGCTGCATCTGTGCCAGGTTTTTCGGCCCAGCTCCAGGCTGGGCTGCAGGCGGGGAGCAGAGCCACGCTCCCAGTGCAGACCAGGGCCAGCCCTCCTGATCTGTGCCAAGAGCTGCTCCAGGCGTCACGTGCGCTTCGGGGAATCCCTGCCTGCAGCATCCTGCAGCGTACGTCTGCTCCTTGCCACTGCTCCGGCCAAGGGCTCGCCTGCCGCCACCGCCTTACCCAGCGCTGCTGGCAAGCTGCTGCCCCGGACGCCTCTCGGCCGGGCGGCCGCTGTGCCCAATGACTGCCTATCCTGGCGACAGGCATCTCCTCTCCAAACGCCCTCTGTGCATCCACCTGCCTCGCTGCCTGCCTTGGCACTGCACCTGTCCCCAAAAGCCCTTGGCGCAGCCTGTTTCCCGAGGCCAGGCATGGAAAGATGCTTGGCTGCCTTCATGCGCCGGTAGCGGCCAGGGCCAACCAAACCAGAGCCACCCTTGGGGTTTGCTGCCCACGTGTGGGGCTCATCTCTTGGGGTGCCCACGCGGGGGAGATGCTCTGGCTGTACCGCCATGGTGTCCGCTGCCAACGCGATGCCCCTTCCTGCTTGCTCCCGTCCCCCCTTTTAGCCGCGCACTCACTGTTCAGCTCCATGCTCAGCTGGGGGCTTCGGCCCTGCATCTTCCACCCTGGGGCCGGCGGCTGCTCCCCGGCTCCCGTCCCCCTTCCATGGAGGGCGGTGGTGGTGCGGGCTCCCCACGAGCCGCCCAGCCGGGACGGAGGGCCAGGGGCTGGGAGAGCCCCCGGGGCGGCACGGCGCAGCTCTCCGGCTCTGGCCCGGCCGCCCAGCCAAGGCAGCGCGATTTCCTGTTGTGTCGCCACTGACCTTCAAGCAAAATCGCAGCAGGGGCCCCGGGCCCGGGGGACGGCTTCCTGCCTCCGGCCGCTTCCTCCCTTGGCTCGGGGCGCGGGAAGGGCGTCCCCGGGCGCCCTCCGGGGCTGCTCACCTGCCCCCTGGCCT
Organism: Ciconia boyciana; assembly: GCF_034638445.1. Lineage (NCBI taxonomy): Eukaryota > Metazoa > Chordata > Aves > Ciconiiformes > Ciconiidae > Ciconia > Ciconia boyciana. Next base: position 56,878,610 of record NC_132940.1, on the reverse strand, counting down.
GAGTGATCGGCTGCCGGGACCTCGGCGGTCAGCACCTCGGCTGTGCCTGTCTAGGGGGTGAAGGTGGCACTGGTACCTGCAGAAGAGATGGTATCGGTGACCCTGTGCTGGGTGGCCCCGGGACCATCAGCCCTGATGGGGTCCTGCTCCCGGCTGTGGCAGCCAGGCACAAAGGCCACCAAAAACCCTCACCCGGAGATGGGCTCCAACCGCAGTGACCCTCACCCAGAGGTGGACTTCATCCCTGGTCATCTTCACCCAGAGGTGGAATCCGAGCACAGTGACCCTCACCCAGAGGTGGGCTCCAACCCCTGCGTCTGTCACCCGGAGGTGACTCATGGAGCTGGAGATCCTTGGTGGGGCTGCAGTGCACGGGGACCCCTCTGAGCCGGGGAGGGTGACGGAGCACGGGGGCCTGGCTGGCATGCAGCCCTGGCGCTGTTTCACCAGGGGTATTGGTTGGGGGGGGCAGGTGAAGCACCCATGGACACCCCCTCCTTAGGTGGGAGAAGCACCAGGGTCTGCCCAGTGCCAGGCCTGCTGGTGGGGGACAGGCGTGCACACACCCACCCCCCTGTATACATGCACGTGTGTGTCTGTATGGCACATGTGTACACACCCCCCACGTGCACCCTTAGACCCGCGTGTGCACATGCGCACTTCCCGCAGCACGCGTCGGGGTGCACACTCAGATAACCCCCGGGGCCGGGCAGCCCCCCACGCTTCCCTTTGGGGGGGAGCCCCCCCAGCCCACATCCTCTTGCCCCCGGTCTCCCCGCAGCCCGCGCATTTCCTTCTCACACCCCTGCTCTCGCACGCTCCCACCCCTGTCCCTGCAGCCGGCGGTTCCCGGCAGCGCCTGGCCGGGTGACAACAGGCAGAGTAAACACCTCAGCCCCGCTCCGCCTGCCCCGCGTCCCGCTTGGCCCCTGGCAGCCCACCTTGCGGGTCGCGGGGTGCCCGGACAGGGAGTATGGCGGGTGCCACGGCTCCGGGGACAAGGCTGGCCGCCCAACTCGCCCGTGGCACGGCTGGTGGTGGCGGGAGTCGCGAGCACCGGGGTCAAACACCGCTGGGCTTCCCCCGCACGGCCGTGCCCCGTCTCTGCGGACGTGACAAGTTGCAAACGCGACCCGTCGGCACCCTCAGCCCCTCTGCCAGCACTGGCCCCGCTCCCGCCGCCGGCCATGCGCCAGCCTCCGCTGTGTCTGGATCCCTGTCCCTCCCTGGGTGCAAAACCCTTCACAATGCCGGCCTGGAGAACCGCGGTGCCCTGCACTCCCTGCTTGCGCTCATAATTAGGCAAATGAACCCGTCGGGGGAAACTTGAGGGCAGCTGGTTCTTGGGAAGATGCCTGCTGGACCCCAGTGGGCACCAGAGCACCCCAAGTTGCCTAAAATAGTTCCTTCACTCCAAAATGTTCCTTTTCAGCCGTGCCAGAAGCTGGCAGGCAGCGGCAGCCCGTGCCCGTGGGCAGCCTGGTATTCTGCTGGAAAGGGCAATGCCAGCATTTGCTGCCCATGCCAGGGGGGCAGAGGCGGATGTGGGGGGGGAGCCCCTGCTGCTGGCCCACCACATTTCTCCCCAGCCCAAATCCAGGGATGCCACATGCCGTGGAGAGAGGGGGAGCAAGTGGGGCTCAGGGACCCCAGAGGGGCATGGGGGCTGCGGCCGAGGCAGGCAGGGCTCTGGCAGGGGGCAGGAAGCCGGGCGGGGGCCGCGGGGCTGCACAGCTGGCCGGATCCCGGTGCCAAGTTTCCCACCTCTCCTTACAGGGTGCAAAGTGTCGGGAATCCCGCTGCGGGGGGCAGCCGTTCGCACCCACTTTGCCAAGGTGCCAAGGCCAGCTGGAGGTGCCAGGCGGTGGGGGGGCCGGGGGGGTGACCACGGGCGGGTGGCACAGCTGCTGTCCCTGCAGGCCACCCAGATGTGCCTGGTGGTCACCCCCGGGATGTCAGCACAAGGCAGGGGGGCATGGGAAGCAAACCTGGGCTTCCAGGGACAGGGAGGGGGGGTCCCAGCCCCCTTTGAAGCCCCCATAAAAGGGTCTGGCATAAAGGGAGGAGAAAGTCAAAGGAACAAAAGAGAGCGGCTAATCCTGGCGTGAGCAAACAGCCCCGTTTGCTCAGGGCCCAGCTGGCCCCGGGGCCAGGGAAAGGAGCACAGCAGGGCTCTGGGGGTGCCAGGCAGCAGGGGACCCTTTACCCAAGCTGGCTCCCTCCCCGAGCGCGGGCAGCCCCCGGGACCTGGGTGCCCCCTGCCCTCTCTAGGCCTTTTTTTACATTTGCAAATTGCCAATAAACATCCGCTGGCAAATCCAGCTCCCCACGCCCTCCACACCCTGCACCACTGCGCTGCTGGGCAAAGGGGCACCTTGGCCAAGGTGCCGCAGCTCAGGGGTGAAGGCTGGCAGGGTTTCCCCCATCTTTCTTAATTCCCAGCAGGCCACACACTGCCCAGCACCCCGGCACGAAGCCCCTGCTGCTGCCCAGAGGACGCCCATGGGCAAACCCTCCAGGCGCTGCCTTGCGCCAGGGCACCTTGTGCCAGTGGCCCCACTGGCAACCAGAGTGATCCCGCCGTGCCCCCTTCCCCTGTCCTGCTCCTCGGTCAAGCTCCCCAGCCCAATGTGGGGCATGTGGGGTGCTGGGAGGGCACCTCACCCCTCTCCCTCCATCCTGCAGGGCGGCGAAGGGGTTAATGCCAGGCGGCCGAGCCGCAGGTGGGCGCAAGAATGAAATTCCTTCTCGCTGTCCTGCGAAGTCTGGGCACAAATATTTGCCTGCATGTCCGGTGGGGAGGGGGGAGACCACCATCGCTCTGGGAGCTTGCTAATCCCCATGCCAAACACGGCCCCCCCGTGCCCCACACGCCCCCCACTTTCCTCCCGCCAGGGTTGCCCCGCAAGGCCTTTGGGGAGGGGACATTTGGGGCCAGAGGGACACCAGCACCTTCGGGTGCTCCTATAAGCAGGGAGCTCTATGGAGTTGACAGGGCACCAGGAGCACGCACGGTGCCCCGGGGCACAGCCGGGATCTGCTTGGCCTGGCAGATGAGGCTGCTTTGGGGTCTCCGTCCCGTTCCCCGAGCCGTGCCCACCACAGCGAGCTGGGATGAAGGCGAGAGCCCCAACCATCCCCGCCATGCCAGCAATGCGCCCTCCGTAATAAACTCCATGTGTTTGCAGATGGAAAGCAGCCACTTTTCCTCCCCTCCGTCACCCCCCCGGGCTGCATCCCCCTCCCCGTACCTGCCACCCCCAAAACCCCCTCCATCCCCAGACCCCCCTGGCCTTCGTCTGGGGCAGCCCAGCCCTGCAAGCCGCCTACCAGTTGTGCAAATATTGCCGGAACGGCTGTAATCCCCGTGTCCAACGTGAATTATGAGATATTTCCACCCATTACGACAGCCCCCCCCACCCCGCCGCGTGTGTGCGAGGCCAGGGGGGATTAGTCACGGGGCAAGCCGCGCTCAGCACAAAGCTTTGGGGAGGCCGACGGCTCCCCGCACCCCGCGCTGGGGCGGGTTGCTGGAGGGGGGCTCTTTTTGGAGAGCGGGGGTGCCCCCTGAGCCTTCCTGGCTCCGGGCTCACGCCTGGCACGGGGGCGAGGGGGGGGTGTCGGGGTGCCCGGGAGGCCGTGCGAAGGCGGGGCCCGGGCGTGCGGTTTCGCCTCGACCCCGTCCCTGGGGAGCAGAGGCTCCTTCCTGCCGCCCCGAGCCCGGCTCATGTTCAAAGCCGCGAGCAGGCAGCGGCTAATGAGCCCAGACAATGGGGAGCTGCGTGGGGCAGGAGCGCTGGCGAGGGCCCGCCGCGACGCCCCATGCCAGGCACGGCACGGCCCCGGCACCGCGCCCGCCGGGACCCTCGGCGGGACGCTCGCCACCGGCCAGGAGCACGTGCCCACGAAGCCCCGGCGACGCTGCGGGCTAGTTGGGAGGGTGCCGTCGGGGCGTCCCACCCGCGCTGCGCCGGGACGGCACCCCACGGGGGGGCCACCGCTTCTCCACACGCACCCACACCCACACCCACACACACAGACACACACACACACACCCCCCCACACCCCGCCCAGGCGCCCGCTCCGGGCAGAGGTGCCGGAGGGGCGCGGGTGCCAGGCGGGGTGGCCGGGGCTGCCCGCGGCCGGCCAGCTCCGTCCCCGTGCGGCTCCAGCTGCCCGCAGCCGGCGGCCCCGTTGGGGCTGCGCCGGCGCCAGGCCCGGCTCCGGAGCGCCTCAGAGCCGCCTTTGTGCCGGGCGCTGCCGGCAGACGTGTGCGGGCGCTGGGAAGCAGCTGGCGGGAGCGGGACCCTTCCCCAGCGCCGTCCCCGGCCGGCGCCACCCCCTCCCCACCAGCACGGGGGACCCCCGAGGCTCTGGCAAGCCGCCCGCTGCCCCTCGCCTGGGGCCACGCCTTGGCATTTCCAGGGGCGGCCGGGGCTGTGGACGCGGGATGCCCGGGCACGGCTGGGGCACCCGTTTCCTCCCTGCCCGCATGCCCCCGCCGCAGTGGCGATGCCCCCCTCCGCGGGCAGGGATGCCCGGCTCCCTCCTGCCCCGCCGGGCCCCGTGCCAGCGTACCACGCCGGTCCCAGCCTGGCGGTGCCGGGACACCCCTGCAGCCCCCCTCTCCCTCACGCTGCCACCCCGTGCCTCAGTTTCCCCCACGCCGAGGGCCGCGGCCAGGTGGGTTCCCCGTCTCTCCTTCCTTTCCCCGGGAAAGGGGAGGGAGCTTCCCCCGCCGCTTCCTCGCGTCCCGCAGCCGAGCCAGGAGACTGTGACGAGCTCTGGGTGCGCGGAGCCAGCACCGGATTCCTGGCACCGGCGGGGCGGCCGGGAGCCATCGCCCGCCTCCTCCCTGCTCGGCCCCGCTCGCGTCCCGCCATCCCCCAGGGCCGCTGCCGCGCCGCAGCGGGCACCGCACGGCAACACTGGCACGGCCAGGCGGACCCCAGCCCTCCCCTGCCCGCCGCGCTGCCGGACCCCGGGCCAGTGGGAGAGAAGAGAGGGGACAGGTCAGTGGCACCGCCGGGGACAGCGGGGAGGGCTCGGGGCCGGGGGTGCCACGCTGCCGGGCACGGACCCCGCTCGCAGAAAGGGCTTGCGAGCGGCAGGGCGTCGGGCACGGCCCTGCCCGGGGGATGCCCGGGGCCCTGGCGGTGTCCCAGCCCTGGCAGCGCCAGCGGGCCGTCCCACCGGGGGAAGCCCCGCTGCTCCGCGCCGCCTCACGCCAGCGCCGGCTCCTGCCACGGGGCCGGTCCCCGGCACGGCCGAGCCCCCGCGCCCCGCTGCCCTCCCCGGGAGGGGTGCCCGCTCCACGGGGACACGCGCCAAAGCGGGGCAGGGAACGGGACGAGGCGGCCGTGGGCGAGCCGGGCATGGGCAACCCCACGCGGGCTGGCCTCGGGGGCACGGGGCGGTGGGCTGCAGCCCCCCCAGCCACTCACCGGGCCGCGGGGAGGCCCAGGAGGAGCCTTCTGGGGAGGCAGGGGCCTGTTGTGCTCCAGCTGTGCCGTGTTTCCCTAGCTACACCGCGCAGCTGGCCGGGTGTTTGTACCGCCCGGAGTTGATTTTGGCAGCCCCGCACTTCCCCCTCCTCCCCTCCCCGCCCGCCTTCCCCTCCCCGGGCGCCCGCCCGCCACGCACCCGCCACCAGCCACCCCTCCCTGCCACCCTCGGCGGGGGTGGCAAGGCAGGGACACAGGTGGCACACGCTGGCCCCTCTCCCCGCCGGCCCCCCCTCCCCGCAGTGCGTGCCTCAGTTTCCCCAGCCGGATGATGCTCTCCCCAGGCTTTTCCATGGTGTCTGCTCACTGCCCACCGCCACCACCCTTGCCAGCCCGGGCACATGTGGGTGAAGAGCGGGACCGGTGCTGGGTGCTGCTCCCTCAGCCTCCTCCACGGCTGCCCCCTCCCCTCCCCGGGCAAGGGAACCCAGGCATCCGGGCTCCTGTCCCCCTGCAGCCACCGTCACCGGTGGCCAGGAGCCCGGGGTCTCGCTCTGGAGCCTTCCTCTGCCCGGGGTGGGCAGCAGCCAGAGGGATTTGAGGATGTCGAGGGCACAAGTTGTGGGGTTCGTGTGACTTTGCAGAGTGCAGTGTGGATTTGGGGGGGGGGGGGGGCGGCATGCTTTGGGGGCCCATGCTCAGGGGTGTTGAGTGGATGGAGGATCTGTATGCCCTGGGGAGGGGCTGGCTGCAGGGGAGAGCTCTGCAGGGGGTCCATGCACCACAGGGGACTGTGTGGATGGATGGTGCCCTGCAGTGCCCCGTGTCCTGGGGAGCCAAACAGCCTGGGAGGGGGCTGAGTGGATGGAGGAGTCCCCACGATGTCCCATGCCTGGGGGGGCCCGATGACCCTTGGGAGGGCTCATGCCTGAAGGTGGGCTGTGCAGATGGGGACCCCCCAGGGTGTCCCGTGCCCAGGAGATGCCCCACGCCAGGGGAGAGTATATGGGTTGAGGAGGGGGGCATTTGAATGGGGGTGCCCCAAAAATGCCTTATTCCCGAGGGGCTTATGTGGGTGGGGGACTCCCGGGGGGGCTCATGTCCTGGGGGGGGCATGTGGATGGGGGCATACCCATGATGTCCAGTGCTCAGGAGCACCCCAAGCTCTGTGGAAGGGGTATGGGTGGTGGTGGTGGTGTCTCCGCAGTGCCCTGTGTCCCAGTGGGTGTTGTGCAGATTGGGGGTGTCCCCAAGATGCCCAGCCCCTGGGGGTGCCCCGTGCCCTGAGGGGGGGGGTATGTGGATGAAGGCATCCCTCAGGTACCCCATGCCCTGGGGCTGGCATGTGAGTGGCGATGCTCTGCACCCGGGGGTACCCCATGCCCGGGGGAGGGGGGGCAATGGATGCGGGGGTCCCCAGGACACCCCGAGTCCGGGAGTACCCCATGCCCGGCGGGGCAGCTGCGTGCCCCGGGGTGCCGCAGGACGGCCCGTGCCCGGCGGGGGCGCCGAGGCCGGGGCCCGGGGGGGGGTCGGAGCGCGGCGGGGGCGCGTCCCCCCCCGGCCGGCCGCTGCCTGCGCCTCATTAGCGGGGCCTTTGTTTGCACAGGGCTCGCAGCTCCCGCTTGCCCATGCCGCCGCCTATAAAGCGGAGCCGGAGCCGGCGGCCGGGCAGAGGCGGCGGCAGCGACAGGCAGCGCCCGGCCCCCCCTCCCCGCCCCCGGCCGCCTGCCTGCCCCGGCCGGCCGGCACCATGCGCGCCGCCCTGCTGCTGCTGCTCGCCCTGCTCCTGCCCGGCCGCGCCGCCCGCCCCAAGCTCGCCCTGCCCATCCGGCCCGACACGGACCCGCTGCCCCCCGGGGGGGCGGCAGGTAGGAGCCCCCCACTTCCGTCCCCGCGCGCCCCCCCCCGCTCCGGGCACCCCCGTCCTGTACAAGCCCGCTGCCGCCACCCCCCCTTCGTGCACCCCCCTTCTCCCTGCCACCCGCACCCCCGTCCGTGCACCGCATGCCTGCACGCCCCCCCTTTTCTTGCACCCCGCATCCCGCTCCGGGCCCCCCGGCTGGCCGGGACCGGCACCGGGACCAGCACCGCGAGCGGGACCGGCCGCCGTGCCCAGCGGGCGGCGGGGCGGTGCCGGCCGCTGTCCGGGGCTGCGGCAGGGGGGTGCCCGCGGCCCGGAGGTGACCGGGGGCGGCGGTGAGGGTGGGGGGGGGGGGTCTCCGCAGGCTGCGCCTTCGGGGGGCACTTCTATGCCCTGGAGGAGACGTGGCACCCGGACCTGGGGGAGCCCTTCGGGGTCATGCGCTGCGTTATCTGCCACTGCGAGCCGGTGAGTGCCCCCGCGTCCCCCCCCGCCCCGGGACCCCCCTTCCCCCGGGAGATCCCCCAGGATCCGGCCCTGCTGGGGAGGGGGCTGGCAGGGAAGGAGGTCGACCCCGTCATTCAGCACACCCCCCCTATGGAAAAGGGGAGCGGGGATCCCTCCAGCCAGCCGGACACCTGGATGTCCCCCCCCTGCCGCGGCAGTGGGGAGGAGAAGGGGGGTTTAAAGGATCAGGCTTCATTCCTCCTCCTCCTCCTCAGGGATGGCCCCCGGCCCCCTCCCTCCCTCCGAGCAGCCCCCCGAGGCCGGGGCTGGCGGGGCCGCGCACAGCTGGGCAGGGGGCTGGGGGCCGTGGGGAGGGGGCCCGGGCTTGGCTGCCGTACAGGCAGCTGGGGGCTGCGAAAGGTGTCCGGGCTGCCCGTGGGGGCTCCAGATGGGCTGGGATGGGGGGAGCCAGGCTGTGCCGGGGGGGCACACCTTGGCACGGCTCTCTCGGGCTCTTCCCCCCCCGCCCCGCAGCAGAGGAACCGCCGGGGGAAGCCAGCGGGGAAAGTGAACTGCAAGAACATGAAGCAGGACTGCCCCGTGCCCGCCTGCCCCCGGGCCACGCTGCTGCCCGGGCACTGCTGCCACACCTGCCCCAAAGGTGAGGCCAGCGGGTGCCTTCCTGCGGGGAGCCCCTCTGCACCCACAGGGTCCCCCGTGGGCATGGGAAAGGGGGCATTGCACACATACCCCCAAAAAGGGCTGTTTGCTTTGTTATAGAGGTTGCCAGTGCCCTCGGGGTGCCCATGAGGTGCTGGGCAGGGGGAAGCCCCGATGGGCACAGCTGTGCCCGAATCACCCTGGGAGGGGTGCAGAGAGGGTGCACAGAGCTAAACAATCTGCCTGTCCATCTGCCTGCGCCCATTGTGCCCCCCGTCACCCCAGCACAGAGCCCCGCGGTGATTTGCAGGGCACATCCCGTTCTATCATGGGAGGGAGGATTTGTTATTCCCCCCCCCCCAAAGCTCTTGACACAAGCAGCCTGGTGCAATGGTCTCCCCCTGTGCCCACCTCATGCCAGCCTTGCCAGGCCCCCCGGAGAAGAGCCCCGCGCCCCCCTTCGACACCTTCGAGTACTTCCAGGACAAGGAGGACGACCTGGACAAGCCCTACAACGACCGCTCCTACCTCAGCTCCGAGGGGCTGGCCCGCGATGATGCCCGCACAGGTGAGCCACCCACCTGGCCGGGCAGCAGTGGTGTGGGGCACCCCCCACGCTCCCCACCATCATCGGCATCCCCTCCCCAGAGTTCGTGGCCTTGCTGACAAGCGGCCCAGAGCCGTGGCACCCCACATCCAGTGCGGTGGCGAAGGCTCGGTTCACCCTGCTGCGCTCCTACCTGCTCTTCTCCATCAGCTACGAGCGGTGAGTCCGGCCCTCTGCCTAGGCTGGCACAGCAGGCACCCCCCCTAGAAAAAGGAGGGGATGCAACGGTGCTTGTGCCTCATTTTCCCTTCCGATGTCCCCCCGCAGTGCCACAGCCTTGCATTAGCAGGGCCAGAGATTTGGGGAGGGGGGCGATGTGCTGGGGGTCCAGCCTGGGCAAGCAGCCGGGATTTTGGCATACCCACGGCACCGGCCCAGCCTCACCCCTTCGCCTCCAGGTCTGGAGCGGGAACAAACAGGAATGGCTCCAGGGCTCCGCTGAGGACGTGGGCGCAGCGGGGCAGAGGCGTCGTGCCGCCCTGCGGGCTCTGCCAGCAGGCACTGCTGGGGCACTGCTGCCAGGGTCCCCCATCCTCGCCGTGCCCTCCCCGGATGCCCGCCGGCAGTGGAGCCTCTCCTCTCCCTCCCTCCTTCCCGCTCCAGTTTCTTCTGCTCTTCCTCGCTTCCAGGCCCCTTTGCATAGTAAAGTGGTGACTAATTTCCAGCTCCGACCGGGGGGAGCCAAATGGAGCCGAAAATGCTCCTAATTTACAGCCGGGCCCGAGCGCTTGGCTCCCGGTGGGTCCTGCCCTGCTGCCTTTCCCGGCGGGGACACCCCTCCTGCTCGGTGCCAGTTTGGCATCGCTCCAGGGCAGGGGAGCCCAGGGGACCCGTGCCGAGCTGGCACCCGGTGGGACGGCAGCGTTGGGCCAGCCCAGGCGTGGGCAGGCAGAGCATGGCGCTTGGCACCGCAGGGGGATGTCATCCTTCTCTTGCCCACCCCAAATTGCTGGGCCACCCCCGTGTGCCCTCCCTGACGCACCCCTGTGCCCGGTGCTGAGCGAGGGTGGTGGCAGGGGAGGGGGGGCCGGGCGGGGGGTCCTTGCTCACCCCCTGGGTGCCCGCAGGCTGGGGCGGCCAAGCCGGGTGCGTTTCAGCGACCCCGAGGGCAACGTGCTGTTCGAACACCCCGTGCAGAAGAGCGCTGCCCCCGAGGATGGCATGGTGAGAGGGGCCGGGAGGGCAGGGGGGCACGGCACCCCTTCCTCCCCCTGCCCGGGCGTGTGGTGCCCCCCGGCCCCTGCCTAGCCCTGCCCTCGCCTGCAGCTCTGCGGGATGTGGAGGACGGTGTCCAAGGCCAACGTCCAGCTGCTGCGGGGGGAGCAGCTCCGCGTGTCCCTCGTCACCCGGGCGCAGCCCTCCGGAGAGGTCCACGGGCACATCCTCAAGCACCGGGCGCTCTTCGCAGGTAAGTCTGGCTCTCGCGTGCCCACCCCGTGGGTGCCCACCGGGATGCTCCTCACACCCCCTCTCCCCGCACAGAGACATTCGGTGCCATCCTGACCTCGTCGGACCCCACGCACCTGGGCGCTGGGGGCATGGCCATGCTGACGCTGAGTGACACCGAGAACAACCTGCACTTCATCCTGATGGCCCGGGGGCTGCTGGAGCCCCGCGCCGGGGGTGAGGGCAGGCACGGGCACCCCGCGGGGCCTGGCACCGTCCGGGAGGGCTGTGTAGGGCTGGGTGTGGGTGCATGGCACGTATGTGGCTCGGGATGCGTGGGTCAGCATCTGTGGGGTCAGGGTGGGTACATGGGCTGGGTGTAGGGCTCAGGGTGGGTATAGGGGCTGTGCGTGGCAGGGGGGCAGGGTTGAGGTGTGCATAGGGGTTGTTGCATGATTTGGAGCGTGCATGGGGGGGAGGGGGTGTGGTGGGTACCTATGGGTGGGTGTGGGGCCAGGGGGTACTGGAGGGCATATGGGGGTCGGTGTGCAGAAGGATGGTTTTGGGATGTGGGTTCTGCAGGGATTTTTGGGGTGCAGGGGGGAACGGTGGGGGTCATGGTGTGTGCAGGGGTCCAGGCGTACAGGACAGGCAGCTGGCAAGAAAGTGGGGGATGGGTTGCAGGGGTTTGGGGGTGGTGGGCACAGAGGGATGGGTTTGGGCAGCAGAGGGATAGTGGTCACAGGCCTCTGGTCCAGTGTGGGTCCAACCCCCTCTGCCATGGCCAGAATCCCCCTGGGTCCCGCTGCGGGTCCGCATCCTGCACCAGGGCCAGACGCTGCAGGAGGTCCGTGCCAACATCACCGTGGAGGTAAAGCTGGTCTGTTCCCCCACGTGCCCCAGCAGCTGCGGTGCCCGCCATGCCAGGGCTGAGCCGTGGCACCGTGCCCCCCCCCGGCAGGACCCCGACTTTGCGGAGGTGCTGAGTGAGCTGTCTGCCCGCGAGCTGCAGTGGCTGGTGCAGGGGCAGCTCCGCATCGTGGCCGAGACGGAGGGCCGGCACGCGCGCCAGTTGGCGGGCACCATCACCACCCGCCGCAGCTGTGACAGTGAGCACGGGGCAGGCACCCCGGGGCGCAGGGGGGGTGGCCGTGCCCCCCCATGCCAACCTCACACCCCCTTGCCTCTCTCCCTGGGCTGAAGCCATCCAAAGCGTGCTGTGTGGAGCGGATGCCTTGCTGCCAACCAAGACGGGGGCTGTGGGCTCGGCCAAGCTGGCGCTTCACGAGAATGGCACCCTGGAGTACCAGGTAAGCGGGGGGCACCCATCTCTCTCCTGGGGATCCCAGGGGTGTCTCCCCCCCCAGCGCTGCCCCTCGGCACCCTTCCCACAGGTGCAGGTGGTGGGCACTGCCAGCGAGGTGGTGGGCATCACACTGGAGACCAAACCCCGGCGGAAGAGCAAGAGGAACGTCCTGTTCGACATGACGCCCAGCTACAAGGACGGGCTGGTGAGAGCTGGGTGGCACTGAGGGGGATGGCGTGGGGACCTTGGGCGAATCCCTGTCCCAACCCACGTGGTCTCCCGCCGACGGCAGGCCCGGGGCACCTGGCAGAGCCCCAGCGCCCGTGATGCCCACATGCTGCTGCAGAACGAGCTCTTCCTCAATGTGGCCACCAAGGACTGGGTGGAGGGCGAGCTGCGGGGCCAGGTCATCTCCCTGCCCTACAGCGGGCTGCTCGCCCGCTACACAGGTACCCGGGGGGCACCAGGGGTAGCGGCAGGGGCGGTGGGGCAGCCCCCCTGCCCGCCACCTCCCACAGCCCCTGTCTGTGTGCAGAGATGCCCGTGGCGCTGGCAGGGCAGCTGGTGTCCCCCCCGGTGGGCAGCGGTGCCGGGGGGCACGCCTGGCTCTCGCTGGACGAGCACTGCCACCTGCACTACGAGATCTCGGTGGCGGGGCTGGGCCGCCCGGCCGACGGCACCGTCAGTGCCCACCTCCATGGGGTGGCTGAGCTGGGCGAGATGGGCGCCCGTCCCCACCAGCACAAGCGCCTGCTCAAGGGTTTCTACAGCACCGAGGTGAGGTGGGCATCCGGTCAGGGCACCCCACAGCAGGGACCGGGCTAGCCCTCACGCCCGTCCCGGTGCCCCTCTCGCCCCGGCAGGCTCAGGGAGTGGTGAAGGACCTGGATGCCGACCTGTTGCAGCACCTGGCCCAGGGCACTGCTTTCCTGCAAGTCAGCACCAAAGCCCACCCCCATGGGGAGATGCGTGGACGGGTAGGTCCCCACCTGGGTAGGGCACCCCTACCCATCCCCACTGCTGCCCAGGGTCTCCAGCCAGGTGACACTGCCCAGAGCAGGGTTGGAAGGGGACAGGATGGGTGGCACACCGTGGCATGCTCCCAGCAGCCTGGCGTGGTGTGTTCTGTGGTCGTGGGTGCTTCCTTCACCAGCCCGGACCGTGGAGGGCAGCCGGGCATCAGCATGGGGAGCGGGGTCCCCCGGCCGTGCCAACCCTCCTGCTCCATGCCCCCATCCAGGTGCACATTCCCAACCGGTGCCATGCAGGAGGCACCCGCCTGGCCCCGGGGGAGGCTGAGCTCTCCGAGGGTGCCAAGACCAGGGACCTGGAGCAGCTGAAGAAGGACCCCAACTCCTGCTTCTTCGAGGGGCAGCACCGGGCGCATGGCACCCGCTGGGCACCCGACTATGACAAGAAGTGCTCCATCTGCAGCTGCCAGGTACGGGCCGGGGGGGGCAAGCTGGGGGGCAGCACCCGTCAGCAGTGCCCCCCTGTAATAAACCCCATACCTGCTGCCCCCAGAAGCGCACGGTGATCTGTGACCCCATCCTGTGCCAGCCCCTCAACTGTACCCACCAGGTGCACCCTGAGGAGCTGTGCTGCCCCATCTGCGAAGGTACCTGGGGGCCAGGGGGGTGCCGGGATGGGGGCGCAGGGGGGTTCCCCATGGGTACAAGGTGGGGGGTCCTGCTCTAAGCCTCTGCACCCCCTCATGGTCTCCCTCTTCCTTGCAGAGAAGAAGATGGGTCAGGAGGAGCTGAAGCTGGAGCGGGCACGGGACAGTAGCGAGGGTGAGTCTCAGTGGGCACGGGCTGAGGGGGTGGCTCTGCCCCCCTGGCCTCCTCGGCACACCCACTCCCCCCATGGGGGCTGCGCCCACCTCCTCCTCCTCTCCCAGGCTGTTACTTTGACGGAGACAAGACGTGGCGAGGCTCTGGCACCCGCTGGCACCCTGTCGTGCCCCCCTTTGGCCTCATCAAATGTGCCATTTGCACCTGCAAGGTGAGCGTGGGTCCTCGTCCCCTCCCAGACCCCCACCCTGGTTTGGCAGCAGAGCTGCCCTGGCACCCGTGGTGGCTGCCCTGAGCTGCCAGGCACTGTAGCAGGGGCTCAAACCAGGGAGGGGGGTGTGTGCCTTGTACCGGCTGCCCCATGCCCTCCACGAGCCCCCCGCGCTCCCCGCAGGGCACCACAGGCGAGGTGCACTGCGAGAAGGTGCAGTGCCCGCGGCTCACCTGTGCCAACCCCGTGCGTGCCAGCCCCTCCGACTGCTGCAAGCAGTGCCCAGGTACCTTCCCCCTCCTCCTGCCTTCGGCTCTCCCGGCACAGCCCCTGCAGCTCCCCGTGCCACCATCGGCGATGCCGTGGGGGTGCCCCTGCCACGTGCGTGCCACCTCTCAGTGCCCTTTCCTGCAGCCCCGGAGAAGAGTGTCCCCGAACTGGCCGACACCATGCAGGCAGACGGGCCGCGGGCGTGCCGCTTCGGGCGCCGCTGGTACCTCAACAACGAGAGCTGGCACCCCTCCGTGCCCCCCTTCGGAGAAATGAAGTGTATCCTGTGCTGGTGTGTGGTGAGTGTGCCAGGCCTCGGGCGGCACCGGGGAAAGGAGGGGTGCCCCCGTGCCAGTCCCCAGTGCTTCGGGGACGGGTGGGAGAGCAGCCCGGGGTGGCACCCTGGGGACCCACCATGCCCCAAGGAGCCACCAGGCCCCCGTGCTCAGCCCCTCTTTCTGCCCCGCAGTCGGGGGAGACGCACTGCCAGCGCCAGGAGTGCCCGCCGGCCGCCTGCGCCAGCCCCACCAGGAGGGACAACCCCTGCTGTGCCAAGTGCCGCGGTGAGTACGACTGCTCGCACGTGAGCACGACTGCTCGCACGTGAGCACCGCTCCCCCAAACACCCTGCGGTGGCCCGGGCACCACCCCAGTCCCCCTGGGTGCCGAGCCAGGGCTGGGATGAACCCAAGCGCCCTCCTGGCACCCGCCATGCCTATCTCTCAGCCCCACTTTCCCCCCCCGCAGCCCTGAATGCCCCCCCAGATGCGCGAGAGAAGGTCCACGATGCCAGGGCGGAGGCATGGAGCCGCTGAGCAGTGACCGCTGCCTGGAGCGGGGCGAGCGTGCAGCGAGGCTGGGCGGCCGTGGGGGGGTCCCCGCCACCCATCACCCCCGTGCAGGGCAGGGGGCACAGAGGAGCACAGCGGGGTGGATGCGGCCAGGCACCCAGCCTGGGAACCCCGTCTCGGCATGGCTGCGATGCCGGGGCTGCCCTGTCCACTTGTGCCGGCAGGCAGTGGCCGGGCTGGCGGAGGCCGGGGCACCCGCTGCCCTCCCCCTCCGAGCCCCCCCGGCCGGCGGGCGCAGCGGGCATCGCGCCCACCTTGTACATAGTGTAAAATCCCTCTGGCCCCCGTCTCGCTGCGCCTGCCCCGGCTCGGCCGGGCTTGTCACATAATTTATGGTGCCTGTGGATGGGGGTCCCGATGTATTTATTAAAACCAGAGATATTGCCCACCCGGCTCCCCGCCTCTTCCTAGGAGCAGGTGCAGGGCTGTGCCCCTGCATCCCTCACTGGGCTCCGGTGAGATTTGCAGGCCCTGGCCTTGCTGTGGGTTTGGGGGTGTGTATGCTGAGGGGGGTACTTGGGGGGCATGGGGCCTGGGAGCCAGTGCCAGGCTGGGGGCACCCCTGGTGGGATGGTGCTTGTAGGGTGGCACTGGACAAGACCAGAGCAGGGTCCAGTGCCCACGGCCGGGACCGTGATGCCAGCCCTGCCTGTGCCCACAGCAGGGGCTGCAGATGCAGTGCCTGGCGACGGTGCCCGCTGGCACAGGGACAGCAGGGCTCTGTCCCCCGCACCTCCACGGTGGCACAAAGAGCCCAGTCCAGGGCCCCAAGCCAGCTGATGCCCACAGAGGCGCCTGTCCCCAGCACCCACAGCAAGCCGAGCACCTGGGGCTGGGTGTGCCACACAGCCACCCATACCAGTGCCAGGGCAGACCATGGCATGTGCTCTGGGGCAGCGCTCCCCCAGTCACCCCAGTACAGCTGCACTGGACTAAGGCCTTATGTGGCTTACGGGGCCCGTGGGAGCCCCAGTGCTGCCATCTGCCCTTCAGTCCCTAATGTGGGGGACTGGGGCATCTCTGGGG
Organism: Ciconia boyciana; assembly: GCF_034638445.1. NCBI lineage: Eukaryota > Metazoa > Chordata > Aves > Ciconiiformes > Ciconiidae > Ciconia > Ciconia boyciana. The sequence goes on along the minus strand of NC_132940.1, from coordinate 56,862,745 downwards.
ACATCGCTGTGCGGTGCTGGGATACACTGGGACGACTGGGACAGCACCAGAGCTATACTGGGCTACGCTGGAACAGCGCCAGAACTGTAGGGAAGGTAACACTGGGCTCTACTGGGACAGTACTGAGGTGTACTGGCACAACACCACTGCCATAGTGGGACAGTGTTAGCCTATACTGGGACTGCACCAGAGGTGACACTGGACTAGACTGGGGCAGTGGTAGGGCCTTAGGAGGATGGCACTGGGGCATACCAGACTGGCACAGAGCCCTTGGTGCTGAGCTGGGTGTCCTGCCCCATGCATGCCCACAGCCACGTGGGTGCCTGTGCCAGCAGGGTGGCAGAACCCGTGGTGTCATTGCAGCGTGCTGGTGGCCTGCAGCCGGGCACGCTGGTGGCAGCAGGCAGAGCGTGTGTCCTGGCACGGGGCTGCCCCTCCGGATGAGCGTCCTGGCTGCTGTGGGGCAGTGCCAGGAGCTGACGAGCGAGGAGGGAGCTCCGTGCCCGGGGACACAATGAGCGGGCAGCCCATTTTATCACCTCCCTGCTGCAAACCGGTTCATGTCCGGTGATGAGCCTTCCCAGGCTGGTGCAGGGCATATCCCAACCCCCAGCCCGGTCATCATCACCCACCCTTGGGGGTGCCAACGTCAAACCGGAGGGTGGCACCCAGGCGGCGAGAACTAGCCCATTCCTGGTCCCGCAGCACCAGCCCGGCAGTGCCACGGCTCCGTCTTTCCCTGCGTCCACTTCTTGCCACGAAGGTGCCACGCGGGGCCCCGGGGAGGAGGGCGAGCTTGGCCCTGCCAGCTGCCCCTGAGCCCGTGGCAGCGGTGACAGGGAGGTCCCAGCAGCCAGCCTGCCATGCCGGAGCGCCTTGCCCAAGGATTGCCAGTGCCAAGCTCTGCCCGTGTTTCCCTCTGGAGAGGGCTGAGCCGCTGCTGCCCAGCCGGTTCGGCAGCGAAGAGCGGAGCCCACCTTCCTTCCCTGGGGCTGGCAGTCCCGGGACGCTGAGCGGCACCACGGTAAGGACGAGCTCCCTGCCAGCTTTGGGGTACCTCTGGTGAGCCCCCACAGTGCCGAGGTACCCTGCCACCCATGGGCATCCACAGGTCCCCCTGTGCCCTCAATGCCACCACCTCAGGCACTCTGCCCCCTAAACCTGACCCCCAGCCAGGCATGGCCATGAGCCTGGGGGCTGGCTGCCCGCAGTGCCCCCAGCACGGTCCTCCCTGCCCCTGCCCTGCTGCCCACATCCCACCCGAGAGAAACCACGGGGAAGCAGGGACCGCTGGCAGTGCCAGCCCCACGCCAGCCCCTCGTGCCCGTGGGAAGAGGGAGCAACGTGTCGCACAGGGAGCTGTACCCGCGGTCGCCCCACGCCAGCCTTTACCCCCCGCCGGCACCCACCGGCTGCCCACGGGTGCCATCCTCAGCTGGGACACCTGTGGGCAAAGACCACGGGTGGAAGGGACCCCGCTGCAGGGCAGAGCCCCCCGGCCGCGTACCCGCTGCCCGGCGCTGGGTGCTCGGCGCTGGCTGCCGGTGCCGGGCGCTGCCGGCGGAGGCGGAGCGCGGCCGGTCCCTCCTCCGGGCAGTGCCCCGGGCCCGCCCCGCACGGCCCGGGAGGAGCCGCCGCCGCCGCCGCCGCGGGCACCGGCACCGGCACCGGCACGGCCAGGAGCGGCGGCAGCGGTGGCACCATGGCCTCCGGGAGCGAGGCGCAGCGGGCGCTGCAGTATGAGCAGACCCTGGTGAGTGCGGCACCGGCACCGGCACCGGCACCGGGGGCACCGGGGGGGCACCGGAGGGGCACTGGGCGCGGCGGGGCGCGGCGGCACGCCTGGGGGAGATGGGCGGTTTGGGGGTGCTGCCCCGCTCGGGGGGGCAGTGCCAATGAGCTCCGCGATGCCCGGTTTGGGGGCCGTCTCCGGGCTGTGGCTGGGCAGGGCACCGGGGCAGGGGTGTCACTCCGCAGCCCCCCCGGCGGTGGAGGACCCCAACTGAGCCCCCCCGCCCAGGGCAGGACTTTTGCACACACCTCAACCCCCCCCCAAACCCCCTCATCGCTGAGGGGGTGATGCTCCCAGAGGCACCGCCCGGGCACCCTTCACCCCCTGCACCGCGCGTCCCCAGCCCTCTGCCCCCAAGATAGCGTATATCTCCCCCGCCTGCAACCTTAGCCCCACGTTTATGACTCCTTCCCCTCTGAGCCCTCTCTGCTGGCACCCGGGTGCCTGGCTGCCCCGGGGGTGTCCTCCCTCCCCGCCGTGCCCTCAGCCCCTCCGCTGCCCATGGCCCTTGGACATCCTGGGCAAAGGTGCTTTTCCCTGGCCTCAGCCCGGGACGGTGCCTGGGGCGGGTCAGCAAACTGGTACTTTGCCCTAGCAAAAGCATTCAGACAGGCAGGGCCGGGGAGGTGGGCAGGGAAGCGGGGGCTGAGCCGCTGCAGGGGACCCATGCCCACGGCTGCCCGAGTTTGCCGAGAGCCTGAGCCGGTTGCTGCGAGCGGGACCGGCCCCGCTGAGGCTTGCCCAGCTGGCACATGGGCACAGGGCAGCATCAGGGCACTGCTGCGCCGGGCACCCTCCGCGTTGTCTTTCCAAGCACCCAAAGCATTTGTCTGGGGGTCCCCCTCAGTGCCCACCCCAAGCCGCCCCTTCCCCATCGCTGTTGGGTGGCCGCGGCACACCGGCCGGCCATGGGAGCCCCAGCTGTGCTGGGCGTTTCCAGGATCTTATCAGCCCTGTGGTGCCTCCCCGGCAGGGCCGAGCTGGTGAGCAGCTGGGGGCACAAGCAGGGGTGTGCGGCACCGTCCGATGCCAGCTATGGGAGTGCCTCTTTCCCCCCCGCTCTGCACTGGACTGCCCCCCCTCAGTGCTGTGTCCACAGTGAGTGGGCAGAGAGGCCAGCCCGGCCGGGCACTGCAGGGCGGAGGAGCCTGCAGGCAGCGCGGGAGGGGAGAGGCACGCTGGGCCAGCCTTGCACGATGCCAGCAGACTTTGCTCTCCTTTCCTCCGGGCGGGGTAGCACCCCTGCCCTGGACACCCCAGGGAGCCCATCCCCATGGCCTCTGGCCTGCAGCGAGGCTCATGAAACAGCCTGGGGCTCGTGGGTGAGGCTCGGTGCAGGCTCCTGTCCCACAGCCTCACGCCTGGCTTTCGGGAGCTGCCTGGGCACATGCCGGGCAGGAGGGGTGCCCAGCCTTCCCCAGTGCATCTGAGCCACCACCAGCTCCTGCCGGCACCTGCCAGGAGGGTCAGGATCCAGCTGGAGCCTGGCACAGGCTGGTCCAAGCTGGACCGCCCTGGGGACAGCCCTGGGGACAGCTCTTGCTGCCCATGCCCACAGCTGGGGCATCACAGCCGGGCTACAGGGCTGTGCCCAGCTGTGCCCAAAGAGCCCCGTCCCCATCCCATGTCCTTACCCCCCCAGATTTCACCAGCCCTGGGGTGCCATGGCCATGGTGCCACGGGGGGCTGGCACAGCCCCAGCCCTAAAGGTCATCCCAGGCCATGGCATCCCTCCCTGGAGACCCCATGCTGGGCAGGTGCCCCTGAGAACCCCTGGCCGTGCCAAGGGTGCCGGGGTGCATGCCAGCCCCGGTGCCCCCCACATGCCAGGCTGCCGTGGCGGGGAGCAAAGGGCCCCCGGGGCAGGGGGATTAAGCTTGACAAACTGCCCTTGTTCACTGTGGAGCCGCTCAGGGCGATTAGAGCCCGGCTAAGACGGGCAGCGTGACACAGACCCCCCCCAGCCTCCGCCTGCCCCCTGCCAGTCCCCCCCCCACCCCCCTCCCCCTTTAAATATCACCCCCAGGATCACGGTTTTGGGGGGAAGGTTGGCTGGCATCAGCTGTGCGGAGGTGGGCACCGCTGCCAGGCAAGCTCGGTGCTATGGGACAGGGTGGCACGGGGACATGGCAGCACCAGATGCCAGCGCCCGCCCCAGGCGCAGCATCGCCCAGGCGCAGTGGGCACCGTGGGCTGGCATGGCCCGGGGGCTGTGGCACGGCCAGTGCCCGCAGCGCAGGAACCCGGGACCGACATAGCGGCCTTGGCCTGCACCCGTGTCCGCGGGTGCCCCCCGCCAGGTCCCCCCCCCGTGCCCGCTCCCTGCCCGCCCGGCACTGTGATTGTTCAGCTGCTTCATGGCGGAGGCCGGAGTCCCGGGGCTGTTTGTGTTTCAAAAGGCCTTTGTGGAAAAATAAACCAAGCGGGAGGAGGAGGAGGAAGGAGAGAGCCCACCACTGGCCTTCACCACAGCCCTGCGGCCATGCCAGGGATGCGGGCACGGAGGCTGGGGCTGCCTGGCACGGGGCACCCCCGGGGTCCCATGCCCTGTCTGCGGGGCCATGGCATGGGGCAGCAGGGCCACAGGGGCACCGGGGTGACATGGGGTGGCAGGGATCAGCGGGGTGGCACAGCACCTTTGCTTGCATCCTCGTTGTTGCAAGGGGTTGGTTGCAAACAGGGGGCAGAGGGGGAGCAAAACCCCCCCCTCCCAACCAGGCTGGACCCCCTGGGACTTGGCATCCCTCCGGGTGCCCCAATACCCGGGGGCAGTGTGCCAGCCTCTGGCATGGCCCCAGGAGGTGGGTACGGAGCCGGTTCGGGGGGCACTCAGCCTGGGGGGTGCCCCGGTCCTGACCGGGGCTGGCCATGAGGCAGCAGCGGGGCTGGAGGAGGCAGGCACTTGGCAGGGGGACAGCACTCCTCGGGGCGCCGGCCCGTTTCATCTTCCAGAGGAAACAAGCTTCGCCCGAAGGGAGCCTTTGAACGCCGGGCCCCGTGCAGGGCCGGGGTCCTCCTCTGGCAGTCATTGCTGAATCCGGCCCCCAAAGTGGCCGTGCTGGCATCTCCGTCCAGCTCGCGCCTTCTCCCCGGCACACTTCCATAGGGCGAGGAGCCACTGAGCTCGTGCTGAGCAGGAGTTTGGGGGGAAATCCATGACAGGAGGAGGTCAGCAATGGAAATGAATGTGCCCCCTCCCTCCCCGCTTGCCTCCCCACCCTCCCTCCCACTGCCGAGCACAACCCGGGTATTAGACAGCAGAGAATCCACCCGGCGCCACTCTGGCTGCTTTCTGATCCCTGCCAAAGGGACCTGGGCAGGAGCGATACCCCGTGAGAAACGCACCTTCACGCTGTCCCCACAGGGAGCTGGCACGTGCCAGCAGGCCAGTGGGGTGTGAACGGGACCCAGGCGTCCGGGACGGGCACCGCTGCCGGCAGCCGGGGCTGGGCTGCCCACGTGCCAAGCACAGTGCCCACCCGTGGCATTGCCCCTCCGCCAGGCACCGGCACGGGCCGTGCCGGTGGGCAGGGGGGCTGCAACCCGGCTGGGCAGGCACGCGCTGTGCCGGCACAGCACGGCGGGTGGGCACACCATCGGCATGGGGCTCACGTCGCCCCGACGTGGGAGCCTGGCAGGGGCCCCCGTGGCCCTGAAGCCTCCCTTTGTGCCGGGCCAACCTCTGGCACTTGGCATTCAGGTCATGCAGGGGGGAGCGAGGCGGAAACCAAGCAACCAAGTCCTTGGCAGTGCCCGCCAGCACGGGACAAATGCCCCCGGCTCAGCAGGGAGAACGGGCACAAAGAGCTCCTGGCCAGCACGGGGGGCACTGCCAGGGCCACCCCCCCACCAGGGCTAGGCCACGTGCCGTGGCCAGGCAGGAGGCACCCGAGGAGGAGGGGGTGTCTCCCACATGGGCATGGAGCCCCTTGCTCCCCCTTGCTCCCCAGATCCCCTCCTCACGGCCCAGGGACCGACCCATGCCTGATGTTGTGCCCCTTTCTCCCCCGGGACGGGGGGTATGCCCTGCCCCCTCACTGCCCTCCTGCCTCCCTGCCGCCAGCTGAGACCAGCCAGCTCGTGTCACATGTGGTCTGCCGAGCCTGCCTCCCGGGGGGCAACCCACCTCTGCTTTTAGTGATGCCAAGGGGATATGCCCGCAGAGCGCCAGCACAACCCCAATACCAGCCCTCAGAGAGTCTCCCGGCCAGGCTGGCCATGCTCCTATCGCCAGAGGCCCTTCCCCACCCTCCGCCAGCCCAGCCCCGTGCCCGGGGCACCTGGGCAGGGCTGGGGACTGGTACCAGCGGTGCCAGCTGCCTGCGCTGGGCGTGTGGGCAAAGCGATCACCATCGATCCCCGCGTGCCTTATCTCCCCGGCCCCTTCCCACGCCCCAGCAGGTGGCTGCGGGTCCCCGGACGCACCGCTACCCCTTCCCCTGGGGGTGCCACAGCCACCTGTCCCTCGCCCTCAGTGCAGGGAGGCCATGCCAGCGTGCCCGCCGCTCCCCTGCCTCAGTTTCCCCACCTGGGCTCGGGCGCCGGGGTACCAGCTCCCGCTGACACCCCTGCCCGCTCCTTCTCCCCCAGATGTATGGGCGCTACACGCAGGACCTGGGCACCTTTGCCAAGGACGAGGCAGCCCGGCTGCGGCTGCAGCAGGAGCACGGGGAGGGGGGCACCTCCCGGCCACACCGCACCTCCAAGCTGGTGGAGTACACCCAGGGCCGCTGTGCCCCCTGCTGCGGTAAGGGCCACCGGGGATGAAGACACGGGGGGGGGGACACCGGTGGGCATGGCCTCACAGCAGCACATGGTCCGGGCACAGCTGCCCACCCCGCCACGGCAGCAGCGGGTAGGGTTTCTCCGGCTGTCATGGGACACCGGCGCCGAGGACAATGCCACCTGCCCGCCGGGCAGCAGGGACACAATGGCCCAAAATAGCCGTGCGCACCGCAGGGACCGGGGGCCCCCAGCCCCTCTGCCTGGGGCCGTGCCCGGGGGCCGCGCTGGTGGGAGGTGCGTGCCCGGAGGCACCATGTGCGGCTGTGCGCAGCCAGAGCCCACCGTTCTGCCTGCCGGTGTTTGCAGCGTGGCTGCGATGGCTGGGCACGGTGGTGCTCCTGCACCAGACGGTGCTGGGTCAGTGCCGCCAGTTGTGAGCGCTCGTGTCCCTGCCAGCCTGGCCCTGCCGCCCCAGTGTGCCCATCCCCAGGGCACCCGGCCCTGAGCCTGCCCTTGTGCCCGCAGTCTGCGCCTTGCGGTGCCAGCGGTTCCTCATCTCCAAAGTGGGCGAGGACTGGATCTTCCTCATCCTCCTGGGGCTGGTCATGGCGCTGGTCAGCTGGGCCATGGACTTCGCCATCGCCACCTGCCTCCAAGGTGAGCGGGCACCGGTGGGCTCCCCGGGAGGGGGCAGGGGGTGGCTGTGCCACAGGCCATGACCGGCCTCACCGACTGTGCCCGCAGCCCAGAAGTGGATGTACGGGGGCCTGGACACCAACGTGATGCTGCAGTACCTCGCCTGGGTCACCTACCCCACCGTGCTCATCACCTTCTCAGCCGGCTTCACCCAGATCCTCGCCCCCCAGGCCGTGGGTAGGGCACCGGGAGGGCTGCCCGTGTCCTAATGGGGTGTCCCCTCCCTGGGGCTGTGGGGTGGGAGCTGCATGGGTGTCCTCCTGGGCTATGGGGCTGGGGCTCCTTGGGGTCTTCCCAGGGGTATGGGCAGATCTTCAGAGGGTCTCCTGGAGGCTCTGGGGTGGATGTCCTCCTGGGCTATGGGGTTGTGGGTCCTGGGGGTCTTCCAAGAACTATGGGCTGGTCTTCAGAGGATCTCATGGGAGCTAGGGGGTAGATGTCCTCCTGGGCTATGGGGTTGAGGGTCCTGAAGGTCTTCCCAAGGCTATGGGCTGGTCTTTAAAGGGTCTCCTGTGGACTATGGCATTGGCATCCCTACAGGACTATGGGTTGGGGTGTCCCTACATGGCCATGGGGCTGTTCCTGCAGACTGTACTGTGGGGAGAGGTGTCTCTGGGGTCTTCCTATGGCAGTGGGGGATGGCAGAGCATCCAGGATCCCCCCAGAACTATGAGGCAGGGGCTTCCCAGTGTCCCCCCCCACGGCCGTGGGTCAGGGCTGTCCCCACGGTGCCAGGCTCGGGGATCCCCGAGATGAAGACCATCCTGCGGGGCGTTGTGCTGAAGGAGTACCTCACCCTCAAGACCTTTGTGGCCAAGGTGATCGGGCTAACGTGTGCCCTGGGCAGCGGCATGCCCCTGGGCAAGGAGGTGAGGGCAGTGCCCAGGGCAGGGCGGGCAGGGGGTCGCGGGGGGCACCATCCTCAGCCTCCCTGCTGTCCCCGCAGGGTCCCTTCGTCCACATCGCCAGCATGTGTGCAGCCCTGCTCAGCCGCTTTCTCTCCCTCTTCGGGGGCATCTACGAGGTGAGTGGGACGGGCTGGCCCCAGGGGTGCTCCGCCTGTGCCCCCCAGCAGGGCTGGCAGAGCCTGGGGCGGGGCGGGGCGGGGGGGGGGGGCAGTGCTCGCTCACCCCCGGCTCGCCCGCAGAATGAGGCGAGGAACATCGAAATGCTGGCGGCTGCCTGTGCCGTCGGTGTCGGCTGCTGCTTCGCCGCCCCCATTGGAGGTAGGGTCACCCCGGGCTCCCCAAACCCCCACACACATCCCGCTCGGGCACCGGGGTCCACCCGGCGAGGCGAGCAGGACCCCAGCACGGCTGGCATGGGAGAGGGCAGTGCCGCTTGGCAGGGAGGAGGAAGGGAGGAGTGGGCACCATCCTCCTGGAGGTGTAACGTCTGCTCTCGTCCTCTCCCCTGCCGCCCTGCGCTCCAGGGAGCTCCCCGCTCCGGCCCCGCTGAGCCCTGCCCGTAGGTTGGTGACGTGTCTAACTCTTTCCTTGCCCTCTGCCTGCTGCGCTGCCCCATCCGTCTGTCCGTCCATCTGTGTGCGCCCCCCCCACCCCAGCGCCACCCGCCGTGTCTCTGCTCACATCCCTGCGCTACCCTCTTGCTCGCGTTGATTCCTGCTCTGCCGTGCCCACTGCCGCCAGCCGGGGACCGGCCACGCGCTTTGCCAGGGAAGCCCTTGAAACACCCCATAGTGTGTCTGTGGGGCCGGCCGGACTCCTGCGGGACGTGCAGGAGCATGGGCTCGGGGTGGGAAGCATGCCAGGCACCGGGGGCCTGCCTGGGTTTCGCCGCCTCCCTTGTGCGCTTCCCCCCGGTGCCAGGCGTCCTCTTCAGCATCGAGGTCACCTCCACCTTCTTTGCCGTCCGCAACTACTGGCGCGGCTTCTTTGCCGCCACCTTCAGCGCCTTCATCTTCCGTGTCCTCGCCGTCTGGAACAAGGATGAAGGTACCTCCGGTAGGGTGGGGGGCACGGGGGTCCCCTCGCCCAGCCCCGTTGACCCCTGCCGCCCCCCCAGAGACAATCACAGCGCTGTTCAAGACCCGCTTCCGCCTCGACTTCCCCTTCGACCTGCAGGAGCTGCCCGCCTTCGCCGTCATCGGGTGAGTGCGGCCGCCGTGGTGCCCGTCCCATGGCCCCAGGGCAGCAGTGGCGGTGACAGTGGTGATGGAGGTGGCGGCAGCAGGACACACGGGTGCTCACCCCCCCGCCTCTGCCCAGGATCGCCAGCGGCTTCGGGGGTGCCCTCTTCGTCTACCTCAACCGCAAGATCGTGCAGTTCATGCGCCGCCAGAAGACCATCAACCGCTTCCTCATGAAGAAGTAGGTGCCTGGCGGTCCCCAGCGCCGGGGCGGTGGAGCCGGGGCTGCAGCGGCGTCACCCCCCGCCCCATGCCCCCCTGCCAGGCGCCTGCTCTTCCCTGCCTTGGTGACGCTGCTCATCTCCACGCTGACCTTCCCACCCGGCTTCGGACAGTTTATGGCCGGCCAGGTACCTGCTGTGGGGTGGCACACCAGTCCCCACCCCGGGGCCACTGCCAGCCCCGGCTGACCCCTGCCCCTCGCCAGCTCACCCAGAAGGACACCCTGGTGACGCTGTTCGACAACCAGACGTGGGCCAAGCAGGGGCTCAGCGACGAGTTCGAGTACTTGGGCATCCTGGAGGCCTGGCACCATCCCCGCTCCAACATCTTCGTCACCCTCATCGTCTTCATCCTCATGAAGGTGGGTGCCTCCTGCCCCTGCCAGCCCCAGGGTGCCATCAGGAGGCTCTGGGGAGGGGCTCCTGGATGCCACCAGGGAGGTGCTGGGTGGTTGCCAGCAAGGTGGCACTGGGAGGCACTGGGGTGGCTGCTCCCAGAGGCCACCAAGGTTTTGGCTGGGTGCCACCAACATGCCATCAGAAAGATCTTAGCTGGGAGCCACCAAGGTGCCAGCAGGAGGTGCTGGCCAGGTGCCACCAGGGAGGTGCCGGCTGGCTGCTGCCAGGTGCGCCCAGGGAGGTCCTGGCCAGGTGTCCCCAGGTGCCACCGGGGAGGTGCTGGCCTGGCGTCCCCTGGGAGGAGCAGGGCTGCCCCGTGGCACAGCGCGGTGGCCACGTGCTGCTCCGCGGCAGCCAGCTGGGGCAGGAGGCAGGGCTGGGCTGGGGAGAGCAACTAACCGGTGCCTGTATCCCCTGTGCAGTTCTGGATGTCGGCCCTGGCCACCACCATCCCGGTGCCCTGCGGAGCCTTCATGCCCGTCTTCGTTATCGGTGAGAGCCCGTACCCCGTGCAGGAGGAGGGAGCTGCCTGCCAGCCCACGCTGGGGCACTCCTGGGTGTCCCCAGGTGTCCCCTTAACCAGCAGGGAAAGGGCAGAGGAGAGGGCGCGAGGCTGGGTCGGGTGCCGGGAGAGCCCCCGCGCCCGCTCCCAGCCCCTCTCTGTGGGCAGGGGCAGCCTTCGGGCGCCTGGTGGGGGAGAGCATGGCAGCCTGGTTCCCCGATGGCATCCACGCCGACAGCAACACCTACCGCATTGTGCCGGGAGGCTACGCCGTGGTGGGTAAGCACCGGGCCGGCATGGGGACACCACGGTGGGCATCGCTTGGAGATGCTCCAAAGGAGCCGGTGGGTTCCCCAGGGCTGAAGTGGTGTCCCAGGGACTGGGGGTGATCCCACCCTCGGGGATGTCCCCGGGAGGTCTCAAAGGCTCAGGGTGTGGCAGATGCCCCAGGGCTGGGGATCCAGCCCGGCAGGCAGCACCTGACAGCAGCCCCCGTGTCTCCGGGAACGGGCACAGGAGCGGCCGCGCTGTCGGGCGCCGTCACCCACACGGTGTCCACGGCCGTCATTGTCTTCGAGCTGACGGGGCAGATCTCGCACATCCTGCCCGTCATGATCGCCGTCATCCTGGCCAACACGGTGGCTCAGAGCCTCCAGCCCTCTCTCTACGACAGTATCATCCGCATCAAGAAGCTGCCCTACCTCCCTGAGCTGGGCTGGGGCCACCACGAGTGAGTGTGTCCCCCCTGCCCTGTCCCCAAGCCCCTCACCAGGCGTAAGGGGAGGGAGCGTCATCACCTGAGGCCCCTGTTTCCCACCCCGGGCAGGAAATACAACGTGCGGGTGGAGGACATCATGGTGCGGGACATCCGCTACGTCACCCTCAACTGCAAGTACCGGGACCTGCAGCACATCCTGCACAGTACCAAGATGAAGAGCCTGCCGCTGGTGGAGTCGGCCGGTGAGACGCGGGCAGGGGGCTGTGCCGGCACCCGCCCCAGCCATGGGGTGTGCCGGGATGGGGGGGGGGCGATGGCGAAGGGGGTGTCAGGAGCCAACGCGACCCCTCGCTGCCACCGGCAGAGTCCATGATCCTGCTGGGCTCCATCGAGCGGGCACAGGTGGGGGCCCTGCTCTGCCACCAGCTCAGCCCCCAGCGCCGGCTCCAGGCCCTGCGGCAGAAGGCACTGGCCGAGGACAGGCACCGGCTCTCCGACGCCAGCATCGGTTTTCAGGTGAGGGGGGCAGCCGCCCCGGAGGACGCCCATCAGGGTGCCCCCCGCCGCCACGCCCCCAGCACCCCGTCCCCCCACAGATCAGCACGGAGGCCTCCTCGAGCACCCCTGCCCGCGCTGCCTCCCGCAAGCCCCTGAAGCCGGCGCTGAAGCGGGTGCCCAGCAGCCTGGCCGAGACCCCCCCCGGTGAGTCTGCGCCCGGCCCCCCCGGCCCCCGCCTGCACTCCCCCGCTGACACTGACGCCCCCTCCCCACCCGCAGCCGGCGCCGCCGACCACGCTGGCATCGCCCTCAAGAGCCTCTTCTGTGCCAACACTGCCGCAGAGCCCACCGAGGTGAGCGCCCGGCCCTGCCCGGCCCTGCCTGGCCCTTTCTACCCACCGCCATGCTTTCCCATCACTCCCGTCCCTTTCCATCCCTTCCCTCTCCTGCCCAGTCCTGCCCGTCCCTGCCCATCGCTGTCCATCCCTTCCCACTCCTGCCCATCCTGCCCCAGCCCTTTCCATTCCTGCCCAACCCTGCCTGTCCCTACCTATCCCATCCTCTTCCTTCCCTGCCCGTCCCTGCCCATCCCTGCCTGTCCCATCCTGTCCCTGCCTGTCCCATCCCTTCCCTGCCTGTCCCTGCCTGTCCCATCCCATCCCTTCCCTGCCCATCCTTGCCTGTCCTATCCCATCCCATCCCATCCCATCCCATCCCATCCCGTCCCTGCCCATCCCTGCCCATCCCTGCCTGTCCCATCCGTCCCTGCCTGTCCCATCCCATCCCATCCCTGCCCATCCCTGCCTGTCCCATCCGTCCCTGCCTGTCCCATCCCATCCCATTCCATCCCATCCCGTCCCTGCCCGTGGCCCCGCCCCGCCACGCCCTAACGCCGCTGTCTCTCCCCGCGCGGCGCCAGGCGCAGGGCACGGCCTACCGCAAGGCCAAACACGTCCGCATTTCCATCACGGTAAGCTGCAGCCAATCGCAGGCTGGGCATGGCTCCTCTCAGCCAATCAGAGCCCAGCATGGACTCTCTGAACCAATCAGGGGCCTGGCAAAATTCTGCTTGGCCAATAATGTTTGGCCTGTGTCTGTGCAGCCAATCTCAGACTGTCCCGATTCTGCTCAGCCAATCACGGTGTGCATCCTCCCAATACCAAACCTTCCTGGCGAATCATAGCGTGACCTGGAGCCTCTCAGCCAGCCACGCCCCCCTTCGCTCAGCCAATCATGGCATAGCCTGCCTTCCCTCCACCAATCACAAGCCTGGCTTGTCCCACCTTGGCCAATCGTGGCCTGACCTATGTCCTCTCAACCAATCATGTTAACCGGCCTGCGCCCTGCCCACACCCTGCCTGCACGTGCTGCCCGCACCCTACCCGACGCCTGCTGCCGTGCTGCCCGCAGCCTCGCTGCGCCCTGCCCGTACCCGGCTCACTGCCTGCCCTGCCTTGCCTGCGCCCTGCCCGTACCCGGCTCACTGCCTGCCCTGCCTTGCCTGCGCCCTGCCTGCAGCGGCGTGCAGGCCTGCTGCCGCTGCCCTGCCAGGCGCTCACGCTCGCCTCTTTTGCAGGAGGAGATGGATCTGGGTGACAGGATGACCCCGGCAGAGGTGAGGGGTGGGCAGGGGTGGGCAGGAGCAGGCAGGACCCTCCCTGCCCACGGGGACCCGGGAGATCCCAACGGGGTGCCAAGGCATGGCGGGGGGGGGGGGCAATGCCTCCACAGTGCTGGGGGCGGGGAGGGTGGGGGGCCTTTGCTGGCACCCTGGGGGGCTGTGCCCCCCCGCCCTGCCCCATGGCGAGTCGTCCCCCAGATCCTGGAGTGGGAGGAGCAGCAGCTGGAGCAGCTGGTGGACTTCAGCAGCGCCAAGATCGACCCCGCGCCCTTCCAGCTGGTGGAGCACACCTCGCTGCACAAGGTGTGACCGCACCCCCCGCCCCGGACCCCCCCCCCAGATCCCCCCCGGACCCCCAACTCAGCTCCCTCTTCCTGCAGACCCACACCGTCTTCTCGCTGCTGGGGCTGGACCACGCGTACGTCACCAGCATCGGGCGCCTGGTGGGCATGGTGTCCCTCAAGGAGGTGAGCGGGGGGGCGGTGGGGTGGGGGGCATGGGGTGGGGGAGCACCCAGAGCCGCCTGCCCATGGGTTTGGGGTGCCCGCAGCTGCGCAAGGCCATCGAGGGCTCGCTGACGGCCAAGGGGGTGAAGGTGCGCCCGCCGCTCGCCAGCTTCCGCGACAGCACCGCCAGCGCCGGCGAGCCCGACACCACCGCCCTGCACCAGCTCTGGGACCGCCACCAGCACCACCCCATGCCCCGCGAGGCCGGTCCCGGGGGCGACGACGATGATGACACCCCCAAGGGCCAGTGAGATGGGGTTCCCTCCCCGTGTCCCCAGGCGCCGCAGGGGCCCCCGGCGGGTGCTGGGGGATGCCCGCCCTGTGCTGGGCTCGGCGTAGGGGTGGGCACCCTCAATCCGGTGCCGCTGCTCCCGCCCTGTGCCGGGGCTGCCCAGGTGCCCCCCAGCCTGCCCGTGCCCCCCCGCCTCCCTGGCAACTCCCACTGCGCTACCTCTGCCGGCCCCAGCCCCGGTGCCCCCCGGCATCGCCACCGCCCTCACCCCTCCGCCCACGGGCACCCCAGCGTCCCTGCTCGGGGCGGCACGTGGGGCAGAGGGGCATCGGGTGGGGGTGCCCAAGGGAACACGGGTAGGCGCTGCCCCCCTCCCCAGCGCCTCGTGGCTGGGAAGGGGGGTCCTGTCACCTCGCCACTGTGCGCCCCACCCCTATGTAAATACAGAGATTTTTATATTAATTTAATAAAAGGACTTTATAAACGGAGCCAGAGTGCCGAGGGGCCGGAGGCGGGGAGGGGGTACAGCCAGCGGGCACCGGCCGAGCCTCCCCACGGCAGCGGGGCTGGCACCGCTCGCGGCAAGAAGCCTTTCTTTACCCGGTGCCAGGTCACAGCGTGGCCTCGCTGCGGTACAGTGGCTGCGGGGGCTCGCCGGGGCGGGTGCCGGCACGGCGCCGGGCGGTGATGACCAGCGTGCCGGCCTCGGTGAGGGCGCAGCTCACCGACAGCGGGTCCGTGTCCTCGGGCAGCTGGCACTTGTGGGTGAAGGTGTCGCAGACGGTGCCGTCCTCAGCCACCTGCGGGGAGGCAGCGCTGGCGTGGTGGGGTGCAGCATGGCACAGCACGGCGTGGCACAGCAGCACATGGCACAGTCCCGGTTACGCCAGTGTTAGTGAGGGAGCAGCTCCCAGTCGCCCCGGCTCCAGCAGAGAGCTCAGCAGGGCAGTTCCCCGTTACCCAGTGCCTCAGGGGCAATTCCCAGTTACCCCTTTGCCAGCAGAGAGCAGCTCCTAGTTGTCTCAGTCCTGGGGGTGGGGTAGTTTCCAGTTACCCCAGTGCCAGCAGGGACTGTTCCCAATTGCCTCCCACCAGCAAAGAATGCACCGGGGCAGGAGTTCCCAATTGCCCCAGTCTCAGTGAGAACAGCTCCCAGTTACCCTGCTGCTGGCAGGGGCCATTCCCAGTTACCCCAGTGCCAGCAGTGGCCATTCCCAGTTATCCCAGTGCCAGCAGGGGCAGCTCCCAGTTACCCCAGTGCTAGCAGGGGCCATTCCCAGTTACCCCCCTGCAGGAGGGGGTGCCGTGGGGCACAACCCCCGTTGCCCCGGGGCGGGGGGGATGGTGTCCCCCGGGGTCCCTCACCTTCTCGGCCTGGATGGCGACGTGGCAGTTGGAGGTGGTCACTACGATGTCGGGGGGCTCGAACTGGCTGACGTCGGCCACCACCTGGTAGGTGTCACCCTGGGCACGCACCCAGGTGCCCAGGCTGCAGGGGCACATGGCGCCGGGGGACCCTGCGGGCATTGGGGGGCTGCCGGGCACGGGGGCAAGGGGGCACGGTGCCCAGGGGCTGGGGCACTGGGGGTTGTGGGAGGGGCTGGGGACACTGGGTGGGGGTCTGGGGGCACCCGCTGGATGACCTGGGGACAGCAAGGGAATGGTGCAGGAGGCTGGGGACACAGGGGATGGCCAGGAAAGTCTGGGGGAGTGGGTTGGGGGGCTGGGGTTACTGGGGGCCTCTGGGGGTGTACAGGGAAGTGGGGAGGGTAACAGGGGACACCAAGGGGTCGGGGGCCGAGGACATAAGGACAGCCAGAAAGGTCTGGGAGGGGAGGGAGGGGACATGGAGGGGTCTGGGGGCACCGGGAGGCTCAGAAGTGTCTGGGGAAGGGGAGCTGGGGACACGGTGGGGACAACCTGGGGACAGCAGGGACACTGGGGACACCGGGGACTTGGGGGGGGGGGGCACAAAGGAACTAGGGGGAGAGGGTTGGAGAACAGTCCAGAGAGCCGTGGGGCGCTTGGGGGACAGTCAGGGCTCTCCCCGGCCCCCCCGGTCTGTGCTGGGTGGGTCCCATGCTGTGCCCAGGGATAACCCTTGGGGGGGGACCCGCCCTGAGGTAGCAGGGACCCCCACCCCCCCCACCCCCCGTACCTGGATACCCGAAGGGCTCATGTGCCCTTGCCCCGAAGGGACCATGCCGCCGGTCGCCCTCGAAGAGGGGCTCGCCATGCCCCTGGCCGTAGGCACCGATGCGCTCGACGCGGTACACAGGGGCCGAGCCGAGCGAGGCCATGGCGCCTGCCGCCTGCGCCCCCCAAGGCCCTGGACACGGGGAGGGGGCCGGCCGCCTGCCACCACCGCCACCGCCAGATGCCCATAATTAGGCACCCCGTCCCCAGGAATGCGAGATAAGGGCCGAGGCCTCGCCATCACCCTGTGGGGACGCGGAGGGGGGGACGGACGTGCCACTGCCACCTCCGGCCTGCCCCCCCCCCCCCGGCCCCCCGGGGAGGAGGTGCCCCCCACCCGCAAGAAGAGGCGTCTGGCGCAGCGCTCGCACGATGGACTTTATTCGAGACCTGGCGGGATGGAGGAGGGGGGTGCCGGGGTGTGGGCACCCAACAGGTACCGCCGCAGTGGGGTGGGGGGCTCAGGCAGCTCCCGCGGGTACGCACACGCGTGCACATGCACATACACCCAGGTGTGCACACACACACACACGCGCGCGCGCGCGTGCGCAGAGCAAAGCCCCCCCCACCCATCTGCAGGCACCCAGTACCCCCAGCACATCCCAGTGCCATGGGCAGCATCTGCTGTCCCCAGAAAGGGGATGGTGGTGGGTGGCAGGGAGCCCATCGTCGTGGTGTCAGGCCTGCTGGTCCCTGCACACCTCCCCCCCCGCCCCCCCAGCTTGGCCATGCAGGGAGAGAGGAGCCAGCCCCATGACAGGCACCCCACAGCGGGGAGGGGGAACGGGTGCTGTGCCCGGCAGAGGTTGATGGGGGGTGCTGGGGGGGTGCAGGAGCAGGGGTGTAGCGGGTGGTGCTCAGGGGGGTGCGGGGCCAGGGGGGGCTGTGGCCGGGCTGGGCGAGGAGCGGCATGCAGCGGGTGAGCGGCCCCACGAGAACACGTGCCATGCGGGAAGGGGGGGCACAAGCATTGGCAAAAACTGGCATTCCTCCCCCAAATGGCGTGCCCGGACCCCCGGCACAGCCCTGGGGAGCCCCCAAGCCGGGGTGCCACCCCCGGCCAGGACGGGGGGGCTGGTCGCCCTTCGTGTAGGCACTTGGTTCCCTGCTAGGGGTGAGTGACTCGGGGACAGGGACATCGGTCCCCCCCTCTCTCCACCCCGCGTTGCCCCACGGCAGACTTTGAGGGGCCCTGGCCGGCTGAGCCCCCCGCCGTGGGGCTGGCTTGGGGGTGCTGTCACTGGTGGCCCAAAGGCCCCAGTCTGGGGGCCCATGCCCACCCGACCCCACCCGGCCCCACCGTCTCCCCCTGCCGGCCCCACGTGCGTACAAAAGTATAGAAAGCCCCGGCACCGCGGCACATCCGTGCCCCCCCCCGGCACCCCCCGGCACCCCCCACTGGCCCTGTACCCCGAGGCAGCAGTTCACAGTATAAAACTCAGTCCGATAAAAGCCGGCCGGGGAGAGAGAAGAAAAGCTCCCCGCTCCCCAAATTCCCCCCGCCACCCCGAGCCGAGGGTGCCGGGCACGGGGCGGGGGCACCACAGAATACTCAGAGAGATTTAGCCATGCCAAGGGGCAGGGGGTCCGTGCCCGAAAGGGGACCCCGGGGTGGTTTTGGGGGGGAACATGCGAACAAACAGCCCCACAGATTCAGTCCCGTCAGTTTTGGGGGGCACGTGTGGGCATGGGGGCAGGGGCTCGACCTCCCTAAGCCCTTACCCGCGCCCCTTCCCCGCTCTCATGCAAAAATCCAGGAGGGCAATGATGTGGCCAAGCGGGGCCGGGGCACGGCGGGGGCACACTGGCCGGGGGGGGGCTGTGGTGGCCCCCCGAACCCCCCCCTGCACCCGGCTAGCGAGGGGGAGCGGCGGCAGGGCCTGTCCCTCGCCCAGCACGGGGTCCGGCCAGGGGGCGGCGGCTGGGGGGGCTGGACCCCCGCCAGGAGAGGCAGGGCACCCCAGGGAGGGCATCAGGGCTCTTCGGCCTCCTCCTCCTCCTCCAGCGATGCCACCCCAGAGGAGGCGACGTCGGAGACTTTCCGGTGGAGCGGGAAGTCCTTGCTCAGCACCACCTCGTCCTCGGCGGGCAAGAGGCAGGCTTCGGTGTAGGACACGGAGTAGAGGGAGTCCTGGCACCGGAGCCGTGCCAGGCCCCGCAAGGCACTTTGGCTGGCCGGGGGGGGCAGCTTGGGCAGCAGCAGGTCCTCGCCCCCCAGGGAGCCCAGCAGTTTGGCAGTGAGTTCGGAGGGGGACACCATCTCCAGGCTGCAGAGGCTGGAGCAGAGGGTCTCGGGGGAGAGGGTGTGCGAGGAGTCACTCTCGGGCTCGTAGGAGCCGTGACGCACGCCCAGCTGGCACAGGTGGCCCTGCAGCAGGTCTCGCAGCAGCGCGCTGGCTGGCACCGTGACGGGCAGATCTGCGGGGAACCAGGATGCCCGGGGTCAGTCCAGGGCTGATGGCACCGGAGGCTGCCAGCTTTCCCCCCGCCCTGTGCCCCGCAGGATGGGAGCAGTGGGATGGGAGCAGCCCCGTGCCAGGCACCATGCCCCCTTTGCCCACAAATTGCTGCATGCATGGCACTGGTGACCACCAAAGGACAAGTAAAATACACCCTGGGACTGGGGAGGGTGCTGCATTGCAGGGCTTCCCCATCCCCGGCACGGGCACCACTGGCCCTGGTGCCAGGCAGGGGCACTGCCCCACACGGGGGTGGCCAGGCTGGGGAATGCGGCTGGGCATCGGGCACCCCGCTCCTTCAACCCTTGGCACTGGCAGGGGGGCACCGGCAGCAGGATGCTGACACCAGCAGCGTGACACCTTGCCCGCCCGGCGAGTGCCCGCTCCCCATTGCGCTTACCGGCGGGCTGGGAGCTCTCTGTGGAGGGCATGAAGTCCTCGTCGTAGGACTCGTCGTTGGAGTCGTCTCCATCCACCGAGGACCAGGCTCGCAGTTTGGCCTCGGCAATGGCAAACTGCTCCGCCACGCCTGGCACGGGACAGGCGTGGGTCACGCGCGCACCAGGAGGTGCCCCCAAAATCCCCCTGCCCCGGCACCTCTGTGCCCACGGTGCCGTGGCACCAATGGATGGATGGATGGACGGACAGATGGATGGATGGGGACAACCCGCCCCACCACCCCTGCCCTCGGCCGCGGTGGGGGAGCGTGCCCGCCGGCTGTGCCCTGCGCGGTGCCCACCGGCAGCGAAGCGTGCCTCCTGCTCGCCCTCGCTCAGGTGGCAGTAGGAGCTGAACGCGCTCTCCAGGGCGGCGGGCGGCTCCACCGGCTTGCACCAGCCCTTCCACTCGATGAGGTGGGCGACGCGGCCCTGCGCCATGGCCGTTGGCTTCGTGACGTGCTCCTTCACCACCTGCGAGATGCCTGCGGGATGTACCCCTGCGTCAGCATGCCCTGGGCACCCCGAGTCTCCTCCATGGAGTCCATGACCCTGGGACCAAGCACCACCCACCTCCAGCCCTTGGGACCCGGCACCCCCATGCCCTCCTCTTGGGTGCCACCAGGGACACCTTGAGCCCCCCAAACCCCAGAGGGGTGACCCCAATGCCCTCCCCAAGAGGCCCAGCCCCCTCGCCCACAGGAGACCCCTCCTTCCCCGGATGCCCCTGCCCCGGGTACCCCTGCGCCCCGGGCCAGGCGAGCAGTTACCGTGCAGCGAGGAGCGGGCCAGGGCGGCGATCTCCTGGATGGTCAGCGCGCGCCGTGACTTGGGCAGCATCTCGACAGTGTCCTCAACATTGACCTGCGGGAGCGGGCAGGGGCGTCAGGACCCCCGGCCACCCTGCCCACCCCCTGCCCGCTGCCTGCCACCAGTCCCCCTCTGGGAGCCCCGTGCCCCGGGAGGGGGCTCAGTCCCACTCAGTGCCCACCCCACGGGGCCTGGGGTGTCTGTACACACGCATGTGTTACGGGCACACGTGCACATGTGTGCAGAGGGGTGGTCACAGCTGCTACACGTGGGGTGGTGGGTACAGGCACACCCCTGCCTGTGTGCACGCTCCCACACTGTGAGTACACCTGTATGCTGCTACTGCCTGCACACGCACTGTGCACGCTCACACCTGCACTCTTCTACATGCATGCATGCACGTGCGCGCACAGACACGCTCCGTGCACACACGCCTGCACGTGCCCGCTCACGTAACCAAGTGTATACACACACAGACACTCATACGCACGCACTGGCCGTAAACACACGCGTGCACTTGCTGCACACACACGCACACTCACACATCCACTCACTGCAGCCAGGGCCACCCTCACCCCGCACACACATGAACTCACCGCACTCACACGTGTGCTCACTGTGCGCACTCCATGCGAGCATGTACTGCACACACACGTGCACTCGCTGTACACACACATGCACCTGCACATGTGCGCACACACACGCATGCGCGTGTGCAGGCCCTGTGCTAGTTGGTGCCACTGAGCGTCCTCCCCAGCTCGTGCACACACACGCACGTGTGCAAGGCCACCGTGGCCGGGCTCCCCAGTGACCGCTCCCTGGCAGCACCCGCTGTGCCAGGGCACCCCACCACGTGTCACCGTTGCCCGTCCCGGCCATGCCAGGCCCCGAGCCCGTGGCCACAGGGGGAAGCGATGCGGGATTTGGAGGCGCGCAACAAATTGCATTGCCATGGCAACGAGGCACCATGGACTGATTTCTCCCAGGATACAGCCCGGCTCGCGGCTGACGTCAGAGCAGCCCCGGAGCCGGCTGCGAGCTGGCACAGACAGGCGGGCAGCGGGGCGGAGGGCAGCAGAGCCCATCGTGCCCACGGCCACGGCCAGGATGCGTGCCCCGCTGTGGGGTACCAGCACATGGGCACCCTGGCCGGGCACGGCTGGGCTCGGCAGTACCTGGAGGAAGTCCTGGCTGTCGAAGGAGGCCTGGCGTGCCAGGCGGGGCAGCGGGCGGGCAGCACTCAGCGGCGACAGCGCTTTCACCTCCTTCCACTCCACGCACAGCGTTGTGTCCACGGCCACTGTGGGAAGAGCCGGGGAGGCATCAGCACCTCTGTCCCTCTGGCAGCCTCCTCAGCCCCCCACCCCAGGGTAGTGGCTTCTCGCCCGGTCTGAGACCAGACACAACTCATCGCAGGGCCACGCTGGAGCAGCCGGGGGCTGCAGCACAGGTGACTCACGCCCGGGCAACTCTTCCGCCTGTGTCAGCGGTAACGCACGGCCCCAGCCTGGCACCAGGGACCGGGCGCCCATCCCGGCTTGGCGGCTTTTTCGGAGGGGTGGGGGCAGCTGGACCAGGCTGGGGGGGACGGACTGGGCCAGGCGCTGGGTGCATGGAGGGAGGAGGCGCTGGGCCATGCTGTGGGGGGCTGGGACTCCTCCACCATCTCCAACACCCCCCTCCCCACTTCCCCATCTCTGGGGCAGAAGGGAAAAGAGCAAAAAGAGGTGGGGGGGATAAGAGCATCCGCACGCGTCCTCCACTCCAACAGCCCGCCCTCCTGGCACCGGCACCCCAAACGGATGGGTCCCTGCCCCCTTGGGCACTGACTGCCAAGCACCGGGGCCAGGGAGGGTCCCCTGTCACTGCGGCCCTGAGGCCAGGCCAGCCCCAAGGGGCTGGGGCAGGATGTCCCCGAGGACCCTCATTCGCCCTGCACCGAGGTGGGCCCGGCTGACGTAAACCAGCCGTGAGGTGGGATATGGGGGGGGCGAATGGTGCTCCCCTATTTGGGGGTAGCCCCTGGCTCCTGGAGAAGCTGCCGACAGCATTGCTCCCACCTCCAGCTGTGGGCAGGGGCACGCCGTGGTGATGCCCCAGCATCAACACCCCTGCCCCCCTAGCAACAGCCCCCTCCAGGGCCCCCCCCAGCGCGTCTGCAACACCCCCAGCACCATCCTGGCGCCCACTGGCCCCAGCCCCCAGAACACCCTCGGATGACAGCCGCAGCTCCCATCGCCCCCATCCCTCCTGCAGCACCCCCGGGACATCTGCGGCACCCCCACAGCACCCTGTGGCACCCCACACCTGTCAGCACACCTCTGCCATCCCCCACAGCCCTTCCAATAGCCCCTCCAACACCTCTATCCCCCGCCATAGCACCCCCATACCCCCCCAGGCCTCTGACCAGCACCCCAGTCCCACACCCCCTTTCCAGCCCCCTGCACCCCCGCACCACCTACCAGCTCCCCCAAAGCTGCACTCCAGCCCTCCAATCCCCCCAATCCCTAGACATCCTCACCCCCCTCTCCCTGCACCCCTGGGCCACCCAGCTGCCCCAGAGCAGCATCCCCAGGCCCCAACCCCCCGTCTATCCATCGCCCCCATCCCCCTATACGCACCCGAGTCCTCCAGAGCCCTCGAGCTCCCGGTATCCCCCCCCAGTCCTTAGGCACCCCAATCCTCTGTGCTCCCCTCCCCACTTCCGTACCTCCCTATATCCCCGGCCCCCATAAACCACCCCATACACCGCCGCCCCGTCCCCTAGACCCTCAGCTCCCCCACTTTCCCGTATCCCCCAGCCCCTGACACCCCCATCGCGTCACCCCCGCGCCCCCTCAGCAGCCTCCCCGCACCCCCAGCGCCCCCCCCCATCCCCAAGCCCCCTATGCCCCCCATACCCTAAGACCCCCCGTGGGCCCCGCCCCCGCCCCGTCCCCGTCCCAGCCCGCTGCCGCTCACCCACCCATGGTGGTTTTGGAGCCGATGCAGCCCATGCTCCCGGGGGGGCCCCGGTGCGGGCACTACCGCCGGCTCCGCGCCGCCCGCATCGCCCCCCGGCCGCATGGGCGGCCCCGGGCAGCGCCCGCGCCCCGCCGGAGGGAGCTGCCGGGCCGGGCCGGGCCGGGCCGGGTCGCGGTGCGGGAGCCCCGAGCGGTGCCTGCGCCGGGCCGGGGAGCAGCACGTCCAGAGACGTCACTGCTGGGGGAGGAAGAGGAGGGAGAGGGGGAGGGGGGAGGGAGGTGGGGAGGAAGAGGAGGAGGATGGGGAGAGGGAGGGAGGAGGGAGAGGGCGGGAGGAAGGCTGGAGAAGAGGAGGCAGAGGGGGACGAAGGCTGAGGAAGAGGACGGAAGGGGAGGATGGGGGAGAGGGAGGCTGGGAGGAAGAGGAGGAAGGGGAGATGAGGAGAGAGAGGAGAAGGGGGATGAAGGCAGCCGGGGAGGATGGAGGAAGAGGGGGGTTGAAGGAAGAGGAAGAGGGGGATGGAGGAAGAGGAGGGGGGGCGCCGGGGGAGAGGAGGATGGACGAAGGAAGAGGAGGGGGCTGAGGAGGAGGAGGAGGAGGAGGAGAGGAAGGCCGGGAACCGCGGAGAGCGCCGTGCCAGCACCGCGGACAGCGCCGCCCCGCCCGGCCCCGGGGCGCCGCCGCCCCCGCGACCCCGGCCCCGGCCCCCCCCCGGCCCTCGGGGCCCCGTGCGAGCCCCGGGGGGGACAAGGGACAGGGACCCTCCGGCCACACGGCACCCCTCAGACCCGGGCCTGCCCATGAAAGGGGGCTCTGGCCCTGCCTGGCCCCGCCTGGCCCCCCCCCGCCCCCCGAGGGGCTGATGGTGCCGGAGGGAGCGCACAGCCCCTGGCAGGGGCTGGGGGTCCCGCCACGCTGGAGCTGGGTTTCGGGCAGGTGGGTGCAGGGTTTAGGACATCACATCTGACAAGAGATCCAGGCCAGCACTCATGCCAGGCTGAGGGGTGAACCTGCAGCTAAAGATGTCTGTTCATTCTGAAACCTACTGATGGCAATTAATGCTGCAGTACCTTTTCCCTGGCACAGGGGGGCACAGGAGGGCGCTGCCAGGGTGCCAGCCTCCCTCTTGGCAAGCAGGGTACTGGAGCAGCCCAAGGGCCTCCCTCTTTACTCACTCGCTCCCAGACAGGGGGAGCTCCTGGCCAGTACCCCCCCACAGGCCCTGCTGGCCTTTCCTTGCCAACTGCTTCCCAGCATTAGTGCTGCCAGGGTTGCAGCTCAGACAAATCAGGCTCTAATCTGGGGAACAGCCTCCGGTTAATTATTCTGTACCCTCTGGGCCACGGCCAGCGTGACTCAGCAAGAGGCAGCCCAACGCACCAAAGACCAGCCCCCCACCCTCACCTCCCTCCCCAGCAGGGATACCCCCACCAGGGACCCCCAGCAGGGCTGGGGGCAGCCCAGGCTCGCCCCATCTCCACCCCACCCGCAAGACAAGAAGGCCCCCCACAAGAGAGAAGGTTGTGGGAGGGAGCCCAGCTCATCTCTCCCAGCTCCTGCCCCGAGACAGAGCCCAAGCAGACCACACAGGTCCTGCCACTTCTGTGCCCGCAGGAAGAGGAACGCTTGGGGACACTGGGGCTCTGCTCCGCAGCCAGGGTGCTGGCAGGGCTGCCCGCTCCACCGCGGGACACCCTGTGCCAGGCAGAGCTCCAGGCAGATCCGACCCCCTTGCCACCCTCCCGGCCCCGGGGTGGTGGGTACCTACCGTCTGCCTTGGGGTGCCGGGGGAGGCTGGCCCCTAGGCTGGCACCCCCACGCCAGCCCAGGCGCAAGGGACATGGGACGGGGGGCGGCAACAGCGGCACACGGGGCATTATTTAGCAATGTTCTTTTATTTCCAGTTTTAAGGTGAAAAGATGCCTTTAAATCTTCAATTAAATACTCCATAAAGAAAAAAAAAAAAGCAAAAGAAAAATTATTTACAAATTCACGTGACCAGTAATTGAATCCTTGTTTTAATAATTACACGTGCGGCTCGTCACATCCGGCGCTCTATAAATACAGGGGACGCGGATGGGGGGCCGCCCCGTCGGTTGCCCAATTGTGGCCTTAAACATTTGGGAGGAGGATGGGGGCTTTGGGTGGGGAGGAGGGCACTCAGCCTGGCCCAGAGAGAAGGGGTCACCCCCCCTCCTCCCCGGCACCCTCCCCAGGTGTCAGAGCAGGAGCTGGGGGGGGGGAATGATTTATATTTAAAATAAAAAACCATAGGCAGGGGGGTCCAGGCAGTGATGGAGGAATAGAGAGAGGACAGGGGAGGGGGAGAAATCACGCTCCTGTCCCCAAACCAAATTTAATTCAGTTTATATATATATAATCTCTCTATATTTCAGTACGAAGTGGGGAGGAGGAAGAGGAGGGGGGAGAGGAGGGGAGAGATGTGTCCCCATCCTGTCCCCCTTCCCCATGACATGAGTCCAGGGGTGCTCTGCCCTGCTCCCAGAGGCCCGCTGTGCCTGCGCTGGGAGGGGGGAGAGGAGGGGCCCCGAGGGGACCCACTGTGACAGCCGCCTCCGTCAGCATCTGTTTATTATCATTGTGACAAACTAGTACAGGCCTCGCAAACAGAACCGGGACGGGGGGAGAAGGGAGAGGAGGAGAACTGAAAAGAGAGAGGGGGGCTGCGGGGGGCACAGCAGGTCCCTCGGCCCCAGCGTCAGCAAGTCCAGGGGGGCTGGGGGTGGGAGGGGATGGAGTCGCTCCCCGGGGTGCCTCACTCTCTCTCTCCCCCCTTCCTCCTCCTCCTCCTCACAGCTGCTCAGTTGTTGTCCGACTCATCCTCGGCTTCCCGGAGCCAGGTGAAAAAGGCTGTCACCGATTTGAGAGCCACCCCTTTGCCCTGCTGCTCGGCCGGGTCCTTGCTGGACTCCCACTTGTAGAAAGCCTCCTCCTTGATGACATCCTCGTCGTAGAGGGCGTCAAAGAACATCCGCAGCAGGTCTGGGGGGGGACAAAGGGGGACCCCTGCCATTCCCCAGCCACCAGCCACCCTGCTGGGGTGGGAACATGCCTGCCACCCCCCTCCTCAGCCCACCGTCCCGCGACACTCACTGGGAGGCTGGTCCAACTTCACCACCAAGGCTTGCAGGGCATAGAGTGCCTGGAGCTCCTTCTGCTCGTCCCGTAGGTACTTCTGCAGCAGCTTGGCTTGGTTGCGGATGACCAGGGCGTCCACGCGGTAGGGGTTCTCGACTGCGGGAGACGGGGCGTGAGAGGGGGGCGGCATGGGGAGGGGACACCCCTCCTCCCCTGCCTCACCCTGGTACTCACAGACAATGGCTGAGTGGCACACAGACGTCATCAGGGCCCTGATAAACGTGTTGGACGAGACCTGCTGCTCGCTCAGGTTGGCCTGGAGGAGGGAGGGTAACGGAGCTGTGAGGTGGGGAGGGAGCCAGGAGGGAGCCCCCGGAACCCACGGGCGCTGCGCCCACACCCTCACCTCGATCCAGTCGTATATTCTTTGGTTGTTCGGGTTCTCCTTCAGCAGTTTGTCCATTTGCTTGCACAGCTCCTCCGAGGTCAGCTCCTTGCGGCTCGGCGTGTCCGAGCTGTCCCCCATTGTGTACTCCAATTTCTGGGGGAGCAGACAGACAAGCTGTTAAAGGCAGTACGAGGGAACACCATGCTCCCAGAAGCAGGATCCCCCAGGGTCCCCCCACGGCCTGTCTCTGCCCCTCGCTGCCACTGAGCTCCCACCTGCTCTGTGACAAATTTGTTGACATCCTGGTCCTCAGGCAGGAATTCCTTCCAGCTCAGGCCCCCGTCCCGCCACAGCTTGCCTGCAGTCTTCTGGCTCTGCAGGACAGACAGACAATCGGCATCAGCACCCCATGCCCTCCATCTCCAGGCAGGGGGATACTGCGGCTTGGCCATGCCACCCCCGTGGCCTGGTGCAGAGGGGTTCAATCCCTCCATGCCAACTGCCCCCCTAAGCAGGCTGCCAGTCCCCAAGGCAGCGGCCGGCAGCTACGCAAGCCCCATGCACTTACCATGCCCTTGCACAACAAGCCCAGCACCTCGACCAGCAGCGTGGTGGCCTTCCCAATCGGCACCAGGGGCTTCGTTATCTCCCTGCGGGGCACAAGAGACCTGGTTGAGCTACCTGCCCCCAGGAGCCCCCACACCCCCGGACCCCATGGCAGCACTGCAGAGGGGCACGGCCCTCACCTGAACAGCTCCTCCATGGGGATGCCTTCCTCTTGCAGGATGGGGGTGATGAGCTCGGCCAGGTACAGCCAGATGTGCGGGATATCGATCTCCATGTCTTCTGCGATCTCCAGGATCTCTCGCAGCCTGCAGGGCAGAGGGGGGCCGTTGGGATGCAGCAGCCCCCGTGCCCTCGGCTGGGAGGGACCTCAGGAGGTCTCGGTGATGAGCCCTGCTCAAGGCAGGGCCGAATCCAAAGCCAGGCAAATACCAGCTCAGGGTCAGACTGCCACGGCCCCTCACCCTTTGTAGTACTGCTCCTTGGAGAGCGTGCCCGCCTTCACCAGCTGGCACAGCAGGACTCCCATGTGCTCACGGGAGATGGTGCTCCTCTCCAGCGTGGACTCGATGCCGTTCTGCACGAAGATGTAGAGCGAGGAGGGGCTGCCCAGCTCCTGCACGCACTGCAGGGCCTCCTGCAGGGAAAAGGGGGGTCAGTACTGCCCCATGGCCAGCCCCAGCTCCCTTCTTCCTCATCCAGGCACTGCCTGCACCCTGCCCAACAGCGCTACCGCCCAGGGAGCCATATGGCGCTGTGCCTGGCCACCCCCTCCTCTCACCTTCATGTCATTGATGTGCAGGTATTCCTCTATGATCGCCTTGGATTTCTTCTCCAGCTCCTCTTCCGACAGTGCGGGCTTGGGGGACGCTGCAGGAGGTGCTGTCTCTTGCTTAACTGCAAGGAGAGAGCAAGGATCAGGCACCACCTGGGGCAGGCAGAGCCCCAGGCCGCAGCCAGACCCCCAGGACACCGCTCCTCCCCAGCTCACTGGTCTCTCGGCTCCTGTCCCATTCCTCCGTCATGCTAGCAGCCTTGCGCACGGCCTCGGGGCCGCCCTGCTTCTCCCGTTCTCGGCTCCTGTCCTCTGTCTCTTTGCTGAAGCTCCTCTTGGTGAGGGCAGACCTGTTCCTGTCTGCCCGCTCCCCCCGGTCGGGACGCTCTTGGCGGTCGCTGCCCTTCTCCGAACGTGACTCCCGGTCCCCTCTGTCCCCAGCCTTCTCTGACCTGTCGCGGCTGGAGCTGCTCCTGTGTGAGAGGAGGATGGACACAGCGTGAAGAGCCCATCGCCACCCTCCCCGACTCCAGACTGCAAAGCTCTGCGAGGCAAGGCTGTCCCACTCCAATCCCAGCCCCTTCCAGGGCCTCTTCTAGCACTCGACCACCCTCAGGGGAAAACACTTTTCCCTGTTTCTCCCCTGTTCCAACTCATGCCCTTTGCCTTTCGCTCTGTCCCTTGGCATGGCTGAGCAGAGCCTGGCCCCATCCTGCCCACACCTTCGCCCTGCTGCAGACTGTGGTGAGATCCCCCTTTGTTTACCTCCTCTCCTGAACAAACCCAGCTCCAACTCTCCTTGGAGACCTCGTGCTCCAGCCTCCACGGGACTCCCTCCAGCCCATCCATGTCCATCTGGTCCCAGGACCCCCAGACCGGACCCAGCACCCAGGTGTGGTCCCCCAAGTACCAAACAGTGGGGAGAAAGCCCAGGGTGGGGTCAGCCTTCTTTGCCGCAAGGACGCGCCACTGACTCCAAGCCCCGCCAAGGCCCCATCCTGCTACAGGGGATTATTCCAGCCCAGATGCCATACGTTTGCCTACATACTGACCAACCACTGCCCGATTCGGGGGGTTCCTCCTGGGCTGCAGACCAGCACGCCCACACGCCAAGGCAGGGCTGGCCCCTCACCTCTGCACCACGCGGCGGGACTCCAGGCTCTCGGCAGGCGTCGACTGCTGGAGCGCTGAGAAGCGGTTCAAGGTGCTCGTGGCTGGTCGCCCTGAATCAGATGCTGGGTGTGAAAAGAGGGAAGTCTCAGAGTTCGGCACCTCCCCAGTACAGGAACTGCCGGAGGAAGGATCCCTCCCTCCTGCCCCGTCCAACAGCACCCAACCAGCCCCACGCTGCCTACCTGAATCTGCAGGCTTCGCGCCAGACCCTCCGCTGCTGCCTTTGCCCCAGCTCAGCCGCCCGCCTGGCGCAAAGAGCTGGTTGTTGGAGTCAATGGATCCAGGCTGCAGGTGGAGAGACAGAGTCAGCTCTGAACCCCATACCAAGGCAGGATCTGGGCCAGGCAGCCAGCTCAGCTGCCCACACTGCACCCCCAGCCTCACCTTGGTGATCTTTGTTAGCCGGCTGGTGTCGATGGGCCGGTTGCCCTTGCTGATGGGCACCGTGTTCCAGCCATCGTCTGCGACCAGGCTCCCGCGCCCACCTGGGCACAAGGGGGACAGACATAAGGTGCAGCCCAGCCTCAAGCAGTGCCCAGCGGGAGCAACCCACCCCTGGCAGCCTCAGGTGCCCCCAAGCCTGGGCACTCACTGCTGGAGGATGGCCCGGGGGGTCCTCTCCTCTTGTCCTTCGACATGAGCTGCTGCACTTTGATGTGTTCCCGATGCTCCTCCATCTCTGCTTCCTTGTGGATCTGGTCAATGGTTTTGGGGCCCTGGTCTCCTCGCCGCGGCACCCAGCTATTCTGCAGAGGGCAGGTAAGGAGGGAAGAGGGCGCTGAGCTGGCTGGAGGACGGAGGCAGACACATTCCCCCTTCCCAGCCATTCCAACCTCAAAGCCTCAGGCCTGTCTCCCACCTTGGCCATCACAGCTCCCCATGTGCTGTGGCAGCTTTTGGCACAAAAGGGCTCAGTTTCTGGAGCCCCCCTGCATTAAACAGCCGCCGGTTACTGTGTGCCCACTACCACTACCATGCTAACCAAGGCCTGGGGGCTAGCATGGTGTCTCTGGGGCTGGCCACAGGTTACACACCCACCTCTCCCCTCCCGGGGATGCATGGACTACTGGCACTCAGAGGACACAGGCCAGCAGCTCCATGGGACCAAGCAGGGGACAGAGGACAGTCCCTGGGCAATAGCAGGCCATGCACTTTACCTGTCTGAGGTCAATCACATCCTGCAGCATGAAACGGATTCGGGATGATGTCTTCTTCTCTTTTATGATCTTCTCCATCTGATTGAAGTACTGGTCCATCCTGGGCTATAGAGGGACAGAGTCACGGTCACATTCCTCCCAAAGGCAAGGGCAGGGCAGGACAAGGCAAGGCAGGGCAAGGCAAGGGGTACCTTGGCCTTCTCAAAGTCCAAGTCCTTGCCAATGGTGGTAAGCAGGCGGCAAAGGCACTCAAGAGACTCCTCATCGTGGTTTTTGAGCAGCTTCACCACACAGTCGTGCATGATGGCCTCCGTCAACATCTTCAGTTTGAAGAGCTCTCCGATGAACTTGATGTTGCCCAGGGATCGCCGGCGGGCCTTGTCCCGCGCCTCCTCCAGCTCGTCCTTCATGCGTGCCTTCTCCTCGGGCTGCAGGGAGGGCACAGCAGGGCAGCTCAGAGCCCAGAGCCGCCCTGAGGATGCCCACGCCAGCCCTCGGCCGCAGCCTCCCACCCCAACTCACAGCACTGGCATCGTCCATCTCCTTCTGCCGCTTCTCAAAGATTTCATCATCGTCCTTGTCCTTCTCAAACTCCTTCTGGCAGCGGTTGAGCAGCAGCTTGCGGAAGTTCACAGTCACCGTGGGCTTGTCTGTTGTGGGCACTTTGAGCTGAAGGGAAAGGTACAACCCAGGCAAGGAGCATGAGTCATGTCTCCCCCAAAAGCTGGCCAGCTAAGGCCCAGGCACTGCTCAAACCAGGGAAAAGCCACCCTACACCCTCATGATGCCCTGCTAAGACTCTGGACTTGGTCCTCCATCCACATGCCCCAGTTTCCCCACCCTGCACAGAAGGACCTGCACCCTGCTGAGCTCAGCCGAGGCCCCCAAACAAACCCCTGCCAGCTTGGCAGGAGACCCCCCAGCTCCTGCTCACCCCCATAAGGCAACGGCACATGTTAGCATAGGCAACAGAGAAGTTTGGCTCCGAGATGGCCTTCTCGAAGACGAGGTCGATGACACCCTTGAGCCGCTCCTCCGTGTCGATGGACAACTCCATCACCTGCTTCATCAGCTGCTGGAACATCTGGGGCGTCAGCTTGTTGAGGATGCTGCGGACACGGCGGAGCAGTTCCTGCGAGGACAGCAGGGTCAGCGAGAGCCGGGCACGTCCCTCCCTGCCCTCCCACAGCCCGCCTGCCCCAGCTCCCACCTGCGTCTTGATGTTCTCAGGATCCTCCTCCTCGGAGGCACGCTTGCTGCTAGGTTTCCAGGCCTTCTCGGCCTTGTTCAGCTTGACATCCTCATTGAGGGACACAGTGGCAATGATTTTGCGGGGCTCCTTCCTCTGGCTCTGCTGGGAGCGGCGGGGACCCAACCCTGAGGGCTGACACGGGGAGAAGAAACTCAGCTCTTTGCTCTGGGACCAGCCAAACTGGCTCCTGGGGTGTCCCCATCCGCCTGCTCAGATCCTCAGCTCCATCACGGACATCAGTGGCCCAGACACAGCGGCTCGAAGGCTTGATCATCACGGAAAGGCGGAGGGGGACAGCGTGGGTGAAGCAAGCAAATACTCACCAGGCCCCGGTTGCCCATGACGGGCCGGCCGAGGTTGGCGAACGAGGGTGTGAAGTCAGGGCTGCAGTTCATGCCACTGAGGCGGATGGGGTCGAGCGCCCGCAGTGGGGTCTTGTTGGCCTGCGAAGGTACACAGGGCTGAGGATGCCCGGGGGCAGAGGAGCGGGACGGATCCATCCCCCAGCCTCAGCGCCGGGACAAAGAACTGGAAAGAAGGCCCCAGAGGTGCCCACACACACTGACCCCAGGCTCAAGGCTCGTTGCAGATGCTGCAACAGGACCCCGAGCACGGCAGGGAAGTCCCTGCCCTGCCTTGACAAGGCACAAAGAGGAGCCACACCCCCACCTGGGCACCACCCATGCTCCCCCAATTTCCAGGGCCGCACCGACCTTGTCCAGCACCACATCCGTGATCTGGGGCAGCCCCTCGGGTTTCTGCATGCTGACGAAGATGAACTGGAAGCCCAGCAGGAACTCCCGGTCATATCGCTTCTTTTCCTCGGGGTTCAGCGGCTTCCATTGCTCTGCAGTGGGGGGCGAGAGGGAGACCCTGATGTGGCCTGTCCCGTATCCTCCATCCCGAGCTGCAGCAGGTCCAGGCCCACCCAGGGACCAGCAAGGCGGCACGTAGACAACTACAGAGCTGCCCCGGCCTGGTACGCCATAAGCAGGATGCTGCTCGCTTAGACAGAAAGCCTGATGCCACCAGCTCCCTGCCTGCTGCCAGGACCCTCGCGATGGGGCCTCTGTCTCCTACCCTGTGCCAGGCTTCGGGACAAGATGGGAGAAGAGCGTGAGGTTTAGGACAGCTAGACCATGCCACCCCCACCCTCCCCACTGCTGGGTCCAGAGGTGGTGGCTCCAAGTGGAGGCCTGAGCCAAGGCACTTGCTCACCTTCCTTGTAGCGGTACTTCTGGTCAGCAGCCTTGCCCTTCTCCGGGGCCAGCTTGTCCTCCTTCTCCTCCCACGTCTCCTCCGACTCTTCCTGTGGTCGGGCAGGGGCTGCGTCCTCTGCTTCGCGGGCAGGGGCGGATGCGGGGGGCTTGTTCTCCGCCTCCGAGGCACTGTCGCTGATCTGAGACTGCATCAGGAGGGACAGGGACAGTGGTCACCCCATGAGCCTGGTCCTGCACCCTCCACCCTGCACCCAGGCGTTCGCCCCCCCTCAGATCCTCATTACCATCACAGAGCATCAGTGGCCCAGACACGATGGCACAAAGCAGAGTTCATCACAGGAGGAGACAGGACACGGGGTGACCCCCAGACACCCCTGGGACACTCACCTCTTTAAAGGCATCCAGCAAATCGCCTACTGCCTCCTTCTTGTTCAGCTCCTTCATCCTTCGCTTCTTCTTTGGCACCGACACGGCGACTGCGAGGAGAGGCAGGGAGGTGAAGGACAGGAACCCTCCCAGTTCCCCACGTACCCTGACACCAGCTCCGGGGTCACCAGCGAGGCCCCAGTAACACCAGGCAAGCTTCAGGATGGGGCCATGGGGAGCCACGGGGACGTAGTGCTGCCACCCCAGCACAGCCCCTGTCCCCAAACACACCGTGTACCCACCTGGGCTTCTGCAGCCCTGCAGATCCTACACACAGCCCCCCAAGGCATGCCGCTCCCTAAGTGAGCACCCCAGAAAACACCCTGTACAGACGCACCTCACACCTCTTCCCCATGCAGCCGCTGCACCCCGATTTACCCTTTGCCTCTCCGAAGCACCCCATCCACACCTCTTCCCTAGCGCAGCGCTCCCCATCCTCCTCAGGGGATCCCTGCAGACGCCCACAGCCCTCTGCCGTGCAGCCCTTACGGGGACACCCCTGTACACACCTCTGCCCCCATATACTCTCCCCTCCCTGGCACCCCTATACACCACCCCATACGGAGGTGTTCCCCAGAAGCACATCTGCCCCCAGGTCACCCTCCTATAGCCCCCCGTATCCCTGCACAGGGTGCTCTGAATGAACATGTCCTGTGTACCCTTCTCCTTCATCCTCCCCCAGTACTCCTATGTAACCCCCACGCTCCTGTGCGGGGTGCTTAAAAAAAAAAAAAAAACCCAAACCAAAACAAAAACCCACCACACACAAAACCAAAACAAAACCCATATCTTCACCCCAGCATATCCTCAGGGCACCCCACTTTCCCCAGGCACCCATATGCACTTGCATACCCCTACGCAGGGTGCCCCACACAGCTACAGCTCCACATCTCCCCTGCCACCCCTCCACTTGCTGAACCTCCCCGTGCCCCCAGACGGCTGGGGACAGCCCTCAGGTACAACCCCAATGTAGCCGCCCTACACCCCTGCATAAGGCATCACATAAAACACGCTTCCCTCATGGCACCCCATGATCCAGGGCACCCCAGACGTACACCCCTCTATACCCACCCCATACTCCTGCATATGGATGCATTCCCCAGACATCTCCCCCCATCTCGCCATCCACAGGCACCTTGTGTCCCCCTCAGCACACCATACCCACGCGTCCCGGGTCACGTAACCCCGTCCCCCTCTCAGATACCCTCCCTGTACCCCATGCCTAGCACCGCACCTGGGTGACGCCCCCCCCGCCCCCCCCCATCACCCATCCTGGGGCACCCTGCGGCCCCACGCGCCCCAGCCCAGCATCCCCAACCTTGTGTGGTCGCCTCCGACGTCTGCGAAGGGGCAGGGACCGGGCTCGAGCTCCGCTCCTGGGCCTCACCAGGGCCTTCGCTCTCCTCCTCCTCCTCCTCCGCCGGGGGGGAGGCAGGGGTGCCGGGCTGAGCCGGCTCCTTGGGTTCCGAGATGGGGCTGACATCCGACTCGGGCTGCTCCTCGCTCGGCTCCGCTTTGCCAGTGCCCTCCACCCCGTTGGGCAGGGGCAGCTCTTCGGGCTGGGCGATGGGGGAGTCCAGGGTGGGCGTGGGCACTGGTGTGGGCACCGGCACCGGCTGGCACACGGGCGCCTCGGGGACCGGCTCAGGGGCCTCCTCTAAGACCCCGTTGGCCTCAGCGGCGGGCTCGGGGTAGGGCTCTTCCCGGGGTGGCGGGGGGCTGGGGGAGGCGGCTTTGGCAGGCGCTTCGGGAGCCTGCGGTACAACAGGCGGCGGCGACGGCGCGGCCGGCACCGGGGGCACGGCTGGCATCGGGGGGACAACGGGCACCGGCGGGGCCTCGGGGGGCACAGGCGCCTGCGGGGCGGGCTCCGGGAGGGGAACGGCGACCTCCTCCTCCTCCTCCTCCACGGCCACGGTGTCCATGTCGGGCGTGGGCACGAGGGGCAGCTCCACAGGCCCTGGCACTGTAGTGATGGCGCTAAACGTCTTGTGGGGGTCGGGCGGCGCCTCGCCCAGCTCCGCTTTAGTGTCCGCGTCCACGGGGGGCTCCATTGGCACCAGCGTCACAGCCGAGAGCACCACGGGCTCCACCTCGGGGATGAGGGGAGGGGGAGGCGACGGGGATGCTGACTTGCTGGGCTCCAGGGAGACGGGCTTGCTCACCACCAGCGCGGGCTTCGGGCGGTCATCTGCAAGGTGGGTGATGTTAGTGGGGGGCTCTCCGATCTCCTGCTCACCCCGCATCACCCCGAGATCCCTCCATCTGCAGGAGGGGTAGGGACAGATGTGCCAACCCACATCACAAAAGGGTGATGGGGACAACGGGGGTCCTCCAGTGCCCAGGGGACAGCTGGGGTGAGCAGACATCCCCCATAAACTCTCCCGGACCCAACACGGGGACACCAGTCCCCAGGTATGTAGGGAACACGTCTGACCCCACAAGCCCCAAGTGAACTGAGGAATGGTGGGGCTGGCATCTCACACCCCATGGTGCCAACAACAAGGAGCCTGGCAGCAGCTGTGCTGGCTAGCACACCCCGGTGCGGGCACTTACCTGGCCGGACAATAACTGCTACATGGGGGGTCTCTCCGTTGGCCTGGGGCTCCAAACCGCTTCCAGCCTGGGGGGGGGGGGCAAAGAGGGAGTTCGGCAGGGCCCCATGCACATCCCACTGCCCCAGTCAGGGAGTCAAGGGGTCCCCTTACCTGTGGAGGGGTGGGGGTGGATGAGGTCCTTCCTCCGGACATAATTTCTTCAGTGATGTCTTTGCCACCTTGGTTGGGGTCTCGTATCCGGATCTGTCCACGGGTCAGGGCAGAGAGGGGGAAGCTGTCAGCAGGGTGGGGGACACAGCACACGGGCCACCGCCTTCCCCTGGGCCCGACACCCCCAGGACACCCCCTCCTCCGAGGGGAGAGGCGAGAGGCTCATTCAGCACTGTGCCTGCCCTGGCCACGCACAGCTTGGGGACGGACGAGTGCCACCTCCCCTCCCCACAGGTGACAGTGCCCCACAGACACCAGCCTGTCCCAATGCCCGGCAGGCAGGGACAGCGTGGGGCAGGACGAGCCTTTCAAGCCATCGTGCCAGGCAGCCGGAGCCAGCGCCATGTCCCCAGGCTGGTGCCCATCTCCAGGAGTCAGGGGATGCCAAGGCATAGGGGCTGCAGGGACTCCCCCTGCCTGGGGGACAGCACAGGGGACCAGCCTCAGCATGCAAAAGTCACAGGGAGCTCCGTGCCACCCCAGGCACAGCCCATATGCCCACAGCCTCACTGGCCCTGTGCCTGCCGTGGGTGCGGCAGGAGCCACAGGGCACCCCACTGGGGGGCAAGTGGGGGGACACACGTGGGTCCAGGACTCTGGCGCGGGGCACAGTGCAGCCAGGGGTCTTATTCTCCCCACCCCCAAACATGACCTGCTCCCAGGGCAGCAAGAGCAAAGCCCGAGGGGCACTGAGGCCCCTCTGCCGAGGAAATGCCAGCATCCCCCCTTCCCGGCCTGGCAGCACCCCCTGCCCCCCAGCACAGGGCCATGCCGGCAGCCGCCCGGCTCCCCACTATAAATAGGCCCCACGCGAGGCCTCCAAGCGCCGGCATCTCCGGGAGCAGACAGCAGTTGGCAGCCGCGGCACCCCCGCCCCCCCAGGAGCCATGACTCAGCACAACGCTGCCCGCCGGGACGGCCAAGGTCGCCGGCACCACCGCGCACCCCGGTCCCCTCGCTGAGCCCCCTAGCCTGGGGGGGGGAGGGGCACGGTCCCACGCCGCCCCCCTTCCCCGGCATGCTGCACCACATCCCATCCCGCACACCGTGGGCGCCAGGGGCTGGCACGGTCCCCTCCTGCACGCAAGGCCCCCCGTGCCTGGAAGCAGATAGCTCCTTACCGTCTTGCGCTCTCGTTTTGGGGGGATCGGCGGCTGCTGGCTCACAATGACCTGAGCGGTGGGGACCCCTGCCGGGAACTGCTGTACCCCCTGTGCCGGGTAATAAGCACCCGCTGCAGGAGAGGAGAGAGCGTCAGACCGGCCAACCCAGATCCTTCAAGCCCGTCCTGGGGAACCCCCGATCCCCCCAACACAGGGGTCTGTCAGGAGCCTGGGGAGCCCGTGCCGCTCTGCAGCAAACCCCCATCACATCCGGCCTAGATCGTCCCAACCCGCCTGACAGGCCTGACCGAATTCCTTCCCTGTGAAGCACAGCGTCCCAGCATCGTCCCCACGCCCAGCCGGGCCCCGCGGGCGCCCGCCGTGCCCACCGGCTCCACGCTACCGACGGCCCTGCCGGGACGCTCGGCCATGCTGGGTACACACGTCCCGGCTCCGCGGACGGCTGCCTTCCTGCCGGCGCCCTTATCTCCCCGGGGCCAGCACCAGCCCGAGGGCGGCACCAGGCAGCCCCGTCCGCACCCTCCATTCACACCCAGGCCGAGGGGCTCGGTCTCCCCGCATAGCCCAAGCCCCTGCCGAGCCCAGCCCAGAGGACGGAGCCGTGCTGGGGGCCGGAGGCAGAGCTGGACCCCATCCAGGGCTGGCACAGCCCCCAAGAGGTGCTCCGCTCCTCCCAGGGCATCCGGGAACATCACCCCCAGAGCAGTGCCACGGGGATGGGGGCGAACAGGCACAGCTGGGCTCTGGCCCCCTCCGGCTCCAGTGCCTTCCCCGCTGCGCTGAGCCTGGAACTCGCCCAAGGTGCTCTGGGGACTGCCCCGTCCCTGAGCCAGGGACCCCTCCCTCTGCCCGGGGGGACGCAGGGGCACCGGACAGGCCTCACACCCTGGGATGGGCCAGGTGCAGGGGGAGGGAGGGAGGGAGGGAGACAGACAGACCCGGAGCTGCCCAGCCCTGGGGACCAGGAGGGCCGGCCCGTCTCGCCCGTCGAGGGGCACGCCATGCCAGGCCACCCATCCAGTCTTGTGGGCAAGGGGCACGCTGCTGCCAGCTCCCCTGGGAACAGCCGCAGCCCCAAAGCAGAGGCGGAGGGCAAACCCATCCCGGGACCCCGCAGAGACACCCAGGGGATGTCCCAGCGCCAGGCACAAAGGAGCGGCTGTGCCCTGGCCCGAGCACGGGAGCCGGCCGCTGCCGGGGGGCACCTCCCTCCTCCGAGGGGCCGGCTGGGCCCCAGGACAAGAGGGAGGGAGGACGGGCACGTACCTGGCTCAGGAGAAGCCCATCTCTGCCCCGGTTATGCTTTGCTGCCGTGCCGGGGCCGGGCTGGAGGCCTCGGCTCACATTTCTGTGTCTGCCGGGCCTCCCGGGACCGACCAAGCCTAAATATAGTCACAGCCCGGGTGGCCACATGCGAGCGGGGGGAAGAAGGGAGGGCTGCTTACACCGCCACTCCCCAGCGCCAGGAGCAGCCCCGGCACGGAGCAGCCCCGGCACCCCAGGCTTGGCTTCTTGGGGAGGGGGAAGCTGAGGTGGAGTCAGCAAGCACAAAACTGCTCACCACCTTGATGGTCAGCGAGGGGAAGCAGGGGATAAAGTCTGCCCCGGCCCTCCGCCAGGGGAGTTAAACATTAAACGGCCCCGATTTGGAAAAGGGCGGGGGTGGATGGACCGGTGGGACACGATGCGCAGCCGTCAGCGCTGCTGGGAGACGGGCAACACCCCCTGCCCCCCAAAACAGCCTGTAATGGAGTCACAGACATGGCCCCAGCGAGCTGGCAAAGGCAGAGGGGTCTGTCCTCAGCTCCTGAGCACAGGGGGTTGCAGGGAGGCCTGAAGCAGGGGAGCAAAAAAAGAGGGGGGTGCAGGGGATGGAAGAGCACCAGGGAGAAGAGCAACCCCCCCATCTGTACCGTAAGTCCCGAACTCTGTGGGGCTGGCTCCAGGGTAAAAACTAGGGGCGCCGGGCTGGACCGGGTACTGTTGGGTTGGGACGACGTACGTGGAGCGACCCTGCAGTAGGGGAGAAGGAGAAAGGTTCAGTTACCTCCCCTGCAGGGCACAGACATACCCCCAAACCATTGACGTAACCCCAAACCTGCCTGTGAACCAGCCGGGTGCCAGGGCAGGGAGCAGGACGCAGGCAAAGTGGGCACCAGGCACCTCGGGGGGCTGCCACGGAGGGGGACCAGCGCTGCCTGCTGCCTCTCTACAGAGCCGGGCAACACCCCGCTCAAATCAGTGGGTGCTCAGAGGGGACCCCTTCCGCCCTCCAAAAACAGACCTGGGCTTCAACCCCGGGCAACACAGCCCACCAGTGCCCACCCCAGCCCCCTCCCGCAGAGCCCGGGGCACGGCCCTCACCTGTCCGGGAATGTAATAGGCTCCTTGGGAAGGTGTGTAGGATATCTGGGAGGGTATCATCATCACCTGGGAAGCGGCTGGATACACATGGGCAGGGGGGCCGGGCCGGGCCGTCGTGTTACTCTGCACGCGGGACGCACTGGCGGGAGGCTGCGCCCTGTTCTGGTAGAAATGCTTGGGGAGAGATGAGGCACGGCGTCAGGTGGGGCACCAGCACCCACACCCGGCACCGACGCACACAGGGGGAGACCCCCCCCGCTGGGATGCAGTCCGTCCCGTGTCCGTCCGTGTCCCCCCCCCCCGGCACCATCCTGTCCCCACACACCTGCGGGGCCGCCTGGGTCCACTCGACCCAGCTCATGCCCGGCACGGCCCCCTCCCAGCCCTTCGGGGGCTGGCAGCTCCAGCGCCCGGAGCCGGCCACGGCCGCACGCAGCTCGGCGGCAGCGGGTCCCGGCGTGCTTCACACCGGTTCCCGGCGCTCGCATTGAATGCTGGGACCTGTAGTCCCGCCGTGCCGGAGCCGGACAGCCAGCGTGTGCGGAGCCGGCTATTTCCCCCGGAACCATGCCGTTCATCCCAACCCGGCTTCTTTGCCGGGCAGGAGCATCCCCGGGAGCAGCAGCTCAAGCCCAGCAGCAAGTGGGCAAGGAAGGGTCCACACACGCACCCCGGGGCAAGGAGAAAGCGTTACCTGAAGAGACCTGAATCCTCCCTGTTAGCAAGTGCACGCATACAGAGGGAAAAGGGGAAAGAGAGAGACAGGAGTTACCCGCATTGGGACAGGGCTTGGACGCAGGGTGGCTGGCAGAGGAGAGGACAGGAGGCTGGGGAGCCCTTTGCCTGATGCCCACATCCCAGATCCACCGGGGTCCCCTGTAGGGACCCCCCAAGGGGTAGGGAAGGGTTTGAGGGGCTCCCAGCCAGCATAGCCAAGGACGTCACCAGATCTGTCCCCAGCAGCTCCTCCACACAAGAGGGCTGATGGAGATCCAGAGCCTTGCACGGCACCGCAGGGCCCTGGGAGACCCCCACAAAGTGGGGAGGAAGAGGAAGATGAGGATCAGGAAGGGCACAGGCAGAAGCAGCAGCCTGGGCCAGGGTTAGCACAGGCACAGCCACATGCTGCAGGCTTCATGCAAGGAGGAAATTGGGGAGACACTGCAGGGAAACCCCCCCAAGTCAAGTGGGTGTCCCCCACTTTCCCCAGACCAACCCGTCCCCCAGCTCTGGGGTCCCCACATGCTCCCTGGCCCCTTCACGCCCAGGGTGGGTGTTTCTGTGCAGTGTCGGGGCAGGGTGCTCAGCATGCGGGGTGGGGGAAGCGGGTTAGTACCTGCTGGTGAATAGCCCGAGGCCCTGCTGGAAACTGAGAGAGGAGGAGAGGAAGGTTTGGGGCAGGGGAGGAAGGAGAGAAGAGCAGTCATCACTTGGTGGGCACCCTCGGCCGGAGGCGTCTGCCCTCCCACCCCAGGGCCAGGAGGTCCCGAGGCAGTGGTTGTGGTCCGGATTGCGGGTGCGCTCCCCCTCACAGGCGCACACCAGCCCCGAGGGGGCACCACGGGGCTCCTCGCACCCCTGGGCACTGCAGCGGTGGGGGCTACTCGGCCAGGAGGCAGAAAGCTGCTGGATCCCCCCCATCACCCCCTCCAACCCAGGGCAGAGCCCTTACCTGGCGCGGCTGAGAAGGCGTATTCATTTGTGAGGTCGGTGCCGGGTTAAAAACCACAGGTGCCGTCTGACCGGGTGGGAACGTCGGCTGGAGGGAGGCAGGGAGGGAAGGAGATGGCACCACCGCCCCCGGCACAAACTGGGGAGGCAAAGCTGGGTCCCCCCCACCCTGAAGGGGCCGGTTACCTGCGGCAGTCCGGGAGACGGGGCAGGGTGCGGGGCTGTCGGGGCTCCTCCTGTGGGCTGTGGAGCTTTGTTCATTTCATGGGGTTGTGCATAAGGATCCCCTCGCTATCTGCGGGGACAGGGACAGCGGGCGTAAGCCGGAGATGGGCAGCACCCCAGGCATCTGTCTCTTGTTCATGTCAGCCCCAAAAATGGGGCCTCTCCAGCCCCTGACACCAGCCATGCCCCACGGACAGCATCACACCAGGGCGCAGACCCCCAGCCACCCCCTCCTGCCCCACCGGGGCACAGAGAAAGGGTGAGCACCACCAGGCCGCCCAGCCCGGGCGGGTCCCCGCGCCCTGCGGAGCGAAGACCCCATCGTGCCCCTAAACCCAGCTGTGCCCGCCGGCAGGACTGACCCCTCCCTGAGGTGACCCTGCAGAGCCCGGCCGGGTGCCCCACACAAGCAGGCACCGGTGCCCGTGACCTGTCGCCAGCACCCAGGCCACCACCAACTCCGGGGGGCTGGGTGGGCCGGCAGCACCCCAGCGTCAGCCGTGCCCAGCTCCACCCCGGCTGACCTACTAAGCGCTTCCCCCGGCCGGCCAAACCTGTTCCTGCCGGTGGCGCCGGGTCCCCGGCGTACACCACAAACGCCTACCGGGGAGGGCAGGGAGCAGCTCCCGCGTCCCCCCGCGTCCCCGACGCTCCTGCCCGCTGCCCTGCCCAGGGGAGCCCGCGGCCCCCCGCCACCGCCGGCACCCAGGCGGCCCGGGCACCCTCCCGCCTGTCCCGGGAGGGACTTGGCAGCCGGTGCCGCTCTCCCCACCCCAGTGCAAAGGCCGACGGGGCAGGAAGGAGAGGTGGTGCCCCCCAACCCGCACCCTACCGGGGGTTCCCCGCACCCCGTGGCACCCGGCGAGCCCGCTGCCAGCCGGGGCACCCGAGGGAGCAGCCGCGGTGCCTCCTGTAACCTGACGCCCGGCCGCGTCAGTGCTGCCGGCCCCGCCGGCCCCCAGCCCCGCTGCCGGGCACTGCCAGGCACGTCCTGTCCCACCAACGCCAGGCCACGCCAGCACCCCCGGGCCACGGGGTGCCCCGACCCCCCCCAGGGCTGTACCCTGGCATGCGGCGGGGGGGTGGGTGGCACCCCATCACGGGGGTCCCCCCGGTCGCAAGCCCAGTGGAGATGGGTCCTGCTGGGGTTTCAGGAGGTGGCAGGGGCTGGGCTGCACCCCCCCCGCCCCCGTGCTCCCCTCGGCCCCTACTCACCGGGGCACCGACCGCCCGGCACGCCTGCCCTGCCCTGCCCAGCCCCGGGATGCGGCAGCCTGGGCCACCTTCGGTCGGCCTTGGCACCAGTCACCCCAAAAAAGGGGGGGGGGTGTCAAACGGGGGAGGGGATGCCCGGGGACAGCCCCGGGGCGGGCAGACCCGGCCTCCCCAGCCCCCCACCGCCGGCACAACCGGGAGCGAGCAGGATACTCACCCCCCCGCGGGAAAAACCTGGGCCGGCTGAGCGGGCCTGCAGAGACCGTTCATCCGACTGACTTGGAGAGAGGAGGGAGGGGGGAGAGAGAGATCAGCCCGGGCCCCGCCGGGGGGGAGCCCGCCC
The DNA here is from genome assembly GCF_034638445.1 of Ciconia boyciana. Taxonomy (NCBI): domain Eukaryota; kingdom Metazoa; phylum Chordata; class Aves; order Ciconiiformes; family Ciconiidae; genus Ciconia; species Ciconia boyciana. The sequence goes on along the minus strand of NC_132940.1, from coordinate 56,820,056 downwards.
CGGGGCCCGCACTGCCCCCCCTCCCCGCCCCGGCCGGCCCGGCGGTGCCCGGGGCGAGGCAGGTCCCGTCCCGGGGCGGGGGAAGAGGAACCGCCGGGGGGTTTTGCAACAGGAGCCGCCGTGGCCGCTGCCTCCCCCGCGCCGGGAGAGGCCGGGGCCCGCGGCCTGCGCCGGGCCCGCAGCCGGGGCGGGGGGGGGGTCCCTGCCCGAGGCCGGGGCAGCCAGGCCCCGTCCGAGCGGGGGGACTGGAGGGCGGAAGGCAGGGCTCCGCGGCGGCGGGGGCTGACTCGCCGGGCGCCCGGGGGAAGGACAAGGCGGGGGGGGGGGGGGGGGTCTGTCCCCGGCGGCGGGGCCGGGCCGGGCCGGGCCGAGCCAGGCCAGGCCGCGGCACCGGCCCGGGAGCAGCCGGCCCCGCCAGGCCCGAGCCCGGCCTCGCCCCCAGGCCGAGGCGGCAGCCCGGCCGGCTGCCGCTGCCGGCTCCGTCCCGGGGCGGCGGGCAGGCCCGAGGCGCCGGCACCATCTTGGCGGCGGGAGGGGGACGTTGGGGGAGGCCGCGGGGGGGCCGAGGCGGCGGGGCGCGGCGCGGGGCCCGGTGCGGCATCCGGCGGCCCCGCTCCCCCCCGCGGCGGCGGCGGCCTCTGCCAAGGACACGTGTCACTGCCGGCCGCCGCCATGGCCCGCGGCCCCGCCGGCACCGGCAGCGGCACGGGCGGGCGCGGCGGGGCGGGGGCGGACGGGCACGCACCACGTGCGGCGGCGGGCCTAGGCGGGCGCGGCGGCGGGAGCACGTGCGCGGCGGCGGGGCGCACCGGCCGGCACGTGGGCGCGGAGCGGCGCCGCGCGGGACCACCGGGGCGGCGGGGCCGGGCCGGGCCCGGCGGGAAGCGGAGCGGAGCGGGACGGGACGGGACAGGGCAGGGCAGGGGGCGGCGGCGGCGGCGACGGGGCGGCGCCCACGTGGTGGCGGCGGCGGTGGCGGCGCGGCGGGGCCCGGCGGCGCGAGGCCCGGGCGGCGGCGCGCGGCCCGGTACCGGTACCCCTCCCCCACCCCCACCCGCCCCCCCGCGGCGCGCGCCCGCCCCGCCCCCGCCCGTTACCTTCAGTCTCCTTCAGCGCGCGCGGCCCGACGCAGCCGCAGCGCAGCGCAGCACGACCATTTCCGGAGCCGCGCCGCGCGCAGGGGCGGGGCCGGGCGCCGCCGCGGGGGAGGGGCGCGCGGGGGCGGGGCGCCGGCCGCCGCGCCTGAAGCCGCTCTGGTCGCCGCCCGCGGCACGTGACGCCGGCGCCTCGCCCCTGCCGCCGCTGTCACGTGGCGGGGAGGGGTCTCCGCTCGCCCCGGCGGAGGGGTGGGGCGGGGAACGCTCCCTCCCCCCCGCGCCGCGCCGCGCCACGCCTCCCGGATGGCCACGCCCACCGCTCCGGCACTCCCCCGCACGCCACGTGCTCCCCGCCGCACCCGGCCCCGGCCCCGGCCCCATCCGGGACGGACACCCGCCCGGCACCGACACCCGCCCGGCACCGTCCGGGACCCGGCGTCGCCCCGCCCGCACCCGCCCCGGATCCACCCAGCGCCGGCACCCGCCCAGGCCCCGCAGCCATCGGCACCTGCTCGCACCCGGGACTTGCACCCCTCCGGCACGCACACCCCTCCAGCGCCCAGCAGCACCCAGAGCCCCCCCAGCACCTCGCACCCACGCGGGACGTGGCCCCCACCCCACAGGACACGGCCTCCCTTGGGACTCAGCACCCCCCACTCTTCCCAACCTCCCACGACCCAGCCTCCATCCAGCACCCCGCACCTGGGCACAGCCCCTGCACCCACCCAGCCGTAGCACCCCGCACCCATCCAGACACGGCCTCCCACGGACACGCAGGCGGGGCAGGGCGCGGACCCCACCCGTTTTGGAAACAGGACAGGGTTTTCCTCTCTTTCCTGGAAATACTTCCCCCATGGCCTCCACCCCACCCCAAGACCGATTTTAACCCCGATGCCAGCTCCGCAGCAGCACCGAACACCGGAAGAGCCCAGCACACCCCGGGGGGGGGGCACCTGAAGCCGGGGAGTCACCACCCGAGGCCCCCCAGGAGAGCAGTCCCTGCCGGGGACAGGCAGCCCTGGGCTGAGGCGTGTGCCAGCACAGCAGGGAGGGGAGTTGCAACACTGCCAGCACGCCCTGCCGCACTCGGGGTGCCACGGGGACACGGCCGGGGAGGAGTGGGAGCACGCATGGCACCCCCCAACTTTGTGTTCAGCCCCTGCTTCTTGGGGTCTGCACTGTGCCCAGCCCCCACGGGCAGCAGGTATCCTCGCAGGGATCAGAGCCCGCCCCAGCACAAGGAGGGTACGGCAGCACTAGAGTCTCCGCATAGTTTATTTCCTTGACTCAGTAACAAAAACAAATAAACAAACAAACTAGGTTTTTTCCCTCCCCTCCCAAACCCCCTACCCCCCCCCCCCAGCCCTCCCCAGGCTCAAACATCGTAGTTGGGGTTCTTGCGTAGGATAACAAATCCCTCCAGGATGGGCGTCACGGGCACGTGCTCCTCCGTGGCCAGCTCTGCCCGCTCCCCGTGTGCCAGCAGCACCGGTGTTGTGTGAGTCTGGAAGCCGGTGATGGTTTTGGGCTTGCCTGCCTGGCCCACCACATCCACAGCCTGCGAGAGAAGAGCGAGGTAAATGCCGGGGACACACAGGGATGCCGGAGCACCCCATCCCCAGCTCTGGCTGCCCCTTACCTGTCCTACGCGAACCGACACAGGCAGAGGTCGCAGCTCCTCGTCGAAGGTGACCAGCATGCGGGGCTGCATGGCAGCAACGAGGCCGTAGAGAACGTAGTGGGACTTGCCCAGGATAACTGGAGGGGAGACAGAAGTAAAGGGGCTGAGCGATGCCCACCCCGCGGGGCAGAGGGGTGCCAGGGGGGCCAAGCCCACAGTACTCACTGTTGCGCACGTCCAGGAAGGACACGAGGACGGTCAGCAGCCCGGCCACGGCCACCTGGCTCATGAGCTGGCGATCGCTGTGGTACGGGCACAGGGTGAGCGTCCCCTTGCCCAGGTGGGTCAGGCCCTGGTGTGGCAGAGAAAGCATGTGAGAGCGCGGTGGGGTAACGCCTGGGACCCCCAGCCCTCCCCAGCAGGAGGGTGACACCCCCAGGACACCACCTCCCCTCCCACACCCAGGGCAGGGACCCCAACCTGCCCCTTCCCCGCCACGAGTGGCAAGCGGAGGATCATCACCTGGGCTAACCGCACCATGAAGAGGTTGTTGGGGTCCTTGGCATGGTACTGGGCGAGCTGCCGCAGCATCGCTGCCAGCCGGGCGTTGTTGGTACCTGGGGAAGAGGGGGTGCAGACAGAGAACAGGGTACACAGCTCACGTCTCCCACCTTCCCCCCACACGAGCCCCAGACTGGGCTGTCCCCCAGGCTTACCGCTGCCCACCATGCCCATGGCAAAGATGGAGTTGTAGGAGACCTCGGGGTCAGCGTCGTGGGAGAACTTGCTGAGGGTGTCAAGGATGTTGAGCCGGGGGTTGGAGACCGAGATAAGTGCCAGGGCCAGGGGCACAGCACGGCGGAGGGTGGGCTCCCCATACCGCAGCTGCACGGAGGGGAGGTGGGCGTTACACCCAGCTTACCAAGGGCAGCGAGGTCTACAGAGATGTGAGGCAAGACCCAGTCTCTATTCCCAGGTCCCTTCCCGCCTCTGTGCTGTCCCCCTGGTGTCACTCACCAGGTGGCCAAACGTGCGCAGGGCCATCTCGGCGCCGATCTCCTCGCCCATGGCAATGAGCGCGATCCCCAACACCGCTACACCCTGCGGGACACAGGCACTGAGTGCCAGGCAGGGAGCACCCAGCCCAAGACCCAAGTTCTCACCACCCCTGTACCCACCCTGAGCCCAGGGGCACAGGGAGAGCTGGGGGGTGCTGCTGGGGGGTGCTGCTGGGGGGTGCTGCTGGGGGGTGCTGCTGGGGGGTGCTTTCCTCCAGCTCTGATCCCACAAGGGCCTTAGGGACCTCCCCCAAAGCCAGTTCCTGCCCCAGGGACACAGGTCCCAGCCCACATTTCCCCACCTGGTGAGCCCCCATGTCAGCTGAGCTCTCTTTCTTCTCCTTCTCTTTCTTGTCCTTTTTGTCCTTGTCCTCCTCTTTCTCCTTGGAGTCGAAGTGCTCACTGCAGATGTGCAGGAGCTGTTGCACCTTCAGGACATTCCCCGAGCCTGGGGGGAGAGCAGAGGGCCAGGATCAGCAGGCGGAGGGCCCAGGACCCACTCCTGCCTCCCCCACCTCGATCAGCCCAACTCACCTGCATAGGCGCAGATGTCCACCAGCGTGTTAGCGAAGCTGCGGAACGGCTCTGACACCACCTCCAGTGCTGCCAAGATGGCCTCAATCGCCTCTCCCTTCCCTGCCGAGGAAGGCGCAGTGGTTAGACGACAGCGGTGGAGGGATGCTCCCACCCTGTTCCCCAACCCACGAGCCACTGGCACTGCCCAGCCTTACCCAAGTGGTTCAAGCCCAGGCCGAGTGGCAGCCACCGGGCATACGTGTCCTTCAGCTCCGTCTCCGATTTCTCCATGATGGTCTGGAGGATGGTTGAGGTGACATCCCCATTGCAGGAGCCCACCGATATCATCCCACAGGCCAGGGCAGTCACGCCAGCCACCTGGTGAAGGAGGAAAGGAGACATGTTGTACATGGGGACAGCACAGAGTGAGCCGGCCCATAGCTCGGGGCCAGGCCTGCGTAGTCTGATGGCTGCCCAGCCTGAAAGAGCACTGGGTACCCTTGGTCCCTGCTTTGTGCAAAAATTTGGGCTATTGGGAGACCTGATGGCTTCCTACCCTCCCACATCTGCTGCAATCCCATCGTGGGAGCAGCTCAGATGGGGAAAATAGGGTCATCCTCTTCTGGCATGGCACAGCACCGAGCAGGGACATGTAGCCTTGCTCTTGGAGCCCAAACTGGCTGCAGGACAGACCCTGTATTCCCAGGAGCTGCTGGGGACCGGGTGGGGAAGCAGGAACCCCAGGCGAACCCTGCCTCGCTCCATACCTCCATGCTGGACTTGGAGTCTCCCATCACAGGTAGCAGCAAAGTCAGGACGTCCTCACGGTTGGAGCCTGCGTACGCCAGCCCCAGCCTGCGGAGAGTCCAGGGGAGCGTGAGGGGGGAGCTGCACCACCCTGCACAGCACGGGGAGGCTGGGGCCAAGCCCTTACCCAAAAATGGCTCCGATCCTCATGGTGTTGCTGTTGTGGAGGACGTAGTCAGACAGGAGGGCCAGGGCAGGGTCACACTCATTCCTCACCCCTGAGTTGACGATGCCACAGGCCAGGAGGGCTCCCGACTGCAAGGCAGAAGCACTGTCACGCACCAGCCACCAACACACAAAGCTCCCTGCCAGCCAGTGACTAATGTGACACATTACACCCACTCCCCGGGATGGGCAAGTTGGTATGAAGCGAGCAATGCCACTCTGGATCCAGACGAGCAGTCCAAAGCTCGTAGCTCTGTGACAAGGGGACCCCAAAGGTGCCTCAGGCAGCCCTCAAGAGCTCCCTGCCTTGCTGTGAGCCACTCAAAAACCTGGGACATGGGGCATCCGACCCCTCTCCGAGCCAGAGCTGAGCCGCACAGCAGACCAAGGCGAGGTTAACCATTCCCCGAGCCAGCCACACACCCAGCCCACAGCAGGGCTGCCCCACGCAGCCGTAGAGCCCGTGCTGAGATTGGTGCCACCGACCTTGATGTAATCCTCCGAGGAGTACAGGTACTTGTCGATCTGCGTGAGCCCTCCATCCACATCCCACAGCAGTATTGTGCCCAGCGAGGCTGCAGCACTCAGCATCCCTGCGGTTCCAGGGGAGAAGAGCCCACATCAGCCCTGAATTGATGTGCCCTGCCTGGGGCAGGTGGTGGCCAGGGACACAGGGCAGCCCAGTGGCAGCCGTGCCCTGCAGCCTGCCTTTCAGCAGGACCCCAAAAGGGACAGGGTAGCAACCCCAAGCCTAGGGGCACCTCCAGCCCCTGCCCAGCCGGCTCCCTCACCGTGGTCCTTGTTCTTGTACAACCATTTATTGCCATCGTCCGTCAGCAGCTTGTCCTGTCCGAAAGCAGCATTCACAAAGCCGTTCACAAAGGAGGAGGCCAAATTCATCCGGGCTGAGTCCACTTGGGAACCGCTCCCCCCGAACCCTGGGGAACGATGTCAGGGTGAGCTGGGCAGCAAGAGAAGCCCTGCCAGCCCTCCACCGCACAGTTGTCCCATGCCACAGGGGGACAAGGACCTGTCCCACCACCAGCAGGAAGGAGGAGCCCAAATCCATGGCAGGCAGCTGGGTCTGCTCCATGCGAGGTCAGAGACTGCGGGCAGGCCATTTGTGCACCTTGGGATACACAGCTGACTGCGCTGGCCCAGAGGTGCCTTGCAGCCCCAAGAGCTCCCCACAGGAGGAATGACAGAGGCCACAAGAAGAGCCCTTACGGTTATTTTCCAGGTGGGTTTTATAAATATCATCCGGCACTTTGGGCTCCATGATGTCGAGCTGCAGAGACAAGGGAGAAGGGGGTTACCTCCCAGCCAGCACACCGCAGGGCAGCTGCCCTACAAGGGCAACCTCTCCAGGAGGTGCGGGGCCATGCTCATAGGGATGAAGGACCTCTTCCCACATCTCGCCACAGAGCCCGGCAGCCAGGGCAGTCACAGCTGGAGGCAGCCCAGGGCTCTTTACCCAGCCAGGATGCTCACCTCCCTGGCCAAGGCCAGGAAGTTGCTGTTGAGCTGGACGTTGGACATGATCTCGGTCAGGTCCTCGTACTCCTCCACATCCTCATTCAGCTCCAGGAAGACCCCGTGGCGGCCCAGCATAAAGGCCATCTGCTTCTGGACAACTCTGTGCAGAGGGAAGAGTTTCACAAGTGCCCAGACCCCAGCCAGCCCCAGCACAAACACACGCTCACCAAACGGTGAGCCAGCCTGCCCTGCTCCAGAGGCACACAAAAGCAGCCCAGAGATGACCCGCTCTTGCCCATCTCGATTTCAGGGACAAGAGTCTCAGTCCAAATCCCCAGACACCTCTGGTGGTGGCAGGATCCAACCCAATTCTGCCCAGACGGGGAGTCATGCCCCACCACGATGGGCGAAGGCCCCAGAGGGTGAGGAACGAGTCTCCGCTTACACATCTTTGCAGGAAGTGAAGATGTCCTCCACCAGCTCCACGTCATTGAGCATCAGAGCCAGGCGCAAGGCTTCAGGGTAGCGGCTGAACTTGCGGAAGATGCCCAGGGCACAGCGCAGGAGAGCCGAGTTCTCGGGCTCTGGGACGTAGCTTACACAACTTTGAGGAGGAGACAGGCATGAGGGTGACGACCATGTCAGGCAACCTCAGCCCACCAGGGACCAGGCCCCCTCCAGTGCCTGAGACTGCTGAGGTCCCTCACCTGGTCAGGTAGAGGCACACTTTGGAGTAGGCGTTGTCATCGATGTACTTCTCCAGCATGTCCATCTGCTCGATCTCCATGAGCAGGTCACAGGCCTCATGCTCTGCGTTGTGGGCCATGTTGTAGGGGACGATCTCCTTGACCAGGGTGAGGAGTGTATCCCTCTGAGCCTTGTCAGCCTCATCGATCTCCTGCCACTCCTTGGCCACCTCCCCTGCCAGGTGCCTGCAGGGACAAAGGGACATCACTACCACAGAAAACAGCTTCACCCAACCCCAAGGATGGGGAACAGCTGCTACCAGTTAGCTGGGGCTGTGTATTGTTTACAGAGGCTCCACGTTCCTGTGAGAGCTTATGCGGGACAAGCCCAGAGGAGGAACAGGGTTAAAAGCAGAGATTACAGAGGCCACAGCAGCAAGATCTCTGCAGCTAGCAAATCACTGTGGAGAGGGGATGAGGTGACATGTGTGCAGACGTGACAGGGGCAGCTGAGCACAAGCCCAGCAAGTCAGAACACCTCCCAGGCAGGCTAGAGTCGAAGCGCTCAGGGAACTCCCCCTGAGCCCTTGTCCCTCCCCAAGCCCTGCTCCCACCCAGGCTTACCTGACATATTCATGCCCCCAAGATGCCAGCTCCTCCTGGGAGCCCACCAGCCGGTACTTCAGGCACTCGCGCTCCCCGCTCATGGTCATGGCCAGAACAGAAATGATGTCTGCCGCAAAGCGCTGGGGAAAGAGCGCCGGGGGCTCAGACACACGCTGGGAATGGGGAAGCAGGGGCAGCCAGGGACACAATACCCTCCCTGCGCCCACAAGCTGTCGCAGGTAGCAAAGGCACAGCCCTGGCAATTTATAATCCACCAGAGCAAGTCACAGAGGCTGATGTTAGACCAGGGTCCGGAGGGCTCTGCCATCACCTGCCCCAGCACCTTCCCCCCAGCCATGTGGGACGGTGGGGCCAAGAGCCTTTACCTTGTTCTCTCCTGGAGCCATGTTCTCATAGATCTCCTTCAGCTTGCCGTAATGCGGCCGTAGGAACTTGAGGGGTTTGGGGACGGATGTCATGGAGGTGGTGGAAGAGCGGATCTGCCTCCGCAGCTCCTCCAGGGCCGGGCGGTAGAGGGACGTATCTTTCTCCTGCAGAAGGAAGCTGCCTGTCAGGGAGCAGGGGGCTGGTTCCTGCGCCACCACCCTGCCAGCCCTCCCCAAACACAGCCATGGCTGTGAGCAGAGGGAGGCAGAGGTCCCTTGGGCACAGGTCAGACAGGCAGCAAGGATGGGGGACAGACCGCAGTGGACAAGGAGGGGCCCCGCTCAAGGTGAAACCCCTCCATCTCCATTGTACAAGGAACAACTGTAAGCGAGGGACAGACGGACTCAAGTCCTGGCCAGGCCTCCCAGCTCCGCAGCTTCTTGCTGAGGGGCACGCCACAGACTTACCCCCAGGCGCTCCACCAGCATCTCCAGCTCATCCTGCAGCTGCTTGTCCTCCTCAGACTGCCGAAACACAGAGGAGAATGCAGAGTTAAGGGTGCCCAGCACAGACACCCCCAGTGCGACAGGGGTGGGGGTGTCACCCCAAGCCACAGGGGGACCAGGACACAGTGGCATCCCCCCCCAGGGCACCATCCTGCCCCAGTGGTGCCAGGGGGTCAATGCTTCCATTACTGCGGATACCCCCCCCAAAGAGACTGGCCCATCCAGGGGGTGGGGGGGTCCTCCCCCATTACCCTGTGCCGTACGGAAACACCCCCACGGAGAGGGGCGCAGTAGGGCACCGCCCCACAGTGGGGCACCCCCAGTGACAGCACCCCCTCTGCCCAGAAGCAGCCCCCCACAGCCCGTGGGGACCCCCAGGGCCAAGGCCACCCCCGTGCCGGGCAAAGAGGGGACCCCTCCGTAGTCCCCGCTGTCACACGCGCACGCTGATTACATCACAGCTCCCCTCGCCCCGCTCCAGCGACATCAGACCCCGGAGCCCCCGCCCCACCGCACACCTCCCCTCCAGGGCAGGGAGCCCTCAGCTGCGTCACGAATGCACCCCCAAGACGTCACGGGCCCCATCCGGAGGGAGCCCCTCGTCTCAGTGACGTCACGGCCCCCCTCCGGAGGTAGCCCCCTCGCGCCGGTGACGTCACGCGCCTCCGCCGGAGGGAGCCCCGGCGACGCCACAGGCGCCCCCGGAGGGGTGCCGGCCGCCCCCGTGACGTGCGATGACGTCCCGCCCCGCCGGTGACGCGGGCCCGGCCGGGCCGTGACTCAGCTGCGGCCCGCGACGCGGCGGCGCTCACCAGCTCCTGCTCCTTCTCGGGCCCCGCGGGCGGCTCCCGGCGGTCCCGGCCCCAGGGCGGCGTGGGCTTCTCGTCGCCGCCCGACCCGGGGCCGCCGTGCACCCGGCCCTGCCCGCCGCCGCCGCCCGCGTCCATGGCCGCTCCGCCGCGCACCCGCCGCTCTGCGCCTGCGCGCCGCACGCGCCCGCCGCCAATCGCCGCCCGGCGCCGCCGTGACGACACCGCCGCGCGTCGGGGGGCGGGGCGATGGGCGGGGCCAGAGGCGGGGCGCGGGGCGGGGCGGCCCCACGTGTGGCGGCGCTGCGCAGCGCCGAGCACCGGCACCGGCAGCGGCGGGAGCGGGGGCGGGAGCGGGGGCGGGAGCGGGGGCGGGGGGGCACGGCCCGTCCCGGGGCTCCGGCACTGCCGGGCAGCGCTGGCAGCCGGGGACAGGGTAGGAGACCCGGAGCTCCGCCACCCTGGCACGGGGCACCGGTGCCACCCGAGCCGGGCAAGTGAGGCGACGTTGCCCGGGGCTGGCAGGCGCGGCGGGGCCCCGACACGCCACGGACACCCGTGGGCACCCCCGTGCCCCTCCAGCCGAGCTCACGCACACACCTCCTGCACACGTGTGCCACTCTGTGCCCCCGGCCCCGCAGTTCAGGCAGGTGGCACTGCCTCGCCCGGCCCCACCGGGCACCCCGGGGGGCACCTTGCCCCCCGCGGGCAGCATCCCGGGCACCCACCTACACAGCCCGTGTGCCCTGCACCCCGGAGGGTAGGGGGGACCCTACCTGCACCCGGGCAGCCCCGCATGCCACTGTCCCCCTGGCAGCATCCCGGGCACCGGGCGGGTGACCACGGTGACACGCTGTCCCGGGCAGGTGGTCGCACGGGGTTGGGAGGTGTCGAGGCGGGGTGTGAGGCTGTGCGCACCGTCACGGCCTCCCACTCGCTCACCGCTGCGCACAGCCGCGTGTGTGCGACTGCGTCACGCCACGCGCGGTGGTCCGGGCCTGTGGGTGACCTCGGGGTGCCTCGGGGTACCGGGGTGGGGGTGTCAGTCGGGGTGTGGGGGGATGTGGGGGGGTGTGCAGCCACCCGGGCGTGCGCTGGTGCACTGGGGTGTGTGCCCGGGTACCAGAGCAGGGTGTGCTGCTGCGGCTGGGCACCGTTGCCACGCCGCTGCTGGTGCCGGTGCCGGTAGCCGGTGCTGTGCGGTGGCAGTGTGCCTCCCCGGGTGCTGAAGCCCGGCGCCGGTACGTGTGGCAGTGTGCCGGTGCCCGTTGCGGGCGCCCGGGTGTGAGCCCGGGTGCTGCTCCCCGTGCCGGTGCCGGTGCCGGTGCACCGCCCTCACTGGCGAGGGTGCAGGTGCCGGTGCGGCTCGCCGTCCCGGTGCCGGTGCGGGGCTCCTCCCGCGCGCACGGCGGTCACCTTGGCGGCGGGGCCGGGCCGGGTGGAGCGGAGCGGAGCGGTGCGACCGGGCTGGGCGCCGGAGTCCCCGCTCCAGCCGCCCCCCGAGGCGCCGGCCCCAGCCGCCCCCGCCCCGTGCCTGCGGGCCGCGCCCAGCCGGTAGCAGCCCCCACGGCTCCATCCCTCCGGCGCGGCCCCATCCCTGCCCGGCCCCGGTCCCGGTCCCGGTCCCGGTCCCGGCGACGGCGCGGCGCCCGGTGCGGGCCATGGCGGCGGCGGAGGCAGGCGGCGCTGCGGCGGCGGCGGGGGCCCGGCGCGGCCCGGGCGGGGAGCGGAGCTAGGCGGGAGGCGGCCCGGGATGGCCAGGATGAACGTGGCCCTCCAGGAGCTCGGACACGCCGTGAGTGCCCGGGGCAGCGGTGCGGGCCGGGCCGGGGGTGGCGGTGGGGCAGGGCGGGGGCAACGAGCGGGGAGTGGGGCAGGAGGAAGGGGGTCCGGGGGCACCGGCGAGGGCGGCAGAGGGGACGGCGAGGGGGACAGGAGGGGGCCGGGGCAGAGGAGAGCCGGGGGCGGGAGGGCTGAGGGAGCTGGAAGGGCTGGGGGGGCTGCGGGACCCCGCAGGAGGAGGGGATGGCAGGGCTGGGGGAGCCCGGGGGGCGAGAGCCTGGGGGATGCAGGGGGCTGCGTGGGGCCGGGGGAACTGCGTGGCTGGAGGGTCCCCGTCCCCCACGGCGGGGGGGAGAAGGGGGAGGAAGGCCCGCCCCAAACCTCTACCTGTGGTCGGGCAGAGGGAGCTGGGGCAGTTCGGAGACGGCCCCACAGACCCTGCCCCACCGAGGCACGAAGCCCACCTGGGGTACAGTGATGCTGCTCGTAGGGTGCTCCCCAAGGCAGCACCCCTGGAGGGAGTAGGGGGCCCGGTCCCTGTGGGTCTCAGCCCCACGGAGAGGGCAGGGGAGCCCCAGGACAAGATCCTGCTCCTGCCTCAAGGATGCCAGGAGGTCCCGGGGAGGGGGTGCTGCCGGCTGGTGCCCAGGAGGATGGGGACCACCCGGGAGGGGAGAGGAACATGTCAGGGGAGCCGGGGCGGTGGGGGTGCCCGGCTGGCCGAGCTCCCACAGGATGCCGAGCTGTCCCTCCTAACGCCAGCGGCTCCCGGGAACCCGCCCCGGTGGGGGGCTCCTGCCGACTGTCGATCCCAGCCTCGCGCCCTCCCGCCACAGCAGCCCTTGGCAAAGTCCCCTCCCTGTCCCGGCGGTGTGGCAGAGCTGGGCACCGGGCACTTGCTCTGCTTCACCCCCTGCCCATCATCCTTCCCGCCCTAGATCCTTCCTGGCCTCGGACACCAGCCCTGCAGGCAGCCCCAGGGCATCCACCTTAGTCTGCAGCACAGACAGGGGGGTGAGCCGCAACCCACCTGGGCATTAACTCTGAAGCCTAAGGATGGCTCGCAACCAGCAGCATTGCTGACTCTCTTCCACCAAAGCCTCCAGCTTTTTCTTCCAGCAACCCCCCCTCCAAAGCTGCTGGCTCAGCTCCATCACCTCCCTCTTGGCTGCGTCTTCGGCAGCCCTCACGGCTGGGTCGGTGCAAGCAGCCCCTCCCGGGCTGCCCCGCAAGGCCGGGAGCAAGGGGGTCCTGCCCTGCCGGCTGACACCCCCTGTAGTGCCCCCTCTCCCCCGACATGCTCTGCCCGCGCAGGCTCGGCCCTGCGCCCCGGGCACCCCTGGGGCCAGGATGGGGCGGGAGACGCTTCCAGATGTTTCGGACCGGTGCACATCTGCATGGAAAGTTCCAGGCAGGGGAGGAGGGGCGAGGCAGCAGCACTAGGCAACGGTTGCCTGGCAACGGGGACCACGTCTCCGTGGCGATGTGGCACCTGTCAGCAGGGCTGATGCCACGGCTGCCATGGCGACATGGAGGGATGCTCTGGCGCGAGCCCCTGAGCCCCCCACCAGCAGCTCTCCCCGTGCTCCCCGGGGCCACCCGGGGCTGGGGACAGCCTCTGGGGGAGGCCCGGGTGCACCGAGGGGGGTCAGGGGCTGCCCCGGCCCCCCCGTGCACCTGCTGAGTGGGCACCGGCCCTTGCCGTAAGATCCAGAGGGGATGGTGGGGTGGGGGGCAGCCACCCCCACGCCCCCATCCCAGCCTGCTCCCTCCCTCGGCAGATGCCCGACTACAAGCGTGCCACGCTGCAGGACGACGAGGGGCCGGAGCCGGCAGGGGATGGCAGCACTTCTCCTGACAGCGTGGAGGTGAGGTCTGCCCCGGCCCCTCCATCCTTCCCCTCTTCATCCTCCCTGGCCCCCCTCCTCACCCTCAGCTGGAGCCTGCCCGCAGTCGGGTGGGCAGCAGGAGGAGGGCCGGCAGCAGGAGGAGGGCCGGCAGCCAAACCAGCCCTGGCTGTCCCCAGGGATGTGCTGGGAGGCAGCCAAAATGCGGCAGAGAGTGTGCCCAGGCCATCGTCCTTCCTTGCGGCTGGGGGGGGGGCCACCAGCACCCACTGCCGGCTTGCCGGGGCTGGTGCCCTGGGCACCCCCGGACGGATGCCCCGATCCCCACCTCGTCATGCAGCTGAGCCAGGCACTGGGGAGCGGTAGGGGAGGGAAGGGGGAGCGGCGAGGTTTGGTCCCCCAGCGGTGCGATGGCAGGTCCTGCTCCTGCCCAGGTGGGGTTTCGGAAGGGGCCGGGGCTGCTGCTGAGCCGCCTGGCCTCGCGCAGCCAGCTGGAGCTGGTGCTCTGCGCCGTCGCCGTCTCCCTGGCCCTGCTGCTCGGCGTTGCCGTTGTCGCCCTGGCCATCCAGTACCGCAGAGGTAGGGAGGGTCCCCGCGGCCCCGCCGGGGTGGCAGTGGCGTCCCCACACCCGGGGGGGACGTGGCAGGACGGGGAGGGATGGGTCAGCCTGGAGTTCTTGCTCTGGGTGCTCTGCCCGCCCCGGGGTGCAGGCAGGGCTTGGCCCCGCTCCGTGCCTTGGTTTCCCCCGGCAGGCACGCACAGCCCCAGGCATGCCTTCCCTGCCAGATCCCTCTCACAGCACGTGCCTGACGGATGCCTGCATCCGGGTGGCCAGCAAGATCCTGGAGGCCCTGGATGCAGAGACGGACCCGTGCCAGGACTTCTACCAGTACTCGTGCGGGGGCTGGATCAAGAGGAACCCGCTGCCCAACGGGCGCTCCAAGTGGAGCACCTTCAACAGCATCTGGGACCAGAACCAGGCCATCATGAAGCACCTCCTAGGTGGGCATGGGGCGGGGGGGTCATGGCTACCGGGGGGGTGACCTCCGGGCACAGGCGGGCAGAGCCCCGGCATCCCTGGGGCTGACCCGCAGCCTCCCGCAGAGAACGCCACCTTCAACTCCAGCAGTGAGGCGGAGCGGAAGACGCAGCGATACTACCTGTCCTGCCTCAAGGAGCAGAGGATAGAGGAGCTGGGCTCCCAGCCCCTCATGGAGCTCATCGACAAGGTGGGCAGCCATCCACACGTGAGCCAAGCTGTCGGGGCTCAGCCCAGCACATCTCCCGCTCGGTTCTTCACGGGGAGGGGGCAGCCCTCGGGGACGGACCCTATCCCTCCTTGAGGCGCTGGGTCTGTCTGCCAGCAGATCGGGGGGTGGAACGTCACCGGCTCCTGGAACCAGACCAGCTTCATGGAGGTCCTCAAGATGGTGTCAGGCACGTACCGGGCGACCCCCTTCTTCACGGTGTATGTGGGTGCGGACTCCAAGAGCTCCAACAGCAACGTCATCCAGGTTGGCAGCTTGGCACCGAGGGGTGGCAGGCACCGGGGGGGGCACCGGCAGGCACCGGGCTGCCCATGCTGCCCCTCTGTCCTCCCAGGTAGATCAGTCGGGGCTTTTCCTCCCATCCCGGGATTACTACCTGAACAAGACCGCCAACGAGAGGGTGAGGCTGGGCGCCGGGCACCCTGCCGGCAGCAACTGGGGGAAACCCACAGCAATGGGGTGTGAGCAGTGCCGGGGCACACCTGGCACCTGCACCCTGCCCATCGAGGTGGCACAGTGCCCAGGCATGGTGCCCAGGCAGCGGGTCTGAGCCCCCTGGAGAGGCTGGATGAGCTGCAGCCAGGGCTGAGCTGGGACTCGGGGTCCCACCAGGTCCTGGCAGCGTACCTGGACTACATGGTGGAGCTGGGCACGCTGCTGGGGGGGGCCCCGGAGCCCACCCGCCTCCAGATGCAGCAGGTGCTGGACTTCGAAACCCAGCTGGCCAACATCACCGTGCCCCAGGCTGAGCGGCGGGACGACGAGAAGATCTACCACAAGATGAGCATCGCCGAGCTGCAGGTGGGCACAGCCTGGGAAAACCTCTGGGGACGCAAGGAGGGGTTGTCCAGTGGGGCACCGAGGGGTCCGCGCCTGCTGCTGCCCCTCCCAGGACAACCTGGGCAGCCCCATCCGTTGTGAGACATGTGCTGGGTGCTGGAGTGAGGTGCTCATCCCCCCGGTCATTAGGATTTGGGGCGAGCTACAACCCCGCATGGGGGGTCCTGGGGTCCCCTCCTTGTCCTGCAGCATTGAGAGCTGCAGGGAGCCATGGGAAGGGTTTGGGGCAGGGAAGGGATTTGGGATGCTGAGGGACCTTGGGACCCTGCCGGGGAGCACAGCCCCTGCCCCGGGGAGGATGGGGCAGAGCCGTGCCAAGCATCCAGGTGCCGCGTTCCCGTGTCCTCCCCCAGGCCCTGGCCCCCGCCATCGACTGGCTGGATTACCTGTCCTATGCCCTGGCCCCACTGGAGCTGGCCGACACGGAGCCCGTGGTGGTGTATGGGGACACCTACCTCCAGCAGGTCTCCGACCTCATCAACAGCACCGACAGGAGGTGAGGCACCCGTGAACCCCCGCCATGCTCCAGCTTGGGGTTTCCCCCATGGTGGGGGCACATTTTGGGCTCACCGGTGGCTGGGCCATCTCCCGTGGACCATGCCCGTGCCGAGCCGTGGCATTTATCTGCCCCTGCAGCATCCTGAACAACTACCTGATCTGGAACCTGGTGCAGAAGACGGCCTCCAGCCTGGACCAGCGCTTTGAGACAGCACAAGAGAGGTTGCTGGAGACACTCTACGGCACCAGGAAGGTAACGGGGGGCCCCAATTCTCTTCCCCATCCTACTGGGGGGAGTGAACGAGCGGCTGTGTGGTGCTTAGTTGCCAGCTGGGGTTAAACCACAACACTGCTCTGCCTCCAGCCTGGAAGCAGCCAGGACCACCTCTGCCCTTGGGATGCCCTTGGAATGCTGAGCCCTGGATGCTGCAGAGGGAACCCAGGGACCATCTTTTGGGATGGGGGATTAGCTGCTGAGCATCTCCCCCCTGGGAGGGGGCGGATCCAGGCTGGGGGCAGGGAGGGGAGCAGGGGAGGGGGTTGGGAGTCTCACAGACCCCTGTCTTGCTCCCACAGTCCTGCACGCCCCGCTGGCAAACCTGCATCTCCAACACGGATGACACGCTGGGCTTCGCCCTGGGCTCCCTCTTTGTCAAAGCCACCTTCGACCGGGACAGCAAAGCCATCGTGAGGATGCTTCTGCCCCCGTCCCCTCCCCATCACCATCTGCAGGAACCCCCCCTTTTTCCCCCCAAACCCCAGGGCTGGAAGGCAGGGAGCAGGGAAACAGGATCCCCAGCTCCGGGGAGGTCGCATCCTGCCCACCCTGTCCCTGCTCGAGGGGCTGCAGGGGGCAGGGGGGCTTCATTCCCTCCCCTCCCCAGGCTGAGGAGATGATCAGCGAGATCCGGGCAGCCTTCGAGGTGTCCCTGGACCAGCTGGACTGGATGGACGAGAAGACCAGGCAGGCTGCGAAGGAGAAGGTGACCCCGGGGAGGGCAGTGGGTGGGAGACACCCCTCCCAGGAAGCCCCCCCACCCCATCTCACTGCCGGGGCCTCTCCCCACGCAGGCAGACGCCATCTATGACATGATCGGCTTCCCCGACTTCATCCTGGACAACAAGGACCTGGACGATGTCTATGATGGGGTAGGGGGACACCCGGCTCGTGGGGAGGGGGTCTGGTCCCCGCTCACGCCAAGCCCTGGGGGGCCCCATGGTGGAGCGATGTCCCTATTTGGGGGACCCGTTTGGGACAGGGCGTTAGGTGGAGCCACCCCTGTACCGAGTGCATCCCAGACAGGGCGGGGGAAAGAGCCCCCGGTGTACCCCTCCTCATCTCTCTTCCTCACCAGTACGAGGTCTCGGAGGACTCCTTCTTCCAGAACATGCTCAACTTCTACAACTTCTCCGCCAAAGTGATGGCCGACCAGCTCCGGAAACCCCCCAACCGCGACCAGTAAGGGGGAAGGCCGGGGCGGGGGCGGAGGATGTGACACCAGCACGGTGTCACAGCACTGTCCCTGGCACGGCCTGGGTGGCACTGGTTCACTGGGGGGAAGGTCCCCCTCGTGGGGTGGCACGGCATTGTAGGTCACCCGTGGTGGCTCTGGCTTGTCCCTGGGGCAGGGTCCCTTGGTCACGGGGTGGGCGGGCAGCGGTGGCAGCCCCGGGCAGGGCAGCACAGGGGACCCACGGTGGGAGATGGCACAGGAGGGTGCCGGGGTTCGGTGGGAGAGGGGACACATCCCTGCCTGTCCCCTGTCCCCTGTCCCACCTCCCTGCCCCAGGTGGAGCATGACCCCGCAGACCGTCAATGCCTACTATCTGCCCACCAAGAACGGGATTGTCTTCCCCGCCGGCATCCTGCAGGCTCCCTTCTACGCCCGCAACCACCCCAAGTGAGCCTGGCACAGGGATGGGGGGGCATCTCCTGGGGGCGGGGGGGCACGGGCTGGATCAGGGCCAGCACCCCACAGAGCCCCCCACAGTCACAAAGCAAAGCCCTGGGGGGCTTGAGGGTCCCTCCAGGCTTTACATCCTGCAGCCAAGACAGCCTGCAAAGTCCCCATGGGGCCACCAGTGTCCCCAACAGGACTGATTCCCAACCGGAGCAGAGTCTCGCCCGGACACAGATGGGGTGCCCAGGCTGCGGAGGGGGTGCCCGGGCCGGGGACAGGCTGCAACGGCATCATCCCCCCGCACTTACCTGTCTCTCTCCCGCGGCCCCACAGAGCACTTAATTTCGGCGGCATCGGCGTGGTGATGGGGCACGAGCTGACCCACGCGTTTGACGACCAAGGTGAGAGCCCGCAGGCAGCGCCAGCCCTGACCCCCATCACCTTCCTGCCCGCCCCCTGCCCTCGGCGTGGGGAGGGGGTGCCACGGGCACGCGGGGGTCCCGCTTTGCCATCCATTGCATCATGTGTGCTCGTGCCCCCCCAGCCGCCCCCCCTTCTATCATCCTGTCTCCCCAGGTGGCACCCGCCGATACCTCCCCCCGGCTTCTCTGTGCAGCTTTCGCTCCATCCGCTTGGTGAGGACACGGTGTCTGCAGCCCCGGCCCCCTCCTCATCCTCCTCCCCACATCCGCTCTGCTTTGCGCCTTCACCGCAGCCCTGGAGCCGAGATGGGGTCAATGGGGGAATTTGGGGTGACAAATCTGGCTTGGGGCAGCGGGGATGCACCGGGGGATGGCTGGGGACCCAAGCGCACGGCTGAGCCCCAGCCGGAGCCTGCCTGGAGCAGGGCCTGGGGGACACCATCTCCCCTGGGCATGGACCCAAGGCGCCAGGTCCCCCGGTGTCCCCTGGGGCTGTCCCCACCACACCCCACCCTGCTTCAGGACCCCCTGCAGCGGGGGGTCTGCAGGGGGCCAGCATCCCCCGGTCCCACCCCGCCCCATGGCTCGGTCCCGCAGGGCGGGAGTACGACAAGGAGGGCAACCTGCGGCCATGGTGGCAGAACTCCTCCCTGGAGGCCTTCAAGAACCGGACAGCATGCATGACGGAGCAGTACAGCCGCTACACCGTCCACCGTGAGAAGGTCAACGGCCGGCAGACGCTGGGCGAGAACATCGCCGACAACGGCGGGCTCAAGGCAGCCTACAACGTGAGTGCCGCCATCCCGAGGGGACGCAGACCCCCGTGCCCGTCTGTCCCTCCCTGGGGCTTCAGGGTGCCTCTCCCGCAGGCGTACAAGTCCTGGCTGCAGAAGAATGGGGAGGAGAAGCGCCTGCCAGCCCTGGGGCTCACCAACCACCAGCTCTTCTTCGTGGGCTTTGCACAGGTAGGGTGGAGTGGGATGGTGGGTTCCCCATCCCTCCCCGGCTCCTCGGAGCCGCTCCACAGCCCCCCATCCCGCCCGGGGGACTCTGCCCCCCGTCCCTGAGGCTGCTCCCGCTCCGGCAGGTGTGGTGCTCCGTCCGGACGCCCGAGAGCTCCCACGAAGGGCTGGTGACCGACCCCCACAGCCCTGACAAGTACCGTGTCATCGGCACCCTCAGCAACTCCCGGGACTTTGTCGAACATTTCGGCTGCCCCCTGGGCTCCCCCATGAACCCCGGCAAGCACTGTGAGGTGTGGTAGGGATGGGGAGGGTGCTGGGGACAGAGGGGACGATGCTCTGCTGTGCCCTCCCCAGCTCTCGCCGGCTGCCGGAGCTGGCCCATGGGGCAGAGAGTGGGGCCGCCCCCTGGGTCACCCTCCGTCGCGGTCCCCCACGGGGCACACACCGCACGCCGCCTCGCCCCACCTCTGCCCCCCTCCCCAGCACACGCAGCCCCACACTGGGCACCCACTGCAGCCCCCATCCACAGCCTGGGGCCGGGCACGGCCGGCAGAGAAGCCGAAGCACCCCCAAAATGCAGCTCTGCCCCCCAACCCTGATGCGCTAGAGACTGGCACAGCTCAGCTGCCCCAGCGCCGTGTCCCCCCCGGGCGGGCAGGTCAGAGGGGTCCCAGGGAGAGCACTAGAGCCGAGCGGCCCCCCGCTTCTGCCCCCCAGCCTGCCAGAGATGGAGGCTGGGGGCCACCCGGTTCCGCTCTTCCCTCGCCCCCTCCCGATCCGGCTTGGCTTCCCCATCCACCTCTGCTGGGACCAGTGGGCGGCAGCGGGGACTCTGGTGCCTTCAGCTGTGGGTGGCTGTCGCTGAATTTATTTAATGATTAAAAGCAGTTTCCACTTACTCCGGCGACTCCGGGTCCTTTGCGGTGTCGGGGCGGGGGGAGAGGTGGGATCCGGAGCAGGGGGTGACTCAAAAGCTGGGGGACATGTGGGAGATGAGACATCCCGAGGGACGGGAGCGGGAGATGAGAAATCCCGAGGGACCAAGGGAGGGGAGCGGGAGATGAGATGTCTTGAGGGACGGCGGGAGGGGAGCAGACGTGCGGGGAAGGCGAACGGCAGCCGCAGGGCTGACCCTCAGCCCTGGCACCCCACGCAGGGTCGGGGGGGGGGTGTCACCCCTCAGCCACAGACATGGGGGGGGCTGTGCTGCCGGCCGGCACCGGGCAGGGTGGCTGGGGGACACCGGGTGAGGCTGGGGCGACGGGAAGGCAGGAGCCGGGCTGGGACAGCCCCACAGCCCCGGCCCAGCCCCGGCGGGGTGGTGTCCCCCCGGTGGAAAGGCCAGCCAAGGGGTCCCATGGCCCCCCAGGCAGGGGTGACAGCACGGGTGACCCCATCCTGCCCTGGGGCCAGGCCGTGGCTGAGCCCCCTCCACAGAGTGCCTGGGGCCTGCCCTGGCCGGGACCTCTCCCTGCACCGCGCCCCCAGCCCCATACTGGGGTTCGCCCCTGCACCCCCGCCTCTGCACGGGGACCCGCCAGCCCGCGGGGGACAGCGGCCACGGGGGGGGGCTCGCAAAGGCCGCCGGGAGTTGTAGTCCTGTCGGTGACGGGCGCAAGGCCCGACGGGAGCGGTAGTTCGGCGCGAGGGACGCTGGGGGCTGTAGTTCCGGGCACGGCTCGCCCCGCCGCGGCGCCGCGGCGGCCGCACTCCATTTCCCAGCAGGCAGCGCGGCGGGGCCAGGGTCCGGGCCTGGGCGCCTCCGGCCTCGGGGGGCACGGGGGGCAGCGGGGTCGGGCCGGCGTGAGCGGCAGCGGCGGGGCCGGGCCGGGCCGGGCCGCGGGGGCTGGGTCCGAGCCGGGGGCTGGGTTCGGGCCAGATCGGGGGTGCTGGGCCCGGACTGGGGGTGCCGGGCCTAGGTGGGACCCTGGGTGCAGGGCCCGGGCTGGGTCACGGGTGCTGGGCCTCGGCCCGATCCTGCGTGCAGGGCAAGACGGGCGCCTCTGGACCCAGGCTGGGCAAGGGGTGCTGGGTTGGGCCGGGGCTGCCGGGCACCTGTGGATGCTGGAGCTGAACTGCCCCCAGCCAGGCCACGGGCAGGCTTGGCCCTAGGGCGGCAGCGCCCTGGGGACAGGGGCAGTGGGACGTCCCTGCCCTGGGGACAGGGGCGCTGGGACGTTCCTGCCCCTGGGCCGACACAGCCCCATCCCCCAGCCAACACGCCTGTCCTTGCAGGCGTGCTGCCCGAGCCTGGCACCATGGACGCGCCGCCCATCACGCCTGGGGAGCTGCTGTGTCTGGGCTCCAGCCTCGCCTTCTCCGGCCTCTTCTACTACCTGTACAGGAAGAAAGCCAGAGTCGTGGCACGCATACAGGTAGCCCTGTCCCTCACAGGCTCTTTTCTGCCCACTCTCCCTTCCCCGCTGCCCTACACTGCCCAGCCCAGAGCCTTGGATTTGGGTGCACCTTGCTGACGACTGCAGCCTGCTGCATCCCCTGCCAATGTCACGATGCCCGGGACCAAGCAGGTCACATCCTGCCAGAGATCCCCACAAAGCCATGCATGACCCACCCTCTGCCTGCCAGCCCATCTGCCCCTGCCCGTGTTCACGCTCAGTCCCTGCTCTTGCAGGAGGCCCCAAAGCTCCGGGTTGATGACAATTTACCAGCACTGGTGTCTGCGGCTGATGGGAGGTGCCTGCCTTACGTTGCCCTGGAAGGTAAGGAGACCCTGTGGCCCCACACCGGGGACGGGGCCCGGGCTCTCCTCCTTTGGCTGTGATGCATCCCTTGGTCCTTAGGCATAGTGCTGCCAGCCAAGGCTGCACTGACCAGCCATTACCATGAGGGGCTGCAGGGCGTGATCCAGAAACTGCTTCTGAAAGAGCATCGGCTGATCTGGAACGCCTTGGCCCGCAGCTGGTGAGCGATGGGAGGGGACAGCAGGGGTGGGCTTGCACCCGTGGGTCCAGACCCCCATCCTCTGGGGCCACTGGAGAGGCAGAAAGCGGCTCGGTTAAAGACTGTAGTCCCTACCCTCGGCTCAGCCACAGGAGCTCAGAGTTCCTCGGCGTTTTCCACATCCCAGCGCTGCACTCTCTGCTTGCAGGAGCGAGAGCGAGCGGGTGCTCTCGGAGCAGGTCTACACCGTCCCCTTCCTGCTGGCCTCACCAGACAGCGAGGCAGTGACGCAGGTGAGCGTGGAGAGCCCGCTCCGAGCTGTCTGCCTGCCGCTGGAGACGGTGTACGAGCGGTTCCAGCAGCCGGCCCATGGCTTCCGTGACCTGCTGGGCCAATACTTGAGCGGGGAGAAGCCCAAGGGCATCCTGGAGACGGAGGAGATGCTGCGGGTGGGGGCCGGGCTGACAGGCATTGGGGAGCTGGCCCTGCACCTCGACGGCTCCCTGCACCTCCAGCCACCGGCCCGGGAGGGCGAGTATTTCCTGTGCCTGGGGGACTGGCAGACAGTGCTGGCAGAGCTGGAGTCGGCCAGCGGGCTCTGGAAGGGTGCGGCAGTGCTGTGCGCCGTGGCAGGCCTGGCCGTCCTCCTGCATGCCCTGTGCCGTGCCTACCGCCGCGCCCGCCTCAAGCAGCAGCCTGAGGACAAGGAGCCGGATGGTGAGGAGGCCGGGGACGGGGGGCCCGAGGACTCCTGCGTGATCTGCCTGACGCGGCCCCGCGAGTGCGTCCTCCTGGGCTGTGGCCACATCTGCTGCTGCTTCCGCTGCTTCCAGGCCTTGCCTGCCCGCCTCTGCCCCATCTGCCGGGGGCCCATTGACCGTGTGGTGCCCCTCTACCAGGCCTGAGGGCACCTGGGGAGGGGGCCCAAGGAGGGGCAGCGTGAACCAAGCCAAGCCCGGAGCCTGCAGAAATACCAGCTGTGCCCTCGCGTGCAGCTGAGTGATTCTTGTTGGGAGGGAAGGGTCCTGGTGTGCCCCCCTTATCTGTTTTTGGGAGAGGGGGAGTTATAGCCTCCTCATCCTCCCTTTGTCTGCCAGAGGGATCCCCCCCAAACATGAAGGCTTGGGGGAACATACTCAGTGCCTGAGCTGAGGAGCCGGGTCCCCGGCCCCACACCAGGGTGTTCCTCTGGCTGCTGGCTGTTTGACCCATGCCCCTTTCCCAGCCCTGACCCCCCAAAGCCACGTGGGACTTTTCCCTTGTTTGGCTTTTCCAGCACGTGGCTTTGTCCGTGGGGAAGATGGCGGGGGCAAGACCAGGGCTGGCAGGGCACAGAGGACACGGTGGGGTGACAGAGACCCCCGAGCCACCGCAGTAGCACACCTTGGTGCCACTGTTGTCCTCCCCCCCACAATCCATGTACCTACAGCCACTGCCCAGACCATGTGGGGACACCCGGGGCTAGCAGGGATGAAGCATGCCCCTTCGCTAGCTGCTCTGCCACTCACGGAGGGGGACAGCGTCCCTCTGTCCCTCTCCACAGGGTCCCCGCTCTCCTGGAGTGGGAGGACAGCCCTGGGGCACCCCGGAGCCTGCCTGTGCCTCTGGCCCCTGCTGCACCCAGCTTTCCTGCCCGCCTCCTGGCCAGGACCGGGTGCGGGAGCGGCTTGCAGTGGTGTGTGGAGTGATAAAGCCAAGGAGTCGCGCTCGGCCTCGCCTCTTCCTTCGCGCCGTTCAGTCGGGGGGCTGGGGGGTGCACGCTCACTGGTGGTGGGCAGTAGGCAGGGGACCCCCGGCCGGGGTGCACCTTCTCAGGATACAGCCCCGAAGGTGGGGGGGAACAGGACTGTTGCCAAGGCGATCGTGCTCCTCCGGTCTCCATGGCAACTGCTCCCCTGGACCGCTCCCCATCAGTTCCTGGCTGCAGTTGCCCAGGCAACCCACGGGCTCTCCTGGCTCCTGCGGCTTTGGGGCACCCAGAATTTGGGGACACACACACACACGACAGCACTGGCAGGCCTCTGGCAGCCAGGCAGCAGCGTCGGGGGGTGGGAGGCAGGGGGATGATGTGCCCCCTCCCTGGGGCAGCGGCCCCATTGCTACCAGTTTGGGGCTGGGAGCTTGCTTGGGGCAAAGGTGGCCCTGTGGCGTTGCTCCCAGGGCCCACAGCTAGCCATGATGCCCCAGAGCACCCAGTCAAACCTCCTGTGACCCACATGCATTTTTGGGGGGGAGGGGGGGATTACCTCTCCTCTCCCCCCCAACCATCTTTCAGCCCGGCCTCTTCCCCACATCAGCACGGCGACTGCTGCACTGCAGAGTGAGCAGTGGGGCCCGGGTCCCCCCCGGAGCCAGGCATCCCCCCCACAGCAGGAGGGATTTCGGGAAGGAGATAAATACCAGATGGGAGAGGGCTGGGCTGCCAGGAACACACTCCCCGCGTGCCAAGAGCTGCCTGCGCGCGTGGGCCGGGGAGGGCAGGGGGTGCCCGTGCTCCCCAAGACTGCTCGTCTTGTTCCCCGGGGCCCGGCAGCCAGCCGGGGACGGGGACAGCTAGAGAGCACCCTGCAGCCACCCGCTCCCCTCTGTCCCCACAGGTGCTGAGGGTGCCCGGGGCAGGGGACAAATCCCCTGTGCTGGAGGAAGATGGGGAGGGTGCCGCCCCGTGCTGGGGCACAGCCCTACCCTATATCCCCCTCCTTGGGTCTCTGCCACCCCCGGGAGGCCACCAGCCCCACGGTGGCCTGGACACACAGACCCCAATGAGCAGCCCTGCCTGGCCCCGCTCCGGGCGGCAGCGTGACTCAACTGCTCAGCTCGGTGCCAGCCAAAGCCTCGCTGTGCCAAACCACCCGGCACAGGGGCTGCCCAGCCGTGCCGCAGCGCCTATGCCCCCGGCCGAACCCCCTGTCCGTGTGTGTCGTGTCCCCCCCCCAGGATTTTTGGTCTGGAGCAGGTCAGCGGGGAGCTCACAGTGCCCAGGCTGAGCCCTGCCCAGCCTCCCCCCCCGCCATGCAGGGCCCAAGAGGGACACTGCCAGCTGCCCCCCCCCCGCAGGGTCCCTGTGGGTGCCAGCCCGTGCCCATGGCCCCCACCCGCACCCCCAGGGATGCCAGCCCGCTGCCGCCTGCCTCCCTGTCTGTTGTCATGGTGACCAGAGATGTGGTGACAGACGAGGACGGAGCCTCACACCCCAGCAGGGCTGTTCACCCCCCTACGGGGTAGGCCTCCCCCACCCTCCCGCTCCCCCCCGCCCCAGGTCTGGGCAGGGACCCCTCCCCGAAGCCCCTGCCCCAGGCAGCGTGCTGGGGGTGCCCCATCTGCTCAGATGCAGCCACGGCATTGCGGGGACCGCGGCTGTGCCCCAGGCAGCTCATGTGAGGGATGGGGACAGTGCCATCCCCCTGCCCCGACTTACAATCGGACCCCCCCTCGGGAGCACCCTCTTCCCGAAGCCAGGCTGTGCGCTGAGACAGACAAACTCATCTCACTAGTGACAACCTGCTGGCTGGCCCCAGCTCTCCTGCAAAGGCTTGAGCCCTTCCTGCCTGGGAAAGGTGCTTTCCCTCCAGGGAGGGACTTTTTGGCCTCATCTTCCCACATCGCTGGCTGCGGGGACAGCACAGGGCGAGGAACACGCCGCTGTCCCACGCTTGCCCTGGGCTCACCCACAGCACAAGCTGCCAAGCAGGATGCCCGTCCCCTGTCCCCCAACATCTCCTCACTACGGTGACAAGGGCCACCACAACCATCGGCAGACATGGCCATCCCCACTGCCTGCACCCAGCCTGGGTGCACCTCTCCGCTCCCCCAAAAAGCCTGTGCAAAGGAGCTGCCCGCCCACAGCACAGGGCATCCCCACCTGCGCTCTCCCTCCCGGGAGGCGGTGGCAATAGCCAAGGGGGGGTGACATCCCTGACCTTGTCGGTGACCTTTGCCGGTCCCCCACGCCGGGCCGGGGCTGGGTGCTCAGAGAGAGCAGCGGTGCCAGCAGTGGGGAGCTGGCACTCGGCGAGGCCCCCCAGGCCGCGGCTGCCACCGCCGTGGAGCAGAAGTGCCATTTCACGTTTCTTGGCAGGGCTGGAAGCAGCACAGATGGAGGCACCAGAGCCGGCCTCCAGGCACGCCTCTGCAGCCCCCAGCCCCGTGGGGCCAGCCCTGGTGCTTCCAGCCCTCAGTGACAGCACCAACAGGCTCCTGGACCTGCACCAGAAAAAGCCCCGGGTCTGATGGCTGAT